>NC_086105.1:84731480-85051504 GCF_963921235.1 Mobula hypostoma | reverse complement strand
TAAGAGGAAAGTATATAGCACGATCATTAGGAGCATGATTGTTCTTTCAATGTTATACTTCTGAATATATTTCAAAAAAAAACCTTAGCTAGCCACAGGCATTCAGGATGTTGGGGCCATGGAGCTCCAGTTATACTCCACTGGAGGCTACTTGCCTCTCTCAGGATCAGGTCCTTGAGCCCTTTATATTCAGAGAAAGTAAGTGAGGGTTTGGACACCATAGGATGTGAGACTGGGCAGTATACCAATCCCAGGAACATCCTGTCAAATAACAAGAAAAAATGCTGGAGGATTTCAGCATGCATCATCATCATCCATGAAGGGAAATGGACTCCAGATGAATGGTCTTGATGAAAACATTAACTGTCCATTTCCTTCCGCAGATGCTGCCTGACCTGCTGAGTCCCTCCAGCAGCTTGTTTCTTTTGGTTCCGGTGTCTGCAGTCTCTTGCGCCACATCTTTCCTGGCTGTTTTCATCACTTTGATTTTAGACCTTAAAATATAAGAGCAGAATCAGGCCATTTGGACCATCAAGATTTTATGCTTTGAAATCTTATAAAGCTTTTATTTCAAAGAACAGTAAGAAAATTATGCCAGCAGTCCTGGCCTTCGTTTGTCTCTTAATCAGTGTTATTGTGCAAGAGATTACTTGGTCACTTTTGTGGGAACTTGCATGTGTGTCTCCTAATGAATACAATTCAAGAAGAGCTCAACCTGTTGAGATGTGCTTTGAAACATGCAGGAGGGATGTTAAGATGACTTTTGTACACTGGTTGAAAGCTCATGTTGATGTGGTCTTTCATTGATTCTGTTATGCTTATTCATGAAATTATTGAGTATGCCCAGAAGAAAAGGAATCTTGGTTGTATATGGTAAAGTATGTACTTTGATAATAAATTTAATTTGAATTTTGAACTGCAAGGAGAAAATTAGGAGGGCAAAAATGAAGGTCATGAAATATTCTTGCCAGGGAAAAGTAAGTCATTCTGTAAGAATATTGGAAGCAAGAGTGTACCCAGGCCAAGAATAGGCCTCTTTAGGGGCCAGCGACCAGAGGGGTAATCTATGTGTTGAGTCAGGGGAGTGGGTGAGGTACTGAACAAATACTTCTCCTCCTCCTTGGTTCATTCAGACATTCTGAAAAGCAAGTTTAGGGAGCATGGAGAAATTGATTGACTGGAGCATGGCGAAATTAAGAAGGTTGAGTTGTTTAAGCTTTGGAACACAAAAGAGTAGATAAATTCCCAGGGGCCAGGACAGGTTTCTACACCTTCATTAGCCACATGAGACGTATGAAAAACTGGAGAATAATTAATATTTGTCCTTTATTTGAGAAGGGCACCAGGAATATAGCAGGTAACTACAGACCAGAGAGCCTTGGGTCAATTGTTCACAAATTATTGGAGAAATTCTAAGGGACATGAATCATCTACACTTGGAAAAACAGGACTGATTGAGTTAGTCAATGCAGCTTCTTGAGGGGTCTTCCTTTCTCATTAAGTGCTTTGTAGAGGTATAAAGTGATTGAAGGCTGGGTGGTAGACACTATCTATATGAAATTTAATAAGGTATTTGACAAGGTCACACATGGTGGACTGATCCAGAAGATTAAAACACAAAGTAAGCAAGCCAATTGGAACCAAAGTTGGCTTGCTGATAAGAAGCAGAAAGAATTGATGGAAGAATGTTTTTTTTCTGATGGAAGTCTTTGTCTGGTGATATAATTCAGGAATTAGTGCTGAGGCCTTTGCAGTTTGTGGTATATTTTGACTTGGATGGGAAACTAGTAAGTCCGTGGATGACATAAAAATTGGTGGTGATGTTCATTGTGATAAAGGTTACAGCAGAATACATATCAGTTGGGAAACTGGCTGGAGCACTGATAGATGAAAATTAATCTCAAGTTGAGCTGAAGTATTTTGGAAAGTCATACAGGGGTAGGACTGATACTGTAAATAGTAGGACACTAAGGAACGTTGATCAACATGGAGGACATTGGTTAAGAGAAGATTCACCAGGATGTTGCCTTAATTGGAGATCTTAGTTACGTGGAGCCTGAAAAAAGTACATACTTAGATGCATACTGCTGCCATCTGTTTAGTTCCATGGACAATAACTTTGCTCAATTGTCTATTATATAGTACTTAGTCTTTTTAAAGAGTATACCCATAACATCAAGTACACTACCTCACTAACCCTTTCCAAAGAGCTAGATTTAACCCCTCATTAATTATTTATTATATTCTATATAGGGGACTCTGAAGGTGTTTTATTTTCCTGTAAAGACATTGTGTGGATAGTCAGGTTTTTTTTTCCCAGGGCTGAAATAGCTAGCATGAGAGAGCACAGTTTTAAGGTGCTTGGAAGCAGGTACAGAGGAGATGTCAGGGGTAAGTTTTTTACGCAGAGAGTGGTGAGTGTGTGAAATGGGCTGCTGGCAATGGCGGTGGAGGCGGATACAATAAGTTCTTTTAAGACACTCCTGGATAGGTACATGGAGCTTAGAAAAATAGAGGGCTATGGGTAACCCGAGGTAATTTCTAAGGTATGTACATGTTCAGCACAGCTTTGTGGGCCGAAGGGCCTGTATTGTGCTGTACGTTTTCTATGTTTCTATGTACATGTTTAATTGAGCTGAAAAGGGTTAAGATCAGGTTTCAAACTCGACTTGCAGAGCTCCAAGTCAGTTAACATTGCAGTACCTGTGCATTTTTCTGCCCAAGGTCATAGCAGTCTTTATATTCACACACATAATTGTTCATTGGCAGTCTGTTGGATGTTAAAGTATAATTTGAGGGTTTAGTTGTTTCATGTAACTCATTTTTGTCTCAATGTTTTTCCCTTAATCAGTGTACAATCTTTAATACAAAGAAGTTTTACTCAAATTTTTAGAATATAATTTTCTGCATGTTTTTAAAAAATGTATTAGACCATAAGACAGGAGTAGAATTAGGCCATTCAGCCCTTCGAGTCTGCTCCGCCATTCCATCATGGCTGATCCCTGAACCTACTCAACCCCATGTACCTGTCTCCTTGCCATATCCTTTAATGCCATGACCAATTAGGAAACGATCAACTCCGCCTTAAATATACTCATGGACTTGGCCTCCACTGCAGTCTGTGGCAGAGCATTCCAGAGATCAGGCGTCCCCAACCTTTTTTGCACTGTGGACCAGTTTAATATTGACAATATTCTTGTGGACCGGCTGACCCGGGGGGTGGGAGGGTAGGATTGCCAACGGACAGGATTAACAGTCAAATAAGTTGTGTTTACTCCGAGAAAGACTACTATGACCATGAAGCCTTGTGCGGGTGCCAGTGCACATGCGTGTATGTGCTGCTTTTTTTCTACAAAACGTTTCTGGCGATTCTGTTCGGGGGGGGGTGTTAATCGTGACCGGAATATCGGTGATAAGTGGCTTATACACTCAATTTCGTTTCTAAAAGGGATTACCTAACGAATTTAATATTAAACACACAGCGCGTATTTTCCTCGCATGAATATAGTGATAAGTCAATTATCAGGAGAGGACAGGGGAGCTTGAAGTAGTGTTGAACGAACTTCCAGTAGAAGTGGTAGAGGCAGGTTCGATATTATCATTTAAAGAAAAATTGGATAGGTATATGGACAGGAAAGCAATGGAGGGTTTTGGGTTGAGTGCAGGTTGGTGGGACTAGGTGAGAGTAGCATTCAGCATAGACTAGCAGGGTAGAGATGGCCTGTTTCCGTGCTGTAATTGTTATATGGTTATATAAGTCAATAGCATCATAACATTTTAAGTAACGTTTGGATATTAAACACACAGCACATATTTTCCTCGTACGAACATATAAAATCATCGCAACACACCAAATCGCTGAATCAGTGGGAGCCCTGGGCTTGTTTCCCTGCAACAAGATGGTCCCGTCGCGGGGTGATGGGAGACAGTGATACTCGAAGGGGGTTCCTTATGTCCAGTCTATTCTGCAATTTAGTTTTCGTTGCATTCATTGCAGGAGACCTCGCTTCGCAGCGATATGATGTTGGAAATGGTAGCAACGTTTTCAGTGCTTTTGTGGCTAGCTCAGGATATTTAGCCTTGACTTTGATCCAGAATGCCAGCAGAGATGTTATGTCAAACATACTTTTCAGCCCACTGTCGTTTGCAAGCTCGAGGAGTTGATCTCCTTCCTGCGCTGACATGGATGACACGTGGGTAATGACCTCACGTGCTTTCAAGTTCAACAATGGCCGTGATGGGGAATGAGGAAAGGTTTCCTCGCGGCCCGGGAGCACATGCTTTGCGGCCCAGTACCGGTCCACGGCCCAGTGGTTGGGGACCGCTGCCATAAATTTACTACTCTCTGGCTAAAAACGTTCCTCCTTACCTTTCTTCTAAAGGGTCACCACTTTTGAGGCTGTGTCCTCTAGTTCTGGATATCCCCACCACAGGAATATCAAAGAAATCATAGAAAAACTACAACATAGAAACAGGCCTTTTGGCCCTTTTTGGCAGTGCCAAACTATTTTCTGCCAAGTCCCACTGACCTGCACATGGACCATATCCCTCCATACACCTCCCATCCATGTATCTGTCCAATTTATTCTTAAATGTTAAAAAAGAACCCGCATTTACCACCTCGTCTGGCAGCTCATTCCATACTCCCACCACTCTCTGTGTGAAGAAGCCCCCCCTAATGTTCCCTTTAAACTTTTATCCCCTCACCCTTAACCCATGTCCGCTGTTTTTTTTCTCCCCTTGCCTCAGTGGAAAAAGCCTGCTTGCATTCACTCTATCTATACCCATCATAATTTTATATACCTCTATCAAATCTCCCCTCATTCTTCTACGCTCCAGGGAATAAAGTCCTAACCTATTCAACCTTTCTCTGTAACTGAGTTTCTCAAGTCCTGGCATCATCCTTGTAAACCTTCTCTGCACTCTTTCAACCTTATTAATATCCTTCCTGTAATTTGGTGACCAAAACTGAGCACAATACTCCAGATTCGGCCTCACCAATGCCTTATACAACCTCATCATAACATTCTAGCTCTTATACTCAATTTCTTTGATTAGTAAAGGCCAATGTACCAAAAGCTCTCTTTATGACCCTATCTACCTGTGACGCCACTTTTATGGAATTTTGTATCTGCATTCCCAGATCCCTCTGTTCTACTGCACTCCTCAGTGTCTTACCATTTACCCTGTATGTTCTACCTTGGTTTGTCCTTCCAAAGTGCAATAACTCACACTTGTCTGTATTAAACTCCATCTGCCATTTTTCAGCCCATTTTTCCAGTTGGTCCAAGTCCCTCTGCAGGCTCTGAAAACCTTCCTCACTGTCCACTACACCTCCAATCTTTGTATCATCAGCAAATTTGCTGATCCAATTTACCACATTATCATCCAGATCATTGATATAGATGACAAATAACAATGGACCCAGCACTGATCCCTGTGGCACACCACTAGTCACAGGCCTCCTCTCAGAGAAGTAATCCTCCACTACCACGCTCTGGCTTCTTCCATTGAGCCAATGTCTAATCCAATTTACTACCTCTCCATGTATACCTAGCGACTGAATCTTCCAAACTAACCTCCCATGCGGGACCTTGTCAAAGGCCTTACTGAAGTCCATGTAGACAATATCCACTGCCTTCCCTTCATCCACTTTCCTGCTAACCTCCTCGAAAAACTCCAATAGATTGGTCAAACATGACCTACCATGCACAAAGCCATGTTGACTCTCCCTAATAAGTCCCTGTCTATCCAAATGCCTGTAGATTCTGTCTCTTAGTACTCCCTCCAATAACTTACCTACTACCGACGTTAAACTTACTGGCCTATAATTTCCCGGATTATTTTTCGATCCTTTTTTAAACAACGGAACAACATGAGCCAATCTCCAATCCTCTGGCGCCTCATCTGTAGACAGTGACATTTTAAATATTTTGGTCAGGGGCCCCTGCAATTTCAACACTAGTCTCCTTCAAGGTCCCAGGGAACACCCTGTCAGGTCCTGGGGATTTATCCACTTTAATTTTCCTCAAGACAGCAAGCACCTCCTCCTTTTCAGTCTGTACAGTTTCTATGATCTCACAACTTGTTTCCCTTAATTCCATAGACTTCATGCCAGTTTCCTTAGTAAATACAGACGCAAAAAACCTATTTAAGATCTCCCCCATTTCCTTTGGTTCTGCACATAGCCGACCACTCTGATCTTCAAGAGGACCAATTTTATCCCTTACAATCCTTTTGCTCTTAATATACCTGTAAAAGCTCTTTGGATTTTCCTTCTTAAGTATTTTCTTGCACTTCTTATACTCCTCAAGCACCTTGTTTACTCCCTGTTTCCTATACATGTCATACAACTCCCTCCTCTTCTTTATCAGAGTTGCAATATCCCTTGAGAACGAAGGTTCCTTATTCCTATTCACTTTGCCTTTGATCCTGACAGGAACATACAAACTCTGCACTCTCAAAATTTCTCCTTTGAAGGCTTCCCACCTACCGATCACATCCCATAATATCTGGATCAATTCTAATTAGTTCTGCTGGTGGCTCTATCGCCAGTACAAATAAAGCAGGTGATAATGGACAACCTTGTCTAGTTGACCTTTTTAACTGGAATGGTGTTGAAATTTGAGTATTTGTCACTACTTTAGCGTTAGTGTTAGTACTTAAAGTTTTGATCCAGTTTATAAACGATGTTCCTAACCCATATTTTTCTAATACTTTAAATAAAAAATCCCATTCCAATCTATCAAATGCTTTTTCTGCATCCAAGGCTACTACTATACTCATCTCCTCCCTTTTTTGTGCCAAATGAATTATACTGAGTAGCCGAGTTACATTATCTACCAATTGTCTATTTTTAATAAATCCTGATTGATCCATATGTACTAATTTTGGTAAATATTTAGATAATCTACTCGATAAAATTTTTGCTATTATTTTATAATCCATGTTCAACAAAGAAATAGGCCTGTATGATGTTGGTTTCATAGGATCTCTGTCTTTTTTTGGCAATAATACTACAATCGCTGTTGAAAAAGATTCTGGGAGTTTATTTTTTCTGCTTGAAGTATTAACTCCATAAAGGGAGGAAATAATAGATCTTTAAACTTCTTATAAAATTCAGGTGGAAAACCATCTTCTCCTAGAGATTTATTACTTTGGAGTGATAGAAACATAGAAACATAGAAAATAGGTGCAGGAGTAGGCCATTCGGCCCTTCAAGCCTGCACCGCCATTCAGTATGATCATGGCTGATCATCCAACTCAGAACCCTGTACCAGCCTTCCCTCCATACCCCCTGATCCCTTCAGCCACAAGGGCCATATCTAACTCCCTCTTAAATATAGCCAATGAACTGGCCTCAACTGTTTCCTGTGGCAGAGAATTCCACAGATTCACCATTCTCTGTGTGAAGAAGTTTTTCCTAATCTCGGTCCTAAAAGGCTTTCCCTTTATCCTCAAACTGTGACCCCTCGTTCTGGACTTCCCCAACATCGGGAACAATCTTCCTGCATCTAGCCTGTCCAATCCCTTTAGGATTTTATACGTTTCAATCAGATCTCCCCTCAATCTTCTAAATTCCAATGAGTATAAGCCTAGTTCATCCAGTCTTTCATCATATGAAAGTCCTGCCATCCCAGGAACTAATCTGGTGAACCTTCTTTGTACTCCCTCTATGGCAAGGGTGTCTTTCCTCAGACATTAGGGGACCAAAACTGCACACAATACTCCAGGTGTAGTCTCACCAAGGCCTTGTACAACTGCAGTAGTACCTCCCTGCTCCTGTACTCGAATCCTCTTGCTATAAATGCCAGCATACCATTCGCCTTTTTCACCGCCTGCTGTACCTACATGCCCACTTTCAATGACTGGTGTATAATGACACCCAGGTCTCGTTGCATTTCCCCTTTTCCTAATCAGCGACCATTCAGGTAATAATCTGTTTTCCTGTTTTTGCCACCAAAGTGGATAACTTCACATTTATCCACGTTAAATTGCATCTGCCATGAATTTGCCCACTGACCTAACCTATCCGAATCACCGTTTCATCCTCTTAGCATCCTCCTCACAGCTAACACTGCCGCCCAGCTTCGTGTCATCCGCAAACTTGATGCTGCATTTAATTCCCTCATCCAAGTCATTAATATATATTGTTTACAACTGGGGTCCCAGCACTGAGCCTTGCGGTACCCCACTCGTCACTGCCTGCCATTCTGAAAAGGTCTCGTTTATTCCCACTCTTTGCTTCCTGTCTTCCTAAAGCTTCTTCAACCTCTTTTAATGTAAAAGGCATATCTAATCCCTTCTGCTCTTCCGAATTCAATTTTGGAAGAGTTACTTGTCATACAAACCTTTCTATCTCATTAACATCATTTTGTGATTCTGATTGATATAGTTTAGAATAGAAACTTTTGAAGGTTTCATTAATTTCTAAAGGTTTTTAAGTAATTTTGTTTGCACTTGTTCTAATTGCATTTATCGTTTTGGAAGCTTGTTCTGTTTTCAACTGCCAAGCAAGAATTTTATGTGCGCTCTCACCTAACTCATGATACCTTTGCGTAGTTCTTATGATTGCTTTTTCCATTCTGTATGTTTGAAGCGTATTATATTGTAACTTCTTATTGACAAGTTGCCTTCGTTTTCCTTCTGTTGTATGTCTTTGAGATCCTTTTCTAATTTTGTAATCTCTTTTTCCAATTGATCTAGTTCTGCTATATATTCTTCCTTAATTTTAGACGTATAACTTATTATCTGACCCCTCAAATATGCTTTCATCGCATCCCATAGTTTATCATCCACTGAATGAGAGTTTGTATCCAAAAAAAATTGGATCTGTTTTTTCATAAAATCACAAAAATCTTGACGTTTTAATAATGTTGAATTAAATCTCCATCTACAAGCCACTTCTTTCTTATCAGTCATTATTATTGTCATTAATAGAGGAGAATGATCTGACAATAGTCTTGCTTTATATTCCATATTTTTCACTCTGTGTTGAATATGCATTGATAATAGGAAAAAATCTATCCTTGAATAAGTTTTGTGTCTATTAGAATAGAATGAATAGTCTCTGTCTTTAGGATTAATTCTTCTCCATATATCAATCAAATTTAAATCTTTCATCAATGATAAAGTTAGTTTTACTACCTTTGATTTTGTGACGGCCTTAGTTGATCTATCTAAGACTGGGTCTAGGCAAAAATTAAAATCTCCTCCTATTAATATTTTTTCATGTGCATCAGCCAAATTCAAAAAAGCTTCTTGTATAAATTTTGCATCATTTTCATTTGGTGCATAAATATTCATGAAAGTCCATAATTCAGAAAAAAGTTGACAGTGTATAATCACATATCTCCCTGCAGAATTGGTTATTACATTTTGTATTGTAATTGGTAACGTTTTATTGATCAAAATTGCTACTCCCCTCACTTTTGAATTAAATGAAGCTGCAACAACATTACCCACCCAATCTCTCTTTAGTTTCTGATGTTCTGTTTCTGTTAAGTGCGTTTCCTGTAAGAAGGCTAAATCTATCTTCATTTTCTTAATATGTTTTAAGATTCTTTTTCTTTTCACCGGTCCATTAAGCCCATTAACATTAAAACTCAAAAAATTCAATAAATTAATCATTATTCTTAACAAAGTTACTCCAATCTAAAACATTACTTAGCTTCTCAACTTCCATAGTTTCTTGGGGAATCTCTTTGAACTTCATGTTGCTATGTGTTTCCCTCCCAATCATCCAGGCAAAAAGAAAGAAATAAAAGATAGATATGATACAAAAAGGGAAATAACAAAATACCCTCCTACTAATGTTGTGAATGAAAGGATACACAACACTACCCTCCTCCATTTTGCGGGTCGTGGCTATTGCCACGCTTGCACACATGAATAGCGTAGCGATTGGTCAGTATTTCTTCCAGCTCCCCCGTAACAAAAAAATTGTATATATATAAAAAAAAATTAATGTTACTATTCCCAGCTAATATTCCTCAAATTTTAACCTTTCTTCCCCTCCCTCATACAATTAATAATATATTTATACATTCATCCGCCTTCAAAAATCCAGCAGGTCTATTCCTTGACCCAGTCTTCATCTTCAATCCTTCTCGCTCCCGTGGGTTTGTTCTTGTATCTTCAAAAAAATCTCGCACAAACTCCTCCGCTTTCCGGTAATCATCAAAAAATCTTTTTTCTCCGCCAGCCAAAAAAATCTTCAAGGTTGCAGGATAGCGCAATATAAATTGATAACTGTGATCCCATAGTACTTTTTTCACTGGATTAAATTTCTTCCTTCTCTTCAAAAGCTCATAACTTATGTCAGGATAGAATAAAATTTTCTTCTCTTCTATCATCAATGGCCCTTTTCTATTCTTGGCAGCTTGGGCAGCCGCCTGTAGAATCCTTTCCTTGTCTTGAAATCTTAAGAATTTTATTAAAATTGATCGTGGATATTGGTCATCTTGTGGTTTTGGTCTTAGAGCTCTATGTGCCCACTCAATTTCAATTGATCGGTCTTCCTCTTTCATTTGCAAAGTTTCCGGAATCCATCTTCGAAAAAATTCTATTGGATTGTCTCCCTCTATACCTTCTTTAAGACCCACAATTTTAATATTATTCGTCTACTAAAATTTTCCAACATGTCCACTTTCTCCAACAGTCGATTTCTTTCCGTTTTCCAGACAAGCATATCATTTTCTGTTTTTGCCACTCTATCATTAATATGCTCCATTGTTCTTTCCAACTTTTGAAGTTTCTTATCCATTTTGTCCTGTCTTTTTATAGCTTTATCATAGCACATCTTCATGTCTCTAAGCTCTGTTCTTAATTTTCTTAGTTCAGCCGTTACTTGCAATAAAGCCTCTCTTATGTCTCCATCGCATCCTTTACTTCCAGTCTCTTCCAGCTCTTCCTCCTCTTCTTCATCTGTATTCTCTGCGGAATCCAATTCTGACTGAGTCACTTTCACTTGCAGTGGCCGTCGGTTCTTGTAGCTTGAGTTGTATCGATTTGCACATGCCAACTAGTTTGTGCATGCGCAATTCCAGCATCATCTTCCCAGGGACCGCTACCGCTGCCATTGCTCCCTGTTCTTCTACACCAGAGATAAAATGCGTCTCCTCCGAAGGAGATCCAACGTGAATCCGAGGCTCCATCGCTGCAGTAGGCCTTTTTTTTTCTTCCCATCTCATGGCAATTTCGCAACGCCAGGTTTCTTCTGTTGCGGTTTATGAGGCATATCGTAAAATAGTCTTGAGAAGCTTATAAGTAGTTTTTGGAAGTATTTATTAACTTTGCTTAGTTTAAACGGTACTTTGCTGATTTTTTACGGGAAAGCTGGATTTACACGTCTCAATCCCACATCATCATGTGACCCCCCCCCCCCCCCCGGCCTTCCCTTCTTAAAGAGTAGAGTGACATGTGCAATCTTCCAGTCCTCCTGGGACCATGTCAGAATGAAGTGAATCTTGAAAGATCATGATCAATACATCTGTTAGCTCTTCAGCAACCTCTGTTAGGAGTATGGGATGTAGTCCATCTGGTCCAGGTGTCTTATCCACCTTGGGACCTTTCACTTTTTCCTTTGTGACAGCAATGGTGCTCGCTCACTGGTGCTTGACACTTCTGGACTTCTGACAGACTGCTAGTGTCTTCCACAGTGAATGACAGATGCAAAGTACCCATTAAGTTCATCTGCCATTTCTTAGCTAGTCTTTATTGGCTAGTCTGCCCTCATATTTCACCTTTTTCCTTCTTGTAGCTTTTTGTACCCTGACAGCAAACAACTTTTTTTCCTTCCCTCAAACCATTTATTTTAAAGTTCATTTATTATCAACAAGTGTATAAATTAAACAACCTTGAGACTTGTTTGCTTAACAGGCAGTCACAAAGCAAGGAACCAGAAAGAGCCCAATTTAAAAAAAATAAGACCAAACCTGATTTGCTTTAAGTCCGAGGCCTCAATACCTCCTCATGCAACTGGGTCCTTGAAAGGATCCAGAGAAAGAGGAAAAAGAAAGAAACTAATTGTGCAAACAATAGAAGCAGTCAACAAATGCATTCCAAACCAAATTGAGTCCGTAGATCCAAATCCCCGGAGCAGCTTGGAGTGGGCCCATAGCCTATGTACTCATAGCCTATGGGTTCATCCGATTAGCAGTTCAAGTCACAGCAAAGTTCGCAGACACGAAGCACAGCAGCTGGGAGTAGTCTCACTGTGGAGAGAGGAGCCCCCAGACTATCTGGGCCAGCAGTTAAATTGTGTGAACCTGCACTATGAACTGGGCCCCGCTGTTTGCAAATTGCTTGGTGTCTAGATTTCACTGCTGGAGAAGTCGTTCTCAACCTCTCCAAATCGGTTCAGCATTTAGAGCAATCCAACCTGGCTGAACTTGCGACATCCTGCCTTTCTGATCTCTCTGGGATGGCATTTAGATTTCCGAAATTAATTATCTTAGTTGTGTACTGTTAAATGTTTAAGGTATGTTAGCAGCCCTCTTGATGCAGTCCATATATTTTTGTTTCATGAATATAAAATATTCTCTTAAATGGGGAGTACAAATAATGTTGCTCTCTTCCCCTATAATGTCAAATTGGCAAAGTCACAAGGAAAAACAAAGCATTTCAGTGATGAGATTAAGTTATTGGATCAGATTACAACTTCCTTCATTCTCTTCCTCCTCCAATTGGCACTGCTTCTGGAACATACACAGCTGATTTACATTTATGTTTCATTCCCTCCTCACTCAATAAACAATAATTTTCACTTTATTCCTGCTGTTAAAAAACTTATTTGAAGTTACAATAATCTCCTATTGTACTCTTCCATTATCTAACAGACATTCATCCATGAACCCCTCGGCCTTTATCCTGGTGAAGGGAAGACCATGTGATTCATTATAGTCTTACAATTGGTGTCAGTCATTGTTTGCATTTTTTTCAATGCCTTCATTTTTTTCCCCAAGTAATCCAGAATGTTTGGGATTTTACTAGAGCTAGATTAATTTATCTCTGAACTATTGGGTGTTCTATTTGTAGCTCAATTCTCATTGAATTTGTTATTTTTAAAGACCATAAGATGTAGGAGCAGAATTAGGCCATTTGGCCCATTGAGTCTACTCTGCCATTTCGTCCTGGCTGATCCAATTTTCTTCTCAGCCGTGATCTCCTGCCTCCCCCCGTATCTCTTCATGCCCTGACTGATCAAAAATCTGTCAACCTCTGTCTTAAGTATACATAACGATTTGGCCTCCACAGCTGCATGTGGCAACGAATTCCACAGAGTCACCACTGTCTGGCTAACGAAATTCCTCCTCATCTTTATTCTCAAAGGACGCCTTTCTATTCTGAGGCTGTGTCCTCTGGTCTTAGACTCTCCCACCATAGGAAGCATGCTCTCCACATCCACTCTATCAAGCCCGTTCACCATTTGATAATTCAATTAGGACACCCCTCATTCTTCTGAATTCTAGCGAATAGAGGCCCAGAGCCAACAAATGCTCTTCATATGACAAGCCTTTCAATTCTGGAATCATTTTCGTGAACCTCCTTTGAACCCTCTCTGTTTTAGCATATCCTTTCTAAGATAAGTGACCAAAAACTGCTCATAAGATACCTGTACTTTATAAAGCTTCAACATTACGTCCTTGCTTTTATATTCTCGTCCTCTTGAAATGAATGCCAACCTTGCATTTGCCTTCCTCACCACAGACTCAGCCTGTAATTAACCTTCAGGGAATCCTGCACAAGGACTCCCAAGTCCCTTTTTCCCTCAGTTTTTTGTAGTTTCTCTCCATTTAGAAAATAGTCAACCCTTTCATTTTCTCTACCAAAGTGCAAGACCATATACTTCCCAACACTGTTTCCATCAGCCACTTCTTTGTCCATTCTCCTAATGTATCTAAGTCCTTCTGTAGCCTCTCTACTTCCTCAACTACTGCCCGTCCACCTATCTTCATATTGTCTGCAAACTTTGCAACAAAACCATCAATTCCATCATCCAAATCATCAACATATAATGTAAAAAGAATTGGTCCCATAACAGACCCCTGTGGAACACCACTAGTCAGCCGGAAAAAGCCCCCTTTATTCCCACTCTTTACCTTCTGCCAATCAGCTGCTGCTTTATCCATGCTAGAATCTTTCCTGTAATACCTGGGCTCATAGCTTGTTGAGCCTCGTGTGGCACTTGTCAAAAGCCTTTCCAAAATCCAAGCACACACAGCATCAACCAATTCTCCTTTGCCTATCCTGTTTGTTATTTCTTCAAGGAATTCCAACAGATATGCCAAGCAATTTTTTCATGTGAGGATGATAATAAATAGTCTGGTGGTACAAGTGGGTTGAAAGGGAGTGGAGGAACTGGGCCACTGTGTGTTAGTGTGCGGGAATCAGGGCCCTGGTGTGTTAAGAGGGAATGTGGGAACCAGAGCCTTGATGAGTGGAAAGGGAGTGCAGGAACTCGAACCCCCAGTATGTTAGAGGGAGTGTGGCAAACATTACCTGGTGAGCCTGATGGTGAATAATAATCGGATAGGGAATTATATTCCAGTTGTGGTTCAAAACAACCTTGTAGGCCATCAATCAAGGGTTTTACTCCCAATGAAGCATTCTCTCCAGTTCAGTTTTTCTGCTTGTTTCTTTACCTTTTAATTTGTATTTTCTTTACATAACTGTCTATTTACCTTTAAAAGAAATTAAACATAGGCACTGCTCTTCCAGACATGAAAACATTTTTCCATTACACCCTGGCTCTGGATCCCTACTCCACCTGCTTCAAGCAAGCTTCAGCTGTATCAATGCCTAAAAAGGACATGGTAACCTGTCTCAAAGATTACCATCCAGTAGCACTTAGATCCACAGTGATGAAGTGTTTTGAGAGGTTGGTGATCAAACATTTTAACTCCTGCCCAAGAAGTGACTTAGATGCACTCCAATTTACCTACCGGAGCAACAGGTCCACAGCAGTTGCCATTTCATTGGCTCTTCACTCAACTGTGGAACATCTGGACAGCAAAAATGCATATATCAGGACGCTCTTTATCAGCTGCAGTTCAGCATTTAATACAAGTTTCCCCTGCTATCCGAAGGTAGAGCGTTCCTATGAAACAGTTCGTAAGCCGGAATGTCATAAAGTGAATAAGCAATTACCATTTATTAATATGGGAAAAACTTTTGAGCGTTCCCAGACCCAAAAAATAACCTACAAAATCATACCAAATAACACACAAAACCTAAAATAACAGTAACATATAGTAAAAGCAGGAATGATATAAATACACAGCCTATATAAAGTAGAAATACTTTTCTGCAGCACTGTCCAGCGCAGCGAAAATCTCATGGCAGCACTCTCGGCGGAAGTGCTCTCGGCAGAAACACTCTCTTCAGTAACCTTTAAGCTATGAAGCTGCCAAATCATACCAAATAACACATAAAAATACACATCCTATATAAAGTAGAAATAATGTATGTATAGTGTAGTTTCACTTACCGGAATCGGGAAGACTCCAATAAATTGCAGTTTCATTACAGTTAAACACTTGCTTATAGGAATAACCACTTTCTGTAATTATTTTCTTCAGTTCTGCTGGGAACTTTTCGGCAGCTTCAGTATCCGCTGAAGCACTCTGTCCGGTAAACGTTAAACTATGAAGCTGCCCTCGCCTCAGAAACTGATCAAACCACCCATGACTACCTTTAAATTCCACTATCACAACACTTTCATCACCATCGTCCAGTGCTTTCTGTTTCAGCTTATTAAAAAGACTGACTGATTTCTCCTTAAGTATAAGAAAACTTAACGGAACACCACGCTTCGTACACCCATCAATCCACTCAAGCAATAGACCTTCCATTTTATCCATTATTGGATGCCGACTAAGACCACTTTGCTACGAGCAGAACCAACAGTAACATTGGCAGCTTTCAAAATTCTTTCTCTCTGCGTATAAATAGTGTGAATGGTGGATGCAGGCAAGTTCAATGCGCGGACAATGTCCTTATTTCATTCACCACGATCGAAACACTTAATTATGTCTACTCTTACGCTAAGTGTAACACCTTTACGAGCTCTTTTAGGCTTTTAGAACTCGTCTTGCTAATGGATGCACAAAATAAATCGAGATAAAGCACGTGTTTAAGCAATGGCAGCTAGAATGCAGTTCTGGAGGAGGAGCTTAGCTGCTCGGGGCGCACACTGCCTTTTTTCGTAACAGTGAAAACACCTTCTGTTAGCGAAAACAGGTAACTAATGTAGGTCTTTTGTAACAGCGAGGTGTCGTAAAGCGAATGTTTAGAAAACGGGGGGCACCTGTACCATCATTCCCACAAAATTAATTAATATGCTTCAAGACTTTGACCTCAATACTTCCTTGTGCAATTGGATCTTGGATTTCCTCAGTCATTTTGGATTGCCAACGACGTGTCCTCCACAATCTCCATCAGCATAGCTGCACCACAGGGATGTGTGCTTGGGGCCCTCCTCTACCCGCTTTACACTTATGACTGTGTGGCTAAGCACAGGCCAATGCCATATTGAAGTTTGCTGATGACATCGCTGTCATAGGCCAAATCAAAGATGGTGATGAATTTGCATATAGGAAGGAGATTGAAAATCTGCTTGAGTGGTTCCCAACGACATCTTCTCACTCAATGTCAGCATGACCAAGGAGCTGATTACTGATTTCAGGAGGAGGAAACATAAAGTCCATGAGCCAGTTCTCATCAGTGGATCAGAGGTGGAGAGATCAAGTTTAAATCCCTCAGTGTTATCATTTGTCCTGGGCCTAGCATGTAAGTGTAATTATGAAGAAAGCACGGCAGCATTTTGCAGAGGTTCAGCATGACATCTAAAACTTTGACAAACTCCTGTAGATGTGTAGTGGAGAGTATATTGACTAACTAAGCAAGTAGAGCAGGGTACTAAGCACACAGCCTTGTGGTGCAGCTGTCCTGATGGAGGAGATGATGTTGACAATCTGAATTGACTGGGTCTCCTTCACAGCTTGGTATGGAAGCACCAATGTCCTTTAATGAAAAATCCTGCAACCAGTGAAATTATGATATTGCAGCCATTGTAGAGAATTGGTTGCAGGAGGTGCAGCTCATTATTCCGGGGATCAGTGGTCTTAAAGGCGAGGGATTAAAAGGGAAGGGGTGGTGTTACTAGACAGGGAAAATGTCACAGTAGTACTCAGTCAGGACAGACTAGAGGACTTGTCTTGAGGCTTTATGAGTGGAACTGAGGAATAAGAGGTATGACAACGTTAATGGAGCTGTATTATAGACCAGCCAACCATCCGCAGGATTTGGAGGAACACATTTGTAGAGAGATCACAGGCTGTTGCAAGAAACATAAGATTGTTACAGTAAGTGATATTAACTTTCCACATATTGACTGGGATTCCCATTCTGTAAAAGGACTGGATGGGATAGAGTCTGTCAAATGTGTTCAGGGAAGTTTCTTTAATCAGTGTCTAGAAGTCCCAATGAGAGAATGTGCGATACTTGATTTGCCATTGGGGATGAGACAGGATTTTGAAAGTATCAGACAGGCTGTTTTCTGGCAAAGGTGTACTTGGTAAGTGGGAGGCCTTCAAAAGTGACATTTTGAGAGTACAAAGTTTGTATGTGCCTGTCCAAATAAAAGGGAAAGGTAACAGATTTAGGGAACCATAGTTTTCAAGAGATATTGAGGTCTTTGTTAAGAGTAAAAGTTGGTGCATAGCAGATAAGCAGGTAGGAGCAAATGAGGTACCTATGGAATATAAGAATTGCAAGAGAACACTTAAGAAAGAAATCAGGATCGCGAAAAGAAGGGATGAGGTTTCCCTAGTAGACAAGGTGAAGGAGAATCCTAAAGGATTCTATAGATATGCTAAGAGCAAAAGGATTGCAAGGGACAAAATTGGCCCTCTGGAAGATCAGAATGGTAATCTATGCATGGAGCTAAAAGAGATCGCGATCTTGGAATGTCTTTACTTGGGAGACGGACCCTGAATCTGTAGAAGTAAGGCAAAGGAGCAGTGAGGTCATTAAGCCTATCCAAATTACAGAGGAGGAGGGGTTTGCTGTCTTGAGGCAAATCAGGGTGGATAAATTCCCAGGGCTTGACAAGGTGTTCCCTCAGACCTTGTGGGAGGCAAGTGTAGATAATGCAAGGGCCTTAGCAGAGATATTTATGATATCCTTAGCAACAGGTGAGATACCGGAGGCTTGGAGGATAGCTAATGTTGTTCCGCTGTTTAAGAAAGGCTCTAAAAATATACCAGGGAATTATTGGCCGGTGAGCCTGATATCAGTTGTGGGAAAGATATTGAAAGGTATTCTAAGGGACTGGATATTTGAGTATTTGAGTAGACAGAGTCTGACTAGGAATAGTAAGCATGGCTTTGTGCATGGTAGTTCACGTCTAACTAATCGTATGGAGTTTTTTGAGGAAGTTACCAGGAAGGCAGTGGATGTTGTCTCCATGGACGTTAGCAAGGCATTTGACAAGGTCCCACATGGGAGGTTGGTCAAGAAGGTCGAAATTCAGGATGAGGTAGTAAATTGGATTAGATTTTGGCTTTGTAGGAGAAGCCAGAGAGTGCTAGTAGTTGGTTGCCACTCTGGTGGCTTGTGACAAGTGGAATGCCACAGAGATCAGTTCTGGGTCAGTTGTTGTTGTGCCGTCTATGTCAATGATCTGGAGATAATGTGGGTAACAGTATCAGCAAATTTGTAGATGACACCCAAAATTGGGAGTGTAGTGGACAATGAGGAAGACTGTCAGAGGGATCTAGACCAGCTGGAAAAATGGGCTGAAAAATGGCAGAAGTTGTTGCACTTAGGTAGCACCAACCAGGGTAGATTTTACACAGTGAATAGTAAGGCACGAAGGAATGCAGTAGAACAAAGGGATCTGGATATACAGGTCCATAATTCATTCAAAGTGGTATTACGGGTCATAAAGAAAGCTTTGGGCACATTGTCCTTCATACATCAAAGTTTTGAGTACAGGAGATGGGATGTTATGTTGAAGTTGTATGAGATATTGATGAGGCCTAATTTGGAGTATTGTGCAGTTTTGGTCATCTACCTACAGGAAAGATGTAAATAAGGTTGAAAGAATGCAGAGAAAATTTAGAAAGATATTGCCAGGACTGGAGGACCTGAGTTAATAGACAATAGGTGCAGGAGTAGGCCATTCGGCCCTTCCGAGCCAGCACCACCATTCACTGTGATCATGGCTGATCATCCACAATCAGTACCTTGTTCCTGCCTTCTCCCCATATCCTTTAACTCCACTATCTTTAAGAGCTCTATCTAATTTAAGAGTTATAAAGAAAGATTGAATAGGTTAGGACTATATTTCATAAGACCATAAGACATAGAAGCAGAATTAGGCCATTAGGCCTGTTGAGTGTTCTACCATTCAGTCGTGGCTGATCCTTTTTTACCCTCCTTGGCCTCAATCCCTGGCTGCCTTCTTGTAACCTTTGATGCCATGTCCAATCAAGAACCTGTCAACCTCTGCCTTAAATATACCCAGCGACCTGGCCTCCAGCTACATGTGGTAACAAATTCACCACTCTCTAGCTAAAGAAATTTCTCCGCATCTCTGTTTTAAATGGACACCCCTCTAACCTGATACTATGCCCTCTTATCTCAGGTTCTTGATATTTGTTGCTTATTTATTTATTATTGTTATTTCTTTCTTTTTGTATTTGAACAGTTTGATTTCTTTTGCCCTTTGGTTGAACACCCAAGTATGTGCAGTCTTTCATGGATGCTATTATGGTTATTATATGGTTATTATGGATGTGTTTAGTATGCCCCAAGAATGAATCTCAGGGTTGTATCTGTTGACATATATGTACTTTGATAATTTACTTTGAACAAGGTATTTGCTAAATATATTTGCACACAGGGCATTATCAGCGTAGGAAAGTGTTTGTATATTTCTTATCTTTGTTATGTATTTGCATATTTTCTGTTGTGTAAGAGCATTCTGCATTAATTATATGTCAAATGTCTCATGCTTTCAATACACTAATTAGATGACTGTTAACAAAGTTTGACCCTTGTTCTCAATTGATAATTACAGTTTAGGAAGCTTGTGGTTTTTGGTACTTCATAAAGTTGCAGACACCTGATCTTTCACTGTTTTCTATTTGATGTCTTATTCTTGGCACAAGCATGTTAACTCTCCTTTATTTCACCCAGGTTGCCAACATTGCTAATGGCAGAATGTGTTCTCATCTATATGACACCCGAACAATCTGCAGAATTGATAAATTGGGCTTCAAGTACTTTCAGTACCACCATGTTTATTAATTATGAGCAGGTAATAACATTGATAGTTTTCCCAGGCATTTGTTAACTAAAGTTAGACTTTTTAGGAAGCCTGTTTCTTTTACATGCTATTGAAAGGGGAAAGTTTAACTTTAATCCAGCAATGTTATATTGTGTGTGTATATGAATATGCTGTATGCTGTGTACTATGTAGATAGTTGGAAAGATAATTGTGATTTACAATAAAGCTTTTGAAATCCTCTATATTTTAAAATTAGAACATAGAACAGTACAGCACAGTACAGGCCCTTCGGCCCACAATGTTGTGCTGACCCTTAAACCCTGCCTCCCATATAACCTCCCTCCATATACCTGTCTAGTAGTCTCTTAAATTTCACTAGTATACCTGCCTCCACCACCAACTCAGGCAGTGCATTCCACGCACCAACCACTCTCTGAGTAAAAAACTTTCCTCTAATATCACCCTTGAACTTCCCACCCCTTACCTTAAAGCCATGTCCTCTTGTATTGTATTGCCCTGGGGAAGAGGCGTTGGCTGTCCACTCTATCTATTCTTCTTAATATCTTGTATACCTCTATCATGTCTCCTCTCATCCTCCTCTCCAGAGAGTAAAGCCCTAGCTCCCTTAATCTCTGATCATAATGCACACTCTCTAAACCAGGCAGCATCCTGAATAATTTCAGCTATGATTTTAATGGTTCTTTATTTCAAAGCATATAAAGTATTAGAATTACAGGGGAACCCCAGGTTTTGGATGTACTGACTGACAAAAATCAAACTCCCATTCATTTTTAAAGAATCTTTTTTAAGGTAATAGTACTATTCATAATAAAGTGTTTCATTAATGAGTGGAAACATTATCTATATCATTAGTTTAATTATTGTAGTGCTAGGGTGTTTATTCAATGAAATAGAAGAATTATAGCAAGTGTTGTAGGAATTATATATTCATGGCTATAGAAAACAGATGTTCTTGACTTGCAGAGAAGTTAGTTTGCAGGATCACTGCAACTCTGAGGATCAGAACTCAAAATGCAAATCAGGGACTAACTATAGTAGTCTAATCTAATCTAACCTAATCTAATAGTGTATGGATGGCAAATGCTACTGTTAGCAGTTCTGCTGCCTCCCTGCTTCAGAGACCCAATGTCAATCCTGATTTCCAATGCTCTCTGTGTTGAATTTGGTATTCTCCCTGTGTCCGTGTGAAATTTCCCTGGGTGCTCCGGTTTTCTCTCACATCCCAAAGACCTAGAGGCTGGTAGGTTAATTGCTGCTACCCCTCGTGTAGGTGAGTGGTAGAATCTGGGAGGAGCTGATGGTTTGTGGGGAGAATAAATTGGGTTAGTGGAGGACTAGTTGTGTGTGTGTGTGTGTCTCTGTGTGTGTGTGTGTGTGTGTGTGTGTGTGTGTGTGCGCGCACACATTTTGTAGGCACAGCCTTGGTGGCTGAAGGGTTTATTGCTATGCAGCATGAATCAACAATATTTTTCCATTGTTCATGTTACTGATAGTCAAACGAACTTAATCTTTTCTGCCAGAGCAGGTTGTAATGTTTCTAGCTTTGAAGTCACTGGTTCATTATAAATAATGTTCTCATTTCAAATATTTCAGGTGAATATGACTGATCGCTTTGGCCAGGTGATGATAGAAAATCTACAGCGACGGCAGTGCAACCTTGCAGGAGTTGATGTCTGTCACACTCTGGAGACGCAGGTTTGTACAGCTTTGTTGTTTAATATTTGCATCAACCAAGGGCAGTTTTGATATACTTTCATTATTAAGTGCTGATAGGCAGAATCCGTAACAATAACATGCATCTTGCATTTTTAAAATCATGTAAAATCATTTGATGACAAGATCATCAGTGGGACAGATCTATTCAGATATGTTTGTAAAGATCTCATGGTACAACTTGAACAAGAATAGGAAGTTCCCTTTATCTGTGGGCCAACATTGCTCCAACACCATGGTCCAAAACAATCATCATTTATCTTACTAGTATGTATTGTATATTTTTCTCACAGAATGCCTAGAATTTGTTAATACACTCCAAAATAAAGGCATTTTGAGTAACAGGATAGGATGTTCAAATACAAATGTTCTTTAATTACATTTTAGATAATTTTGCAGCCATATTATAGTACAGCACTGGACATTATTTATTTTGGGAATCTCTGTCAATTTTGTTGCCAGTTTATATTAAATGTCCTCCTCCTATGTGTCATGCATATCTTTCCATTCCTTTCGTATTTATGTGTCTATCTGAAAGTCTCTAAGATTCTACCAAACTTCCTGATACCACGATTACCGCTGGTAGCCTGTTCTATGCACCTACTGCCCTTTTTTTTAAGAAAAAGCAGAACTTGGTCCTCATATCACCTTTTAGCTTCTATTCCCCCGCCAACCTTAAAAGCATATCCTCTGAAGTTTGATATTTCTACCCTGAGGAAAAGATTCTGATTGTGTACCCAATATATTTAGCTGTCTAGTGGTGTAGTGGCATCAACACCGGTCTTTGAGGTGAATGGTCCGAGTTCAAATCCAGCTAGCTCCTTGCATGCTTTTCATCTCTGCTGGGTTGAGCGTCAAGCTAGCAACTCGGTCTCTTAAAAAACAGTCAAGTGCTACGGAAACAGCAAAAGTGCTGCCCAGTGCACCACAAGGTGTGAAAAGCAACAACAACAAACCCTGTATATTGTTTCTCAATTTAAAAAACCTCTGTGTGGTCTCCCATCAGCATCCGACTATCTGGAGAGAACAAACCAGGTTTATACAACCTCCCCTTGTAGCGCATACCTTCAAATCCAGGCAGCATCCTGGTAATCTCTTCTGCACCCTCTCTACATCCTTGCTATAGTGAGGCTACCAGAACTGTACACAGCACTCTGAGTGTGATCTGACTGAAGTTTTACATAACTGCAGCATGACTTCCTTACTCTTATACTAAACACTCCCACAAATAAAGGCAAACATAACCATGTGTCTTCTTTACCACCTTATCCACTTGGTTAGTCACTTTCACTGAACTACGAGCCTGGACCCCAATAGCCCTTCATACCTCAGTGCTATTAAGGGTCCTACCATCAATACTTCTTCCATTTGTACCACCAAGGTGCAACACCTCACATTTGCCCAGATTCTTTCTTTTTAAATCTTTTTATTGAGTAAGTATACAAAAAAGGTAAGCCATATAAACATTAATACAATGTTAAAGTATAATAAAATTCCAAAAGATAACAATACCAAAAAGAAAATACTACAAACAATGTAATTTAAGCATAAGAAACCAAGATAACATAATAGTATACTAAATTTTATATATATCAATGGAAAAAAAAGAAAAAAAAACCCCCAAAAAAAAACCCACCGTGCAGCTAACTAAAAGCAAGGCAAAGCAATGGGCTAACTTGAAACCAAACAGAGTTAAACTTAAAATCACGTCCTCAATCCCGACCTCCATTAAAAACAGTGAAAAAAAAACAAGAAGGGTAAATATTACATTAAATGAAAATATCGAATAAAAGGTCCCCAAATCTGTTCAAATTTAAATGAAGAATCATAAAGGTTACTTCTAATTTTCTCCAAATTCAAACATAAAATCGTCTGAGAAAACCAAAAAAAGGTAGTTGGAGCATTAAGCTCTTTCCAATGTTGTAAAATACATCTTTTCGCCATTAAAGTAAGAAATGCAATCATTCTACGGGCTGAAGGGGAAAGATTACTAGAAATTTTAGGTAGTCCAAAGATAGCAGTAATAGGGTGAGGAGAGATATCTATATTTAATACCTTAGAAATAATATTGAAAATATCTCTCCAAAAAGTTTCCAAAGTAGGGCAAGACCAAAACATATGAGTTAAAGAGGCTATCTGCCCCGAACATCTATCACAGAAAGGATTAATATGCGAGTAAAAACGCGCTAACTTATCTTTGGACATATGTGCTCTATGAACCACTTTAAATTGAATTAGGGAATGTTTAGCACAAATAGAGGAAGTATTGACTAATTGTAAAATCTGCCCCCAATCATCCACAGAAATGGTAAGCCCCAATTCCTGTTCCCAATCTACCCTAATCTTATCAAATGGAGCTTTCCTAAGTTTCATAATAATATTATAAATCATAGCCGATGCACCTTTCTGACATGGATTAAGGTTAATTATCGAATCTAAAATATATATAGGAGGAAGCATTGGAAAGGAAGAAAGTATAGTACTTAGGAAATTTCTAACTTGTAAATATCTAAAAAAATGTATTCTTGATAAGTTATATTTATTAGATAATTGTTCAAAAGACATAAGGGAACCATCTAAAAATAAATCCAAAAACCGTAAAATACCCTTAGTCTTCCAAGTTTGAAAAGCGCGATCCGTAAAAGAGGGAGGAAAAAATATGTTACCTAAAATAGGAATCGCTAACCCGAATTGATTAAGATCAAAAAATTTTCTGAATTGAAACCAAATGCGCAAAGCATATTTAACTATCGGGTTAGAGACCTGCTTAAGGCGTTTCGAATCAAAAGGAAGAGAGGAACCTAAAATAGAACCAAGTGTATAACCCTGAACAGATTGTAATTCCAATGCTACCCATTTAGGAATAGATAGTATGTCCCGGTCAAGTAACCAAAATTTCATATGTTGAATATTAATAGCCCAATAATAAAATCTAAAGTTAGGTAATGCTAAACCTCCATCTCTCTTAGCTTTCTGTAAATGTATTTTACCCAGTCTCGGATTCTTATTCTGCCAAATAAATGAAGAAATTTTAGAGTCAACTTTATCAAAAAAAGATTTAGGAACGAAAATTGGTAATGCCTGAAACACATATAAAAATTTTGGCAAAAAAAACATCTTAACTGCATTAATACGACCAATCAAAGTTAAATATAAGGGAAACCATTTAGATGAAAGTTGAGTAATATGGTCTATTAATGGTAAAAAGTTAGTCTTAAATAAATCTTTATGTTTACAAGTAATTTTAATCCCAAGATATGAAAAGTAATTATTAATCAATTTAAATGGAAATTTATAATATAAGGGAAGATGTTTATTAATCGGAAAAAGTTCACTCTTACTAAGATTTAATTTATAACCTGAGAAAAGACCAAATTGTGCTAATAACTCTAAAACAGCAGGAATGGATCTCTCAGGATTAGAAATATATAAAAGTAAATCATCAGCATAGAGTGATAATTTATGGGACTTTAATCCCCGAGTTATCCCAGTAATATTTGAAGATTCTCGAATAGCAATTGCAAGAGGTTCTAATGCAATATCAAATAATAGGGGACTAAGAGGACAGCCTTGTCGAGTACCACGAAAGAGAGGAAAAAAAGGTGAGTTTAAAGAGTTAGTACGAACCGAGGCTACAGGGGAATGATATAACAGTTTAATCCAGGATATAAATTTCAAGCTAAAATTAAACATTTCAAGCACCTTAAATAAATAAGGCCATTCTACTCTATCAAAAGCTTTCTCGGCATCTAAAGAAATAACACACTCAGGAACATTTTGTGAGGGAGTATAAACGATATTTAACAATGTACGAATATTATAAAAAGAGTAACGACCTTTAATAAAACCCGTTTGGTCTTCCGAAATAATAGAAGGAAGTACTTTTTCTAGTCTATTTGCTAATAACTTAGAAAAAACTTTAGAATCAACATTTAATAAAGATATTAGTCTATAAGATGCACATTGAGCAGGGTCTTTATCCTTCTTTAGTATTAAAGAAATTGATGCTCTATTAAAAGATTCAGGAAGTTTACCAAGTTTCAAAGAAGCCTCAAAAACCTTATAGAGCCAAGGAATCAATAAAGAAGCAAAACATTTATAAAATTCAACGGTAAACCCATCAGGGCCAGGAGCTTTCCCCAGATTCATAGAAAAAATAACATTCTTAATCTCATCCATTGTAATGGAAGTATCTAATAAAGAAGACATATCCTGTGAAATCTGAGGGAAGTCTAACTTATCTAAAAAATCATTCATATATTTAGAATCTCGAGGAGACTCTGATTGATATAAAGAAGAATAAAAATCACAAAAGGTTTGATTAATCCCCACATGATCCAATATCAATCGATCATTTTGGTTATAAATCTGATTGATTTGAGATTTAACATAATTAGATTTCAATTGATTAGCCAGCAGCTTGCCAATTTTATCACTGTGAACATAAAAATCACTTCTTGTTTTCTTTAATTGGTTTACAATCGAGGACGAGAGTAGTAAACTGTGTTCCATTTGAAGTTCAGTTCTTTGTTTGTATAGCTCCTCAGAAGGAGCCATAACATATTTCTTATCAATTTCTTTAATCTTGTCCACAATTGCCATCTCCTCCTGCTTCTGTTTCTTCCTCAAAGCAACGGAATACGAAATAATCTGACCCCGAATATAGGCTTTAAAAGTGTCCCAAAGAGTGTTAACCGAAATATCTTCTGTATGGTTAATTGTAAAAAAAAGCTCAATCTGTTCATTCATAAAATTAACAAAGTCCGAGTCCTGAAGCAACAGCGAATTAAAACGCCATTGTCTATTGTTTGGTATATTGGCCATAATTTTAATAGAAAGCTTAAGTGGAGCATGATCCGAAATGGTTATAGAATCATAATCACATTTAATCACTGAAGGAATGAGACGAGAATCAATGAAAAAATAATCAATTCTTGAATAGGAATGATGAACATGTGAAAAGAAGGAAAAATCTTTTTCCTGAGGATGCAGAAAACGCCAAATGTCCGTCGACCCAGAATCAGAAAGGAAAAAATTAATCAAATTTGCAGATTTATTAGGTAAAGTCCGTAAAGGAGCCGAACGGTCCAAAGCTGGAGATAAACAGGTATTAAGATCTCCGCCCCAAATCAATGAAAACTCGTTCAAATTCGGAAACTGATCAAACAATGATTTATAAAATTCCGGACAATCCATATTAGGAGCATAAACATTAACCAAAACTACTTTTTTATTAAATAGTAAACCACTAACCAATAAAAATCTACCATTCGGATCAGAGATAATATCCTGTTGTATAAAAGTAACTGAGGAATCTATAAAAATAGAGACGCCTCGAATCTTAGCATTGGAGTTCGAATGAAATTGTTGTCCCTTCCAGAATTTGAAAAAACGTAGTCTGTCCCCCCTCCGTACATGGGTCTCTTGTAAAAATAAAATTTGTGCTTTAAGTCTCCGGAACACTTTAAAAACTTTTTTCCTTTTAATAGGATGATTAAGACCATTAGTATTCCAGGAGACAAAATTAATAATAGACTCCATAAATCCTAAAGTCAACCCACAACAAGGAGGATTGACAATAGGCGCGACCCACAAACCCGGAGAGGAAACAGAACATACAAAAGATACCGGGGAAAAGGACGCAACCAGTACTTCAATAATGTATATAGCCCAAAGAGAAACAAACTAAAACGTGAAGCCCCTCCCCCCACCCCCCACCCCAAGACCCCAAGGCAAAATCTAAAGCAGACCCGCCAGAAAGAAGCAAGCGCTAAAACTACCCCCATGACTTCCGGTATACGCTCCCTAAAAAAAAGGTATAAATATAAAAAGGATCAGCTAATTGTAAAACAGTAAAAAAATAAGTAAAAAAAAGTTAGCTCAATTAAAATACACACAGAACAGAACAAAAGCCGGAAAATATATATTAAAAAAAACCACAATAAACCTCAAACTCATGAATAGACACAGCAACAAAAAAAATAGGATTATTAACATAAAGTGGTTATAAAAAGCAAAACAGAATAAAATTTTTAAAAAAACTACAAAATTTAAGGCCACACAGGAAATACGTAAGATGACAAAAGGGAAGTAACCACCCAGAATCCCCTGGGAAAAGAAAGAAATGACGCAGTTAAAAAGAAAGTTTAGCAGCCATATTAAGAAATCAAAAATAAACTTTTCTGCCCAGATAGGGCACGAAAAAGTTAAAACCAACCAATTCACAGCCTCCGATCAACGGAGATAATTAAAAAAAGGCAATTAAGATGTTGAAGATGAAAGTTGATCCAGATAACTCTGGGCATCTGATGGAGAATCAAAAAAACGAAGGGCTCCATCTAACATGCGAATCCTTAGACGTGCAGGGTACAGCAGCGCTGGTCTTAAATCCATCTTATAGAATTCCGACATCACGGATCTGTAACGGACCCGTTGGTCCCAGATTGGTTTACTGAAATCTTCCACGAATCGGAACTTAAGATCCGAAAAATCAATGAAACCTTTAGATCGAGCGAATCGAAACAGTCTCTCCTTGTCTTGAAAATAATGAAAACGTAAAATAACATGCCTAGGTCTATCTGACCTAGACGAGTATGATGGGATTCTGTGAACACGATCCAGTAGCGGTGGTTGGTCAGGAAATACAGTAGGGAATGCATCTTTTAAAAGTTGAGAGAAATATTTCATGGGGTTATTGGCTTCAACAGCTTCCCTCACGCCAATCATTCGTAAATTCTGCCGTCGCATTCTAGATTCCAAGTCAGAGTTTTTAAAAGTCAAAAAGTCAAGTTTCTTCTTCATTACATTAATTGTTTCTTCGATTTTCCCCATCTTAAGCTCACTTTGTTGCGCGAATTTTTGAAGATCAGATATAGCCGACTGATGTTCCGCAATACATGTTTGCATCTTATCCATTAAATCGGCAATTTTCTGGAAATTAGTTGAGATTTCCGTATGAATCAGGTCTTTAACAGAGCCTGCAATTTCCGTACGAATCATCTCCCTAACAGAGGTTGAAATTTCCCTCTGAATTAACTCCGATATCGCTTTCAAAGTCACCGGTGATTCAGTCGGGGGGAGATCCGTAGCTTTCGGTTTAACCGGAGGTTTACCATCCTTGCCGTTTTTCCCGTTCTTAGACATAGCAGATCTAAGTATCATCCAATTGTCAGAGAATTCAGTTTAATTCAAAGTATTGTAAAAATTGATGCCTTAATAGTTAATTAAAGTATAGCTGACCATAGAGAAAAAAAACTCAGAGGTAATGGAGCGAGTCAAGAACGCGACTTCACTCCATGAGCGCTACCGGAAGTCCCCCCAGATTAAAATCTATCTGCTACTTCTCTACCCATATCTAATTGATCTATTTCCCAATGTACTTACTGATAGACCTTTACACTGTCCACAACAGCACTGAACTTAACGTACTAGTATGCTCATATACCTGTCAACATTTCATTCAAATCATTAATAAAGCAGAAACCCCAGCACCAATCCCAGCAGAATGTTGTCTTTTTTCCTTTGCTGATTTTGCTTTTTGTGTGGGGGGGGGAGTTGATGTCTTTTCTTTCATCAACCCCCGTGGTCTTCCTGTATTTAACGGCTGTCTGCAGTAGACAAATATCAGAGTTGTATCGTACATTAGGAAGACTAATCATGCAATGCTCCCTGTTATTGTTGATGGTGAGGATGTGGATGTGGTGAGGACCTACAAGTAGCTGGGGGTGCACCTGGATGACAGACTTGAGTGGAGCACCAACAAAGAGGCTGTGTACAAGACGGGCTAGAGTTGCCTCTACTTCCTGAGGAGACTGAGGTCCTTTGGAGTATGCAGGCCTCTCCTTCACATATTCTACCAGTCTTTTGTCGCCAGTACAATCTTTTATGCAGTGGTGTGCTGGGCAATGGCATCAACACGGGTGATGCCAACAGGCTCAATAAACTGATTAGAAATACTGTCTCTGGACTGGAGTCAAACTGGACACACTGGAGGCTATAGTAGAACAAATATGATGTAAATAATAGGATGCAAAACTGGGCTGAGAAGTGGCAGCTGGAGTTCAACCCAGATGAGTGTGAGGTGGTTCATTTTGGTAGGCCAAATATGATGGCAAAATATGGTATTAATGGCAAGGCACTTGGCAGTGTGGAGAATCAGAGGGATCTTGGGGTCTGAGTCCATAGAACACTCAAAGCTGCTGCGCTGGTTGACTGTGTGGTTAAGAAGGCATGCAGTGCATTGGCCTTCATCAATCGTGGGATTGAGTTTAAGAGCCGAGAGATAATGTTGCAGCTATGCAGGACCCTGGTCAGACCCCACTTGGAGTACTGTGCTCAATTCTGGTTGCCTCACTACAGGAAGGACATGGAAACCATAGAAAGGGTGCAGAGGAGATGTACAAGGATGTTGCCTGGATTGGAGAGCATGCCTTATGAGAACAGGTTGAGCGAACTTGGCCTTTTTCTCCTTGGAGCAACAGAGGATGAGAGGTGACCTGATAGAGGTGTATAAGATGATGAGAGGCATTGATCATGTGGATAGTCAGAGGCTTTTTCCCAGGGCTGAAATGGCTTGCATGAGAGGGCATAATTTTAAGGTGCTTGGAAGTAGGTCAGATGTCAGGGGTAAGTTTTTTACACAGAGAGTGGTGAGTGCATGGAATGGGCTGTCGGCGGTGGTGGTAGAGGTGGAAGCCATAGGGTCTTTTAAGAGACTCCTGGATGGATACATGGAGCTTAGAAAAATAGAGGGCTATGGGTAAACCTAGGTTGTTCTAAGGTAAGGACATGTTTGGCACAGCTTTGTGGACCGAAGGGCCTGTATTGTGCTGTAGGTTTTCTATGTTTCTAAAGGACCCTGCGGAAAACCCTGGCAATTCTGGACAATGTGTCTCACCCTCTGCATACCACCTTGGCTGAACAGAGGAGCACTTTTAGTGATAGACTAAGACAACCGCACTGTTCATAAGGAGCGCTATATGAGGTCATTCTTACCCTCAGCTATTAGGCTCTATAGTGAGTCAACCTATAGCAGGGGAAGTTGTACTCCTGTTAGACTGTTTGAGGAAACTTAATTTTTATTCTTTCTTACTTCTGTTTTGATATTTGTATATCAGTGCACTTGAATTGCAACTATGACACTGTAATTTCCTTTGTACGTTCTCCCTGTGACTGTGTGGATTTCCTTCTGGTGCTCCAGTTTCCTCCCACATTCCAAAGACTTATGAATTTGTAGGTTAATTGGTCATATGGATGTAATTGTGCAGCACAGACTAGTCGAACATGAATAGCCTGTTACTGTGCTGTATCTGTAAATAAAATCACTGGTCATGTTCTGCAGCCAGAATAACAGTGTTCCACCCCTACTTTGTCTTTTGTGGGCAAGGCAGTTCCAAATACAAATTTGCAATGCACCCAAGATGCCATACATCTTTATCTTCTGAATCAGACTACCAATGGGGACCTTGTCTACTGCCTTACTCTCATCAAGCTCCTTTGTTAGCTCCACATAAAACTTGTTCGAATTTGTAAGGCAAGACCTGCTCTTCGCTGCGCAAATCCATGCTGACTGTCTCTAGACAGTCATGCCTTTGTGGATGTACATAAACCCCATCCTTCATTGTCCTCCCCAATGCCTTCCCTACCATTGACATGAGGTTCACTGGACTAGAATACCAGAGAGGCCAACTTCTGGTACAGCTACAATAAACAAATGGATGAGCAATAATTTACTAAAACTAAATTAAGATAAAACTCTTAGTTGATCTCGTAGCCAAATGAGATAAACTTGGGAACTTGGCTCCCCTTGTAAAATCAGAAGTAACAAAACTAGGTGTTACCCTTGATTCAGATTTGAATTTTAAATCCCACATAATGAAAGTGACCAAAGTATCATTTCTACACTTAGAAATATTTCAGAGCTTCGTCCATTTCTGTTACGCAACCATGCTGAAAAATTAATTTATGGCTTTGTATCGAATAGAGTAGATTGCTGCAATACACTTTATATTGGCCTTCCAAAGCAATCTACTCATTTAACTCATTCAGAATTCTGCTGCTAGAGTCTTAACTAAAACCTGGATGAGGGAACATATCACTCCTCTCCTAAGTACTCTGCATTAGCTTCCTGTACCTTTTGGAATTGATTTTTAAGCTCTCTTAATTGTTTTTAAAGCTCTTAATGGTCTGGGACTGGGGTACATCACAGAATCATTTTTGTTTGAGCATGAGCTCCCAGGTCTTCTGCCCGTCTCTTAAACTTAAATTTAAATGATCTCCCTCAAAAGAAAATTAGCAGGTCAAGTTTTTTAACTGCACTACTAAACTGTGGAACTGAATACCTAAAACTAAAAAGGGCGCAAACTCCACTTTTAAACACCAGCTCAAAACATATTTATTTAATCTTGCTTTTAATTAATATAATTTTGTCTTTTATATGTATATTTTAAACTTTATCCCATTGTAAAACACTTTGAACTATATCATTTGGATGAAAACAGCTCTATAACTATTATTATTATCGTTATATTTTTATTTTTTCTCATCTGAAGCTAGTAAAGCTTGAGATACAGGCATAGTCAAGCACGCTCATTTCTTAATTGTGAGGAACTTTCGGAATATTCTAGTGATATTTTAGTATTGTGGGTTTCTGGTGATTTACGTAAATATTGCCGCATAGAGCTAATTCTTTAATGCTATTGTGTAGTGATTTTGGAATGATATTACCATTGTATACCTTGTTCATATTCCATAGTCTTTCAATTTCCTCTTTTAATTCATCATATTTCTGGTGTTTTTCACTTACTGATTTCTATATGTTATGTGTGTTTGGAATGGTTGTATCTATTATGTAAGATGTTCTTGCTTGTTTATCCTGTAATATTACATCTGAAGTATTATTATGGATTACCCTATCTAATAATGGATTGGTCATAATACAGTTTGTGGGATTCTGACTCTAAAACTAGATCAGGCTTGTATCTATAGTAGGGTATGGTGTTTTTTATGAGTTTGTATTTTAAAACAAGATCTTGGTGAATGATGTTTGCCATTTGATTGTGCCTGTATAAGTAATCAAATTGAGTTAAACTGCTGTAAGATGCTGTAATGTGTAGGATTTTATCTAGTTTCTCTTGGCGTTTTGTGCATTTGTTATCTTTTATTATGTATTTTTGATCATTTTTTGTGTGAACCACCTGGTCCTGCATTGCCACAGGGAACCCCTCTGTTTCTGGAAGAGGTCTCCAACTCTGAGTCAAGCATTCGATACCACCTTGTCAACATCTAGTCTGCTCAGATCATGGAGCGTCATGCTCTTCCATTGGTTAACTTTTTCTTCTAAAGTGATAATTTCTTCATTTTTCTGGGATGTGCTTTCATTTATGTTTACTGGTGTGTACTTATCAGAATTGTATTTGTTTCTCTATATTGTTAAATCATCTTTTTGTTGATGAAGATATATCCTTAAAAGTTTTATTTGACTGTAGTGTAATGTTTTCTTGTCCATTATTCCTCTTTCTCCTTCTGTCCGAGGTATTGTAAATCGAAGTACATTCGAGTGTACAGTGTTTTCTACAACTTGCCATTTCAGTTCATATTCTTCATTGTAAATTTTTCAGATCAGTTTCAGATCAAGATATTACTCAAAAGAATATATTATTGTGGGTATAGCAAAAGTGTTTATTGCCTTTGTTATATTTGGTAGATTTTCTTAAGCCTTGAAGTAAATTCTGTCAAAAGTTTTCACTTTATTGTGCAGTGATCTATTTTCTTTGCATGTTGATATCCTAGATACTTGTATGTATCACATTCATCCATTGGTTGTATTGTATCCTGCTGCTCTGTACTTTATTATTACTACTGAGATTATCCCTATTTCATTCTTGAACAAAGGCACAACATTTGCTACTCTCCAGACCTCTGGGACCTCAGTTGTTGCTAGTAAAGACACTAAAGATTTTGTCAAAACCCCAGTAATTTCACTCGTTCCTTCCAGTGTTCTGGGATAAATGCCATCTGGGATCAGGGCCCCTGGGAACTTACTCACCTTAATCAGTACTATCTTTTTAATTTTGAAATGCCGCAGTACATTAGCATTTCCCATTCTGCTTTCACTATCATCCAAATCCTCCTCTGTAAACATCAACACAGCACAACATAAAGTACTCGTTTCGTACCTCAGCCACTTACCACTCTAAGCACAAATTCCTTCCTTCATTCTTAAATTGACCTACCCTCTCCTTTAGTTATCCTGTTTTTCCTAAGTATAAAATGCCTTAGAATTCTTCTTGATCCTGCTGACCAAAGATATTTCATGGACCCCTTTGGCCTTCCTTTTCGCCTACTATTTTATATTCTGCAAGGGTCCAGTCTGAGTGCTCCCAATCAATGCCACCTTAGCTCTGTAATTTCCCCTTCCCCACTTAGTACTTTCACACAAGATCTGATTTTTAATCCTTACTCATAACTAATTAATGTGTTATGGTCACTATTCCCAAAAGTTTTGCCCGCTATCAGTTCTGTTCCCATCTGTTCCTAAATATTGAATAGCTTTGTTAATAGGAAGTGTAACTGCATCTCATCAAATTATTCTTCCTTCACAGAAGAACCGGTTTCTTTTGAATGGTTGGGACAATGTGAATGCCTTGGATATGATGACTGTTTATAACAGCTTACCACAAGTAGATGTTCAAAGGTACATTTAACGTGGATGCTTTTTTTTGTAGGGCTTTTTTTCACAGGACTTTAAATGCTGAAAATCTGAATCAAATCACAAAATGCCAGTAACATTCAGCAGGTTGGGCAGCATCTGTTGAGAGAGAAACAGTTAATGCTTCAGGTAGAAGGTCCTTCATAAAAGCACTGGCACCAACACCCTTTACAGAATGTAAAGCCCATAAATAGAGGCATTTACCTAAAGCAATTAGGTATAGTGTAACAGTTAACATTGCGTGATTACAGCGCCAGTGACCTGGATTCAATTCCGCTGTTGTCTATAAGGAGTTTGTATGGTTTCCCCCCATGACTGTCTAGGTTTCTTGCAGGTACTCCAGTTTCTTCCCACATACCAAAGATGTACAGGTTAGTATGTTAATGGTGACATAGGTGTAATTGAGCAGAACAGGCCCTTTGGGTCAGGAGAGCTTATTACCGTGCGGTATCTCTAAATTTTACTAGCCTATTATTGCTTTTGTTATGATGGCCTTGGGGTTAGAGTTCCCTGAGTTTCCACTTTCACTAATGTTGGTGCTAGATACTGCCTTGTTATTATTACATCCAGTGCAAGAGTACTTTTAAACCATGGATTAGTTCATCCATTCAGTAACTTTACTGTGCAAACAACAGGAATTCTGCAGATGCTGGAAGCTCAAGCAACACACATCAAAGTTGCTGGTGAACGCAGCAGGCCAGGCAGCATCTCTAGGAAGAGGTACAGTCGACGTTTCAGGCCGAGACCCTTCGTCAGGACGTCCTGACAAAGGGTCTCGGCCTGAAACATCAACTGTACCTCTTCCTAGAGATGCTGCCTGGCCTGCTGCGTTCACCAGCAACTTTGATGTGTGTTGCTTGAGTAACTTCACTGTTTTAGATTAGACTGTTTCTCCTAACCTTATTGATTTTCCCTAGGATAGAGCAACTCGAATTCTTGGATGAGAAGGAGCTTTTACAGCAGCTACTGCAGCATTATTGTATCTGCTGGGCCACGAAAGATAGTGAAGATTTTGGTAATTTTTTTTTCTACATAATATTCACCCTATAGTGATGATTGTTGACAGTAGAACTTTGTTTGTGTGTGGATGTGAAGCTAGGATGAGCTCAGATTCTGGTTACTGGACTGAGTTCTAGTACTCAGCCCAACGTTTTTGAAAAGAAACCAGAGGCAGCCTGGGGTTCCACTTGAGAAAGGGTAGGACAGGGCACAATGGCCAACATCTCCTACTCTGAAGAAAAAAACCCAGCTATTTTGGACACATTATTTGGAAACATAAGTAGGTTATGGAACAGTATGAAAGAGTAGCAAAACAAAAGGCCCAGGAATCTCATTTGTTTTGGTGAGCTAATATTATTCTACTCTATCTCTGATAGTTTTATTTTTCATTATTGTAGTGGGTGAATGTAGCCATGCGCATGTTAACTCAGAAGGAAGTTGCAGACAAAATGGGATTGGAGCCACTAAAGAATTAGCAGCAGCACATTGCTTATCCTTGCATAGTGAAGCAGATACAATAGGAACAGACACTGTGACTAAAAGTACTGATTTTAATGTTCAAGGAGTGAGTTTTTCATGTGGTGGATTATTCCACAATCCATGCTTAGCCATGTATTTGGGATGCACAGTAGCGTAATGGTTAGAGTGACGTTATTACAGTTTAGGGTGGGTGTCAGAGTTCAGTGTTCAATCCCACCATCCTCTGTAAGCAGTCTCCATGGGCCCTCAGTCCTCCCCATGGAATTTGTCAGCTTTCAGGTTATTTCCATACACGTACCAGCTAAGTTAATTAGTCATTGTACATTATCCCTTGATTTGGTTAGGATTAAATCGGAGTTTTCAGGGATTGCTGGGCAGTGCAGTTCGAAGGGCCAGAATAGCCTATTCTGTGCTGTGTCTCTAAATAAATGTATGCACCGTTCAAAGACAGCAATCTGATAATCTCAGCATAATAGCTAGAAAAGAAATCAAGTTAATATTTTTTATAAGTGCACTGCTAAAATTTCTTCTTTAAGGTGCAAGTGAATAGAAATAAAAATGAACGTGGGAGTATCGTGGTCTTGAATTACGGACAGACAGATTTGATGTACAATGTGCCCTACAGTGAACTACCATCCTTAATTACCACCCACTGTACTCCCACATATGTAAATGACTTTTCTGTGTTTTCAGGTATTGGTGACATTATGTTTGGGAGCATTTGATTTCCATTGACAAGCTACTTCAAGCCTGAAATGACAAATCCTGCAATTAGTTTGCATGAAAAACAGAATCTACTAAAGCTGTAATGGGACAGTGCCTTTGTGATTAAGTGTTTGTTGATGTGCAACAGAAAAGGTTGATATTAAACCATTTTGTGAACAAAGCCTATAATGTATGTCAGATTAACAAGCTATTGTTTTGCATTAAAAATAATTATTTTTTAAATTTGTGACAGCCACAAAATTCTGAGTTACAATCAAAATGTTAAAAGTATCAGGTTTGCTAGTACCATCAATTATTTTTCATTAATTCACAAAAACAGTGTGCCTCAAATGCTATAGATAATGAACATTTCTGCACAGTATTGTTATGGATTATTTGAATGAGAAATTTTATTTGGGATATATCTGCACTGATGCATGAATTGGTGAGCTGATGTGTGAACTGATATGATTAATGCTGGTACAGCCTGGACCTTACAGTTGCCACTGGCAGACCATGCCCACTGAACTGAGAGCAAACCTTCGGGTCACTGGCAACTGCTGGATCATCAATAAAAGTGAAGATTCATATTACTAAAAATTTACAAAACACTTTATAAAAATCCTGTGGAGCAAACTGTATAGATGCTGGTAAAACAATTATTGCATTAAGTTTAAAATTAGAAGAAAAGGAAATTACCTTGCAATTACTTGCCTGCCTCACCAAAATTGTTGTTCCTCTTAACATAATATGGCTGATTTCTCAGCCTAAGCCTTGGTTCTGGGAATTGTATGGAAGTTTCCACTTGCTGCATAATTGTCCAGAGGAGCAATTAGCTGAGCAGAATTTCAGGAATCCTGCCCCTGCAGGGGAACCCCACATCTTCCCACAATTACCTGGGTAGTAGCTGTCAGCTGTCAGCTTTTTAGTAAGTTAAATTGCTTTTGTTATTATCTAATATGTACTCTTCTATATATCTAAACTGCCCATGTCAGTTCATATGACATTAGTTTGATTGGTTCATTGCACACAGTGATTAGTCAGTTGGCATTAACTGTGGCTTACTCATCAGTGCACTCATCCCAGGCTCACTCACTCCAGCAACTTGAGTACTAAAAGTTTGGCTCATGCTTCAGTACTGAGGGGGTGCTGTATGGCTGGGAGCTTTTTGCTATGTCCTTTATTGTCATGGATAAATTTAAAGGCTAGTTATGGTTTTAGAGTTGGTCATTGAATCCCTAGAGTTACAGTTAAAAGCTGAAGCACAGTGTGATTTCAGAGACATAAGTCATTCATTAGTGTGTTTTTCAGGAAGTGACCCAGATTAATGTTTGAGATGCACCACAAGCACTTAAGGTCTATCTACGTTAAACACCTAATCAAAACAGAACTGAGGCTTGAGTGCTCCATTGCAAGACTCATTTATGCTCAACTAATGACTATAGTTATCTCCTTATGTTTGAAAAATAATGCCAGTTTATACCAGTAGCAACAGTCAGTCTGTTAGTTCAATCGCTTTTGGACCTACTGTTAGTTGGATTAAAATAAAACAGCTATTAATGCTGTTTTCTTCAAAGCGCCTGATATGAATGAAGTAGATAAATCCATTAACGTAAGCAAAGGCATTCTGTTTCATGTTCATATATTTTGTTTGTTTGTGATCAATAATAAAAAAATAGAAACAGATACTGGGAAGTACTCATTATTCACTAAGAAGAAAGACACATTCAAGGAGCAAGAGAGTAACATATTCAAGTATTTTAAAATTAAGAAGAAGGAAGTACTGAATTTGATTAGATGTACCCCGGATTGCTATGGGGAAGGAAACATGAGAGGAGATTGCTTGGGATCTATTGGACAGTTTTGCATCTTTGTTCCTCGTAGGTGAGGTGCAAGTTGATTGGAGGATAGCCAATTTTTTTCCTTTGGTCGAGAATGACAGCAAAATAAGCCATGTTGGTGGTAGGGAAACTACAAGAAAAAAAATCTTAAAGGACGGGATTTATCTTCACAGAAAGATAGAAAACCTGCAGCACAATACAGGCCCTTCGGCCCACAAAGTTGTGCTGAACATGTCCCTACCTTAGAAATTACCAGGGTTACCCATAGCCCTCTATTTTTCTAAGTTCCATGTACCTATCCAAAAGTCTCTTAGAAGACCCTATCATATCCGCTTCCACCACCGTTGCCAGCAGCCCATTCCACACACTCACCACTCTCTGCGTAAAAAAAAACGTACCCCTGACATCTCTTCTGTAGCTACTTTCAAGCACCTTAAAACTGTGTCCTCTCATGTTAGCCATTTTTTTTAAATGCAGATGCCTGGACATCTTAAACAGAAACAATGTTCTGGAACTACTCAGCAAGTTAGGCAGTGTCTGTGGAAAGTGAAACATTTCAGGTTGTAGGAGCAGAAGTTAGTGTGGTGTTTGACTGAAGTTCTTGGTTTATGTTGGAGTCCAAGAACACCCCCACTGCACCAAATGCAGATGGTGTCTGCAAAGGAATGAGGTTAATAATTTGTTAATGCAATCTTTTGATAATGTTTTATCTTAATATAATGTGCTAAATCTTTATACTTTGGTTTTCTTTATTTGCAGTTTTTCATGTTATTAAAAACTCTCACATTGTCTTGAAATAGTAGAGAGTTGTGAACTTTGCACAGCACATCACAGAAGCCAGCCTCTCCTCCATAGACTCTGTCTGTACATAGACCCTGCCTCAGTAAAGCAGTCAGAATAATAAAGGCCTCACCCACCATGGACATTCTCTCTTTCCCCTCTTCAGATATTGAGATTGATAGGTTCTTGATTGGCCATGGCATCAAAGGTTACGGGGAGAAGGCCGGGAACTGAGGTTGAGGAGATTTAAAAAAAGGATCAGCCATGACTGAATGGCGGAGCAGACTCGATGGGCCAGATGGCCTAATTCTGCTCCTATGTCTTATGATCTTGCACCTTACTTGCGCAGCACTTCATCTGTAGCTATTACATTTTATTCTGGATTCTGTTAATGTTTTACCTTGCCCTTCCTCGATGCACTGTGTATGAATAGTATGAAAGTCAAATTTTCACTGTTTGTGCGGGCACTGCGTGACTTGTAATCCTGTTACATATCAGTACCACAAAATAACAGACAGTACACCGCATACAATTAAATGATTTAACTCTGTAATTCTTAATTTGACTACAGGGTTAGTGAAGATAAAGCAAAAAAAGAAAAGGGCCCATTTTGATGAAACAATCTAATGTGCACAAGTTGGGGCTCACAGTTTCCCCTTCACCGATCCTCCTTCAATCTCCCCGGCCTTCATCAGGTCATGGCTTTGCTCTGGCATCTTCTCTCTTCATCTCCCAGTGAACAAAAGACCCAGATCACACGGGTGTTAGGCACACACCACAAAAACACCCTCCCGCCTTTGGATGGCTCACATTCCAAAGCACCTGTTTTCTCTAACCATGCTTCTACAGAAAGACCATTACATTAGCAGTGAAACTTTTCCCAGTGTGTTACATTTAGAATATGGACTGTTCCACGTTGCCAACAAACAGGAAGGCTTGGCTGGGGTCCACGTGGGTGCCTTTGGCTATCCCTCGACTTTGGATTCCATCTGCCACATATTTGCCCATTCTTCCAATTTGTCTAAATCCTGCTGCAAACACATTGTTTCCTCAGCACTACCCACCCCTCTACCTATCTTCGTATCATCTGCAAAATTTGCCACAAAGCCATCAATTCCATTATCTAAATCATTGATAAACAATGTGAAAAGAAGCAGTCCCAATACTGACCCCTGAGTAACACTACTAGTCACTGGTAACCAACTAGAGAAGGCCCCTTTTATTTCCACTCCCTGCTTCCTGCCTATCAGCCATTCCTCTATCTATGCCAGTATCTTTCCTGTAACACCGCAGGATTTTATCTTGTTAAGCAGCCTCATGTTTGGTACCTTTATCAAATGCCTTCTGAAAATCCAAGTAAATGACATCCACTGCCTCTCCTTTGTCCACCTTGCTAGTTACTTCCTTGAAGAATTCTAACAGCTTTGTCGGGCAAGATTTCCCTTGTTCGGCTGTATTCATGTGTGGTTGAATGACATTTAACCTTGACCTTGAACTTGATTTTGAGAGGACTAGAATATAAAAGCAAGGATGTAATGCTGAGGTTTTATAAGCGTTGGTCAGACCACACTTGGAGTATTGTGAGCAGCTTTTGGCCCCTTTATCTCAGAAAGGTTCTGCTAGCGTTGGAGAGAGTCCAGGGAAGAATCATGAGAATGATTCTGGGAACGAAAGGGTTAACGTATAAGTGTTTGATGGCTTTGGGCTGATAATCACTGTAGGTTAGAAGAATTAGGAGGGATTTCATTGAAACCTATTGAACATTGAAAGGCATAGATAGAGTGAGTGCGGGGAGGATGCTTTCTATAGTTGGAGAGTGTAGGACCATGCGGTGCAGCCACAGAATAGAGGGAAGATACAGAATTAGAAATGAAGAATACTATTGTGGAATTCAGTAAAAATATTTGAGCAATCTTGTATACATTTTGTTTGATTAAGCATTCTTGTTCATTTAAATAATTATGGGTTTAATGTATAAATATGTGATCACACTACCATGTGATATGTGCACACCTCACTTAAAGTAAACACAAAGTGAGACCAGCAACACACACCAAAGTTTCTGGTGAAAGCAGCAAGCCAGGCAGCATCTCTAGGAAGAGGTACAGTCGACGTTTCGGGCCGAGACCCTTCGTCAGGACCGGCAACTTTGATGTGTGTTGGCCTGCTGCGTTCACCAGCAACTTTGATGTGTGTTGCTTGAATGTCCAGCATCTGCAGAATTCCTCGTGTTTACAAAGTGAGACCTGTATTTTGGACTCCCATGTCTTCCTTTGAATTTCTTTACAAAACATATCAAATGTCCCTTTAGAACAAAGATGAGGAGGAATTTCTTTAGCCAGAGGCTCGTAAATCTGTGAAATTCTTTGCCACGGACAACTGCAGAGGCAAAGTCTCTGGGTATATTTAAGGTGGAGGTCGATAGGTTCTTGATTAACGGCATAAAATGTTACAGGGGGAAGGCAGGAGATTGGGATTGAGAGGGATAATCAGCCATGATGGAATGGCGGAGCAGACTCAATGGGACAAATGGCCTAATTCTGTTCCTATGTCTTACTGTCTAATGGTTGAAGGGAACAGATTAGATCTGTTGTCCAGTAATAAAAAGGAGGAAAACACAAAATGCAGGAGAAACTCAGCAAGTCAGATAGCATTTATGGTGAGGAATAAACAGTCGGCATTTCAGGCAGAGAACCTTCGTCAGGACTGGAAAGGAAATTGGCAGAGGCCAGAGCAAGAGAAAGGGGGAGGAGTACAGCTAGGTGATAGCAGATGAGGGAGAAGGTGGGTGGATGAGAGGAGGGATGAAGTAAGAAGCTGCTGATAGGTGGAAGAGGTAAAGGGCTGATGAAGAAGGAATCTGATAGGAGAGGACAATGGGAGAAAGGGAAGGAGGAGAGGCATCCGAGTGATGTGATGGGTGGGTGAGAAGGGGGAATGGAAAAAGAGAGAATAAGCCTCTCCGCACCACCTCCCTCTGCAACGCTAAATCCACTGCAGACTTTGAGCCCGCAATAACGGCTTCATATATCCATGTCCTTACAGTGAATGATCATATCTGACTGAAGAATGAATCCTCACCAATGGGTCATTTCCGGACCACAGTGCACCCACATAAAATATTTGACACGCACAGCACCTAAACCAAAACATTATCATAAATAAGTTATTAAAATTCATGCAGCACAGGTAAACGGTAAACCGAGCAGTTGTCGCAGTTACTTGAAAACAAACCAAAACCACCGAGAGACTAGGCCAGAGTACTCGGCACTTCCAAATAACAAATTTCCAAATTGAAAAAGTTACGTTCAATCCTTTGTTACGAAACCAGCAAAGACGGACAATCTTGTAGTGATAAAAAAACTAACAAAACTAAATTAGTGATACAGTGTTTAAATCGGCATAACCAAGCATTCTAATTGGTGATACAACTAAGTGTAATTAACGGTCGAACTAAATTAGCATCCCAATTAGTGATTTTACAGTTAGCATAACTAATTAGCATATTTAAGCAACATTAGCGATTGAATAGCAGTCTAATAATGCTCCAATTAATGCACAACAAAAGGTATCTCTCTCCACTAGAATAAACTAAACTAACAAAACATGAGTATGTAATTTGCTTCTAACACCCCCAACCCAAGTGACAGATTACCATAATAAATGCATCACAGACGACAATACAGACAGAAAATAAATACAGTGGCATTTGGGCACCCCGGTCAAAATTTCTGTTACTGTGAATAGCTAAGCGAGTAAAAGATGAACTGATTTCCAAAAGGCATTAAGTTAAAAATGACACATTTCTTTAATATTTTAACCAAGAAAACTTTATTTCCATCTTTTACAGTTTCAAAATAACAAAAGAGGAAAAGGGCCTGAAGCAAAAGTTTGGGCACCCTGCATGGTCAGTACTTAGTAACTCTCCCCTTAGCAAGTATCACAGCTTGTAAACGCCTTTTGTAGCCAGCTAAGAGTCTTTCAATTCTTGTTTGGGGGATTTTCACCCATTCTTCCTTGCAAAAGGCTTCTAGTTCTGTGAGATTCTTGGGCCATCTTGCATGCACTGCTCTTTTGAGGTCTATCCACAGATCCTCGATGATGTTTAGGTCAGGGGACTGTGAGGGCTATGGCAAAACCTTCAGCTTGTGCCTCTTAAGGTAGTCCATTGTGGATTTTGAGGTGTGTTCAGGTTCATTATCCTGTTGTAGAAGCCATCCTCTTTTCATCTTTGGCTTTTTTACAGACAGTGTGATGTTTGCTTCCAGAATTTGCTGGTATTTAATTGAATTCATTCTTCCCTCTATCAGTAAATGTTCCCCGTGCCACTGGCTGCAACACAAGCTCAAAGCATGCTCGACCCACCCCCATGCTTAACAGTTGGAGAGGGGTTCTTTTCATGAAATTCTGCACCCTTTTTTCTCCAAACATACTTTTGCTCATTGTGGCCAAAAAAATTCTATTCAAAAGGTTCAAAGAAACATCTAAACAAGCCTGATGCATTTTTGAAACAAGTCCTATGGACTGATGAAGTTAAAATAGAACTTTACAAGATGTGATACTTGCCAAGGGGGGTGTTACTAAGTACTGCCATGCAGGGTGCCCAAACTTTTGCTTCGGGCCCTTTTCCTTTTTTGTTATTTTGCAACTGTAAAAGATGGAAATAAAAAAGTTTTCTTGCTTAAAATATTAAAGAAATGTGTCATTTTTAACTTTATGCCTTTTGGAAATCAGTTCATCTTTTACTCGCTTAGCTATTCACTTAACAGAAATTTTGACCAGGGGTGCCCAAACTTTTGCATAGCTCCTTCAAAACAGCATCTTAATTATTAGACTATAATAATTACAACTACATACTATTAAAATAGGAGACATGAAATTTTCAAGGACAAACATCTTAACATTTATACAAAACTTGTTTCTTCTTCCAGTCAAGTCATGGAATAGTCATCTAGGCCAGAGGTTACCCATACTTGGCCCAGTACAGGGTGACCTTTACCACCACTCTTAGTCAAGTCAAAGTTATGAAGCTTTAGCTGTAGAAGCTGTAGCTTCTCAAACCTCTGCCTCCTGTAGAAGACAGATCTTGGTTATTGGCCTGTCCAGACAGCTGGTCTTGGTCTTGATGCGCACTTGCCACACAAGTCCTCTTCTGTCTAGAAAGATTTGAATGACTCTTCCCACGACCCATGAGTTTCAAGGCACTGTATCATCAACTACTGTATTAGCACAATATCTCTTGGGAAGAAATTGCATTTTATACCTGGCCATTTCTGATGTACCTGTACTTCCTGACCCACTGTTTCCAAAACAAGTTTGATGTGTATTGGCCCTGCTTCCATCTACAATGTGCATAGACTTCCTTCTTTTGGAACTCTCCTGATGGTAAGGATAGTGAGGTCTTCAGAACTAACAGATGGTTTGGTGTTAGTGCTTCCAAATCATTGGGATGGGAGGATGCTTTAGTAATTGGATGACAGCCTCTACTTCACAAAGGACTCTGTGAAAACTCTCTTCATCAGGATTCTATACCTTCATGGTGGAATTGAGGACCTTTCACACAAACCTGATCAATCTCTTTCATATTCCTCCATGACGTGAATCAGGTTAGGGGGTTAAAATTCTACTTAATTCCTTTTTGAAGAAAGATGTCACTGATCTGTGAATGATTCAACTTCTCAATGACTTCTTGCAACTCACACTCAGCTCCTAAAAGTTTGTCTCATTATCAGAGCACAGTTCACGAACCTGTCCTCATCTTGCTATAAAGCGTCAAAGTGCATTTACAAACGAAAGCTGCGTCTAAAGAAGATGCCACTTCAACATGAACAGCTTATGTAGCTAGACATGTATGCTTCTTCACAGTACTCCTTCTGCTCTTCACCCCAAAAGGTCCAAGGTCGTCCACTCCTGCATGTATAAATGGAGGTCCATCTGGGGAGACTATGTCCAGAGGTTGAGCTGTTCTGAGCTGGCATCCTGGAGCAGTGTGCAACCATCAAAACAGCACACTTAGACAGGGTCCTTCTTATAGCTGTACTAGCACTGGGAATCCAGTATTTTTGATGCATCCTGGATAACGTGGTTACGGCCACCATGTGCCACCTCTTGATGTACCTGCTTCAGAATGAGTTCTGAGATATGAAGATCCTTTTCCAGAACAAAAGGATGTTTAGTCGCTTCAGGCATAGCTGTCCTACTAAGCCGTCCACCAACTCTCACAGGCATTCACTTCCAGGCTGAAGAAGGTACTGATACCCATGTCTCATTCTTCAGGAACGTTTTTGCCTTCAACCCCCTAGAAGCAACATTTGTAGGGTTATGAGGTGTTTACATACCTCCATTAAGATGCCTGTGGGACCTTTTGTATTTCTGAAACTCTGCAATGAAGATTTAGAACCTGGAATTTTCATTCTGATATGCTTCATCACAGAAGTACTATCAGTCCAAAACACTGAATCATGAATTTGCATGTGCCACTCCTTTCTCCACGATGTGTCCAATGGTCTCACTATCGTAGCAGTGGAGAGCTCCACATGAGGGATGGAAACTGACTTCAATGGACCTACTCTAGATTTTCCCATGATAAAGGCACTGAGTACCTGAGAGTGCGTATTGTGTAACAACAGGTAGGCCACTGCTCTGTAAAGAGGTGTAACTGTGCAGCAGTAGCTTCTCCAAAATCCAGGGGTTTCAAACATCTAACAACCTTGAAGTCTTCCAGTGGCAGAATTCTTCCAGCCAGCTTATCCACTTCTGAATAACTGATGTAGGTATAGTGTCACCCCAGCCAAGCCCTTTCTTACATAGATCTTGTAGGATCTTCTTAGCAGATAGCACCACCGAACTTAAGATTGCTGAAGGATCATATGTGGAACTAACTGTGGAGAGGATCCCCCTTCTGGTGAATGATCTATCTTGAAATTATCAGACTGAATGCACCATTGCACACCCAGTGAAGATATATCTTGATCCAAATCCAAATCATTTATGTCTTTCACTCTTTGCTCTTCTGGTATCACAGCTAGCATGCTATATTTGTTGGTTATCCACTTTGTGAGTTGAAAGCTAACTCCAGCACAAATGGATTCAATGTCATGATAGAGAGACTTCACTTCTTCCTCAGAGGACACTGGCACAAGATAGTCATCAACACAGAAGTAATGCAAAACTTTACCTACCATCACGCAGGTAAACTGTTCTTCATTGTCTTCCGTGAATTTCCTAAGAGTGAAGTTGGTGCAGCTTGGTAATGAAGTTGCTCCAAAGAGATGTAACACCATTCTAAACACTCTGTCTTGGCTGAAGTCACCATCGGGCCACCAGAGAAACCTCAGCAGAACTGCATCTTCCACTGCCACTTTAACCTGATGAAACATTGATTCAATGCCTGCCATGATCACCACTGGTTCTTTTCTGAGTCTGGTTTTGACTCCAAACAGTGAGCTAGTAAAATCTGGTCCCTGTAAAAGCTGAGCATTAAGTGATATTTCCTGAAAAGTTGCTCCACAGGCAAACATACATGGTTTCCCTTTTCTGGGAAGACAAAAACCATGATGTGGAATATACCAGAGTTTCCCATCACAGTGTTCCAGATCCTCCGCTGGCACTCTTGCGGATAACCTTTGGAGATGACATTCTTCATGAGAGCTGTGTAGTCAGTGTGAAATGACAAATCCTTCGTAAACCTCTTCCTTAGATTTAGAACACGCCGTTCAGCAATCTTTCTGTTATTTGACATTATAACCTCCTTCTTTCTCAAAGGTAAACTAACCTGGTAGTGGCCATCCTCCAGTTTTGTGCAATTTGTAACCAGCTCCATGAACTTGTGACCATCTCTTGACAAACCAGGTTGCTCATCCTGACTGCATTCAAGGAAGTCTGCCTTGAACTGCTGCTGTCAAAGCTCATCCAAGTTCAAAACTGAGATCCTGTTAACTGTCAGTTTTGGCTGTGCACAGTCTCCTCCATTACTAAGATCATCCTTCAGTGGTCCATTCACAGTCCAACTCAACAATGTTCTGATTGCACAGGGTCCATCATTAACACTGTGAATCACTTGCAATGGCTTCAATACTTCAGATACATTTGTCCCTAACAGCAGCTCATTTCTGAAAGAATCTCTGCAAATGGATATGTTTCCATCAGACCATAAGATATAGAAGCAGAATTAGGCCATTCAGCCCATCAAGTCTGCTCCACCATTCCATCATGGCTAATCCCAGATCCTACTCAACCCCCTACACCTACCTTCACGGCATATACCCTGACGGATCAGGAAACGATCAACTTCCACCTTAAATATTCCCACAGACTTGGACTCCATCACAGTAGTGGCAGAGCATTCCACAGATTCACCACTCTCTGGCTAAAAAAATCTTCCTTACCTCTGTTCTAAAGGGTCACCCCTCAATTTTGAGGCTGTACACTCAAGTTCTGGTTTCCCCCACCAGAGGAAACATCCTCTCCACATCCACCATATCTAGTCCTTTCAACAATCGGTAGGTTTCAATGAGATCCCCCTGCATTCTTCTAAATTCCAGAGAGTACAGGCCCAAAGCTGCCAAGCTCTCCTCATATGTTAACCCCTTCATTCCCAGAATCATTCTTGTGAACCTCCTCTGGACTGTCTCCAATAACAACACATCCTTTCTGACGCAAACAACAGGAATTCTGCAGATGCTGGAAATTCAAGCAACACACGTAAAAGTTGCTGGTGAACGCAGCAGGCCAGGCAGCATCTCTAGGAAGAGGTGCAGTCGACGTTTCAGGCCGAGACCCTTTGTCAGGACTAACTGAAGGAAGAGTGAGTAAGGGATTTGAAAGTTGGAGGGGGAGGGAGAGATCCAAAATGATAGGAGAAGACAGGAGGGGGAGGTATGGAGCCAAGAGCTGGACAGGTGATAGGCAAAAGGGATATGAGAGGATCATGGGACAGGAGGTCTGGGAAGAAAGACAAGGGGGGGGTACCCAGAGGATGGGCAAGGGGTACATTCAGAGGGACAGAGGGAGAAAAAAGAGAGTGAGAGAAAGAATGTGGGTATAAAAATAAGTAACAGATGGGGTACGAGGGGGAGGTGGGGCATTAGTGGAAGTGAGAGAAGTCGATGTTCATGCCATCAGGTTGGAGGCTACCGAGATGGAATATAAGGTGTTGTTCCTCCAACCTGAGTGTGGCTTCACCTTTACAGTAGAGGAGTAGTATCCGTGTAAGCGGAACAAGTGCTACACATGCCCTTACACTTCCTCCCTTACCACCATTCAGGGCCCCAAACAGTCCTCCCAGGTGAGGCAACACTTCACCTGTGAGTCGGCTGGGGTGATATACTGCGTCCGGTGCTCCCGGTGTGGCCTTTTATATATTGGCGAGACCCGACGCAGACTGGGAGACCGCTTTGCTGAACACCTACGCTCTGTCCGCCAGAGAAAGCAGGATCTCCCAGTGGCCACAAATTTTAATTCCACATCCCATTCCCATTCTGACATGTCTATCCATGGCCTCCTCTACTGTAAAGATGAAGCCACACTCAGGTTGGAGGAACAACTCCTTATATTCTGCCTGGGCAGCCTCCAACCTGATGGCATGAACATCGACTTCTCTAACTTCCGCTAATGCCCCACCTCCCCCTCGTACCCCATCTGTTACTTATTTTTATACACACATTCTTTCTCTCACTCTCCTTTTTCTCCCTTTGTCCCTCTGAATATACCCCTTGCCCATCCTCTGGGTCTCCCCCCCTCTTGTCTTTCTTCCCAGACCTCCTGTCCCATGATCCTCTCGTATCCCTTTTGCCTATCACCTGTCCAGCTCTTGGCTCCATCCCTCCCCCTCCTATCTTCTCCTATCATTTTGGGTCTCCCCCTCCCCCTCCAACTTTCAAATCCCTTACTCACTCTTCCTTCAGTTAGTCCTGACGAAGGGTCTCGGCCTGAAACGTCGACTGCACCTCTTCCTAGAGATGCTGCCTGGCCTGCTGCGTTCACCAGGAACTTTTATGTGTGTTACATCCTTTCTGAGATATGTGGCCCAAAACTATCTTAAGTGCAGCCTGATTAGTGCCTTATAAAGCCTCAGTATTATGTCCTTGCTTTTATATTCTATTCCCCTTGAAATAAATGCCAACATTGCAGTCACCTTCTTTACCACAGACTGAACCTGTAAATTAACCTTCTGGGAGTCTTGCACAAGGACTCTTAATTCCCTCTGCACCTCTGATGTTTGAAACTTCTCCCTATTTAGATAATAGTCCGCACTATTGTTCCTTTTACCAAGTTGTATTATCATACATTTCCCAACACTGTATTCCATCTGCTACTTTTTTGCCGATTCTTCCAATTTGTCTAAGTCCTGCTGCAATTGCATTGCTTCCTCAGCACTACCTACCCCTCCATCTATCTTCGTATCATCAGTAAACTTTGTCACAAAGCCATCTATTCCATTATCTAAATTATTGACAAACAATGTGAAAAGCAGCGGTTCTAATACTGACCCCTGAGGAACACCACTAGTCACTGGCAGCCAACCATAAAAGGCCCCTTTTATTCCCACTCGCTGCCCCCTGCCTGTCAGCCATTTCTCTGTCCATGCCAGTATTTTTCCTGTAATGCCATAGGATTTTATCTTGTTAAGCAGCCTCGTGTGTGGCTCCTTATCTACAAGTCCAAGTAAATGACATCTTCTGCTCCTCCTTTGTCCACTCTGCTTGTTACTTCCTTGAAGAACTCTAACATGTTTGTCAGGCAAGATTTCATTTTGCAGAAACCATGAAACCAGAAACCAGACTGATTTTATCAGTAGTCTCCAAGTACCTCAAAACCTCATCCTTAATAATAGACTCTTAACACTTTCCCAACCACTGATGTTAGGCTAATTGGCCTATAATTTCCTTTCTCCCTGCTGAAGCGACATTTGCTATCTAACAGTCCTCTGGGACCATGCCAGAATCAAGTGATTCTTGAAAGATCATGACAAATGCATTCGTTATCTCTTCAGCAACCTCTCTCAGGACTCTGCGATGTAGTCCATCTGGTCCAATTGATTTATCCACCTTACAACCTTTGAGCTCACCGCGCACTTTTTCCTTTGTAAAAGCAATGACACTCACTCCTGCTCTCTGACACTCAAGGATCTCTGGCACACTGCTAGTGTCTTCCATGGCGAAGACAGATACAAAGTACCCATTAAGTTCATTTGCCATTTCTTTCGCCTCCATTACTGCCTCACCAGCATCATTTTCCAGTGGTCCAATAGTAACTCTCACCTCCCTTTTACTCTTTATATAACAGGAAAAAAACCCTTTGTATCCTGCTTTATATTCTTGTCTAGTCTGACCTCATATTTCGTTTTCTCCCCTTCTTATAGCTTTTTTAGTTGCCCTTTTTTGGATTTTAAAAGCCTCCCAACCATCCAACTTTCCACTCACTTTTGCCACCTTATGGTTTCAGGTGAGATCATTCCTGGAAATTTGTGGACAGGCATACTAACCTGCAGGTAGATGCTAGTTAGTTCACAATAGTTTTCACTATCTCAGCCAGCCATTTCCAATCCTGAAAAATTGTAGCTACTCATGATCTTCTCTTGACCTATGGTGTGTAAGAGAATTCATGTTCTTTTTCCTGTGAGGTTGAGCTTGTTCATGAGGCCCACTGTGCAGAACACTGCTGTATTTCCTTGATCTAGAAAAACATGTGTAACTACTGTCTTGTTACCCTTCTTAGACTTCACTTGTACTGGAACTATGGAAAGTTTGCCATCATGAATACTAGTGCCTGTAAGACCATTGGATACCAGGGTACTACACACTGCTGTGTCTGATTCTTTCTCTACTTGTTTTGGCTCTGCTCCCCCTTTCACCAGAGTGAATATGAAGTATCCTGGGATACCTGAAACATGTTTCCAGCAATCCTTGCTGACGTGTCCTGTCCAAAAACAGCAAAAACAGACACCATTTTCTTTTAGAAAGGCAATCTTTTGACTATGAGTCCTTTACTCCAACTAAAGTCATGAATCCAATGCGCGTACATCCTCGCAGAACAGCTACATCCCTTTAGCTAACGAGACCATTTCCCTTCCATTCGTTCCTGATTCAGTTTAGCTTTACTTCCCACAGTGGCTACAGCAGTGGTAAAGCTGTTCCCTTCAGCCTTACGATGAAATTGTGGCCTAGTTTTGTTTACACCTTTGCTTATTGCCAGTGATGTAGAGTCACTCCAGTGAAAGGATGCAAAATTAAAACAGCGGAGAAAGACAGACACAGCTGTGATTCGTACTCTGTATCCAGTGGCCCGTATATTCCCAAATATTTAGCTTTCTATAAAATCAACGACAGTCTTAGGGTTCACAGACCACCGTTCTCCATTTATCCCTAAGCATATAGGGCAATATTTTATGCAATTGACATATTGAGAAGCATGTCCAGATCAGGCATGTACTGCATTTCTTCCATGACATTGCAACAGCCTCTAAGAAAGAGACTGATCTTGAAGAGCTTTCACATCTTCAGCTTTGATACGTACCCAAGAAAGAGCCTTTTGCATTTAGGTGGATGCAATTTTCTGCTCATAACCAAAATGTCCATGTAGTAAAGACTTAGCTTTTACATATCCTTTCTTAGGGTCAACAGCTGGCAATTTCTGACCAGTTCTGTAGGGTGACCTTGAGTGTACTGTTTAAGGAAATAGAGGCAGTCACTGTAGCTATTGGTCTTGCCCTCAACATTGTTCCAAAAGCCCTCATGAATGCACGATACTGCAATGGATCATCATTGAAGATTTGACTCTTTCTTTCAGGCAAAGATGAAATGCATTGCTGTCATTTTATTTTACTTCCTCATAATACCAATAATACTATCTTGACTTCTATCATCTGAAACAAGAGTTTCCATACTGTACGTCAATGTGCCCATGAGCACTTTGAGCTGTTGGATATGACATGGGTTCAGGGTGCCTCATTAGCGCAGGCTGAGAGTAAACAGCCAGAACTAACTCATGGAGGCTTTGTTCATGTTTCACAGATACCTGAGCAACAAATAAATCAGCATTGACATTGGGTGCATTTCTTTTTCAATACAGGAACTCATGCCATAGGTCTGTCCTACTGGAGCACTTTTAACACTCGCCACACTTGAAGCTCTTAGCACAAACAAAAGAAAATCTGCAGATGCTGGAAAACCAAGCAACACACATGAAATGCTGGAGGAACTCAGCAGGCCAGGTAGCATCTATGGAACAGAGTACATTTGACATTTCGGGCCGAACATTGACTATACTTTTTTCTTTCCATAGATGCTGCCAGCATTTTGTGTGTGTTGAAGCTCTCAGCACATTCACTTTCGCCTTAAGTGCAGCAATTCTTCATCTAAATAAAGCTGTTTCTTCTTTTTCCGTAGCTGCTCCTCTGCTCCTCTAGCACGTTTGTATAAACAATAATCACTGATGTGCAATTAATGTAGCTAAATCATCCTCTGCTTTAATGCATGCAGAGGAGGTGGTAGATTAGAAGATTTTCTTCCTACAGCAGAGCTTCAAGCACTGACATTAGACACACTGTCATTTGGTTTCATATTATCCTGAGGTCATCTGCTCTATGCGTAATCAAAGCATGCCTTGGAATTTGAGAAATATTGTGTGATGGAATATGAGACATATATTCACTTGTTGCAGCACATGACCTTTAAAGTAAAATGCTTGTTTCAACTATTGTTTCACATTCCCTATGAATGCACTACTATTGCATCAATGCTTGAAAAACAACCATTTTGTTTCTCTCTGGTCAAGCTTGGGAAGTAATGAGATTAGCATGCGATGTTGCTTAGCAATAGCTTCACAGAGATTAGCGAAGTCCTCAAGACATAATTGCACATGTAAGACATTTTCTTCCATTTTCATAAAATCAGTAATTACTGTATTAAACCTTTAATTTTGTTCACATTTGTTTCATTCTCCCTTGAAGAATTTCAGTTGGATTACCCTGAGCTTTAATTTCTCTTTTGCAAGCCTCAACTGCAGGCTTGTTGGCACCAATTCTATGCTTCGATATACTCATGTTATTTTCTCTAGTTGCATGACTCGCAATTAACTCTGTTCACTTGCAGCACCACTGATATTCCATTCAATAAACGTAGTCAACAAACAAATCGTCCACACATCCACAGAACTTAAACCAGACCAAACAAACAGCTTTCAATTCAAATGTCGGCAACTGGCATACTTCAATAAAACAAAGCAAACACCACAGGTTTGAGCAACGGCTCTAATGGACAGGCGGTGCTGACCATTCAGAATTGTGCTCAAACCACAAATACATAACATCAATCAACAAAGGATCACCTTACTTGCCACAAGCTGCTCCAGTTTAGCCAAGAGTTCTGAGACAATCCTTTGCCATTGACTGGTGTTCATTTTGTGTAACTTTTATTTGTTGACAAAATGTAGCGGTTACTTGTAAACAAACCAAAACTGCTGAGGGGCTAAGCCACTGTGTGACGTGTTTCCAAATAACAAATTTCCAAATCCAAAATGATCCTTTATTACAAAACCAGCAAAGACAAACAATCTTGTAGTGATAAAAAGCTAAAAAAATTAAATTAGCGATACAGCGATCTTAGCGTTCATATCAGCGTAACTAAGCATTCTAGTTGGTGATATACCTAAATGTGCACAAACTATAGGACAGACCCTTGGCTCCTAAACAACTCGCTGAGCTAGTGATGAGACCTTGGAGCTAGCAGGGTATTCATTAGTCTCACAGTCTGAGGGATAAAGATACACAGTCTGGTACTTCTAGTCCTGATGCTTCTCTACCTCTTTCCTGATCATAGTGGGTCAAAGGGATTGTGAGATGAGTAGTGAGGATTGCTAACAATGCCTCATCTGCAACGCTCCTGGTAAATGTCACAAATACGGGGAAAGGAGACCCCAATAATCCTCTTGGTGGTTTTTACCGTCCTCTGTAGGCTCTTGTGGTTCAATACCTTCAGCTTCTGTACCACACAATGATGCAGCCAGACAGGACACTCTTGATGGTGCTCCTATAGAAAGTTGTTGGAATGGAGGCGGGGAGTCTTGCATGCTTCAATCTGCTCAGAGAGTGGAGATGTTGCTTGCCTTCTTGACTAGTGAGGAAGTGTTATGAGTTCATGTTAGATCATTCGTTATTCTCACACCAGGGAACGTTGTACTCTTCACTCTCTCCACCGCAGAGCCATTGATGTGCAATGGAGAGTGGTCGACCTGTGCCTTCCTGAAGTCCACAATCATCTCTTTGGTTTCATCTACATCGAGAATCAGTTTGTCATTCTTGCACCATTTGACAAGTCTCTCTACCTCCTGTCATTGTTGCTGATGAGGCCAACCACTGTAGTATCATCAGCAAATTTGATGATGCAACTTGAGCTGAATCTGACAGTGCAGTCGTGAGTCAGTAGGGTGAGCACACAGCCCTGGGGGACACCAGTGCTCAGTGTGATGGAGCTTGAGATGTTGCTGCCAACTTGGACTGACTGAGATCCAAGATCCAATTACAGAGAGGGGTATTGAGTCCCAATGAGGTCTGTTAATGTACCAGCCTCTGGGGGATGGTTGTGTTAAACACTGAGCTGAAGTTGATGAACCGCATCCTGGTGTATGAGGCATCGTTTTCTAAGTGGGAAGGATGGAGTGGAGGCCTGAGGCTATGGCATCATCAGTGTACTGGTGTGAGCAGTAGGCAAACTGGAGAGGGTCTAATGTAGCCGGAAGTTGGCATTTTATGTGATCCATTAGCAGCCGCTCGAAGCACTTCATTATTGTTGAAGTCAGTGCCACTGGTAATCATTTCAGCCAGTTCAGTCACTGCTCTCTTGGGCACTGAAATGATGGTGGTTGCCTTGAAGCCTGCAGGGACAATGGACTGTTTCAAAGAGATGTTAAAGATGTGTGTTAAAACCTCTGTTAGCTGATCTGCACAGTCCCTCAGTATGTCATCAGTTCCGCAGCTTTGCTTGGGTTTACTCTGGCTAGGATCCTCCTAGAGCCATATTCATAGACATTTTTACTTTAAATTTACAGTTGAACTGTCATTAATACTCTGTTTTCTCACTCAGTCCTTCCCCACAACTCTTTATCTCTTTGAAGTCCTTGTGTTGATTACTTCCGTGGGAATCCAGAGAGAGACCCTCCACAATCAGTGAGCCATGGAGGGGAACACCTCTTCTCCACACCAGTCCTTTAGCTATGTTAGCCTTCCTAACATGCTTATGCTTATGCCAGCATATACACCATATGTATATTAATCTGCCAAATATCTTTATCTATCTCAAGAACTGCCCAAACAGCACCTCTTCCATATGTTTCAATCTTGGTAGTTCAAAGGTGGTCAGAACCCTTCCTTCCTAATCCTTTCAAGAAGCTTCAGGATATTCTTCATCCTGGCATCAAGTTGGTGACAGGAAGACTATTAGGAACCTTGACCCTGCTTGCAAAGGATATGATCTGTCCCAAATTCTCATTCTGTTGTGAAAGTCAATAAATCACAGTTGCTGGGAATCAGAAATAAAACCAGAAAATGTTGGAAACTCCCAGCAGGTCAGGCAGCATCTGTGAGAGAGAAACAAAGTTAATGTTGTAGATTGTTGATCTATAAATAATTCCGAATAGGTAAGGCAGCTGGTGTGTCCCAACATATGCTGAGCCTCATTCTCCACAAGTCTTCCATCAGCATGTTGTTATAGAGTCATACATTACAGATAAAGGTCTTTGACCCAACACGTTGGTACTGACCCTATTTTATTCTTCTCACATCCCATCAACTCTCACCTTTCGTCCTCTCCATTCTATCTCTTCCCATATGTTCTCCCTCTTCAGAATGTGACATTCTTCCCTCAGGAATTCCATATTGAGTCCTACCTGATGTGGCTGTGGCCTGGAGTTCAAAGTCTCCATTCCACAAGTACCCCTCCATTCCCAGACAATACTCTTAGCTTTTGGATAGGGCTCAATGTTTCTTGATCTTACGATTTTCTCTGAACTATCAGGTGCCAGAACCTGAAATACATTGACAATGCTCACCTCCTCATGGACTCGCAAACCCTTTATATTGTCTACTCTGGTTATAACGAACCAAGAGTTGCCATTAGTGTCCTGATCAGTTTCTGCTGGGCACTGTTAACAACAAATTATTGGAGGGACAATGAATCCTAACCCTATGAAGAACATCAAGGGAGATCAAAAAGTAACTATAACTATTTACATTTACTGATGCCACCTCTCTGCAGTTGTTTAATTGTCTTTGTCTATTTCCATCAGACCCAATGTCATAATTAAATTTACTTTTCTGATTGGGCTAATCAAATCTGGCCTCTAAGGTAGAGAACTGTTATGTAATTATTTCAAACCTGTTTCAGCTCCATCTCTAAGATGAGAGGCACTGAAAAATTGACAATTATTCAAAAATGTTAAAATATTACTCATCAAACAACGCATCTAAACTCTTATACAAAAATTGATTTTTCTGAACAACAAGCTTTCCCAGAGTTCAGAATACCAACAACATTTATTAAGGAGTGTTCTTACACACTGTTACAATGAAATGACTAATACCATGGTCTCCTTAAGTCCTTCATTTGAAATAATTAATTACCATTGGAAGGCCTAAGTAATTATATCACAATTTAGAAACTCAAGTCTCGTTGGTTTGATATGCATTATTGCATAAGTTCAGAAATGTGGGCAGTTGTGTAAGTAAACTGATGACACATTCAGTTGCGTATTCATTAAAGTACTGGGCTCCATTAATAATGCAGTTTTTTTCTGGGAATATGAGAGGTCTTTTGGCTACAAGACTCTGTGCTCTTTACATTATTTTATTCCTGAAGGTATTCAGAACCAATTAAACAATTTGAGCAGGTGCTTAGCTCCGTCAGGATTACTACTGATTTGGCCATTTTACAATCTCAATATCTCTCTTTTACCTAGTGACACACTCCCACTGAAAACTACATCTTACATTCTATTCCACAGCTTAATTGATGCTGACAAGAAAAAAGTAACAGTTGTACCTCATCTAGCTGTTTCTCCTCCACATTTCAGCTTAGAACATAGAAATGAAGCATTCATAAACGTTTCAAAAACAAAATACAGAGTGAATTTCCATAGGGAAAAATGTTCACTCTGACCGGAGGAATTTTATAATTTCTTATTTTAAAGAATTTGGACACTTAACTACAGGTCAGGAGCTAGAAATTTTGCAATAGACAACTTCAGATGAGGGTTTAGGACATAGGACAGTTGCGCACCCAGAACATTCTTTTACACCCTCTCCACAGTACAGCACAGGAACAGGCTCTTCAGCTAACAATGTTGTGTCAAACTAACTAAATTAGTAATCTAATGACTAACTAGTCTCTTCTGCCTGCACAATGTCCATATCCTTCCATTCATGTACCGATCTAAACTCCTCTGAAGTTTCTGCCACTAACAGCACCCCAGGCACCCGCCACTCTCTGTGTAAAAAACATACCCGTCAGATCTCCTTTAAAATTACCCTTTCTCACTATAAATACATGCAATCAGGTATTAGACATTTCACTCCTTGTCTATCTCCTGTATCTATGCCTGTCATAATGTTATGAATTTCTATCAAATCTCCCCTCAGCCCCCACCATTCCAGAAAAAAAATAACCCAAATTTGCCCCTAATGAGGCCATGGTTTTCCAAATGCTCACAAATCCTATCCCTGAGAATTACCTCCAGTAACTTTCCTACCACTGACATGAGGCTCACTGGTCTATGATTTCCAGGATGTTCCCTTCCTTAATAATGCAACAACATTATCTACTCACCTTATCCTTGGTAAGTACTGATGTAAAACTCAGTAAGGACCTCACCCATATCCCCTTTATCCTTCAGTAGTCCTAGTTATCCTCTTGCTCTTAATGTATGTATGGAATACCTTGGGTTTCTCTTTAATTCTACTTGCCAAAGACATTTTGTGCCCCTCCTGGCTTTCCTAATTACCTTCTTGAGTTCTTCTCTGACTTCTCTGGCAGATGGAGTTCAATCCTGATAAGTGTGAAGTGGTTCATTTCGGTAGGTCAAATATGATGGCAGAATATAGTATTAAAGGTAAGGCTCTTGGCAGTGTGGAGGATCAGAGGGATCTTGGGGTCCGAGTCCATAGGACACTCAAAGTTGTTCAGGATGACTCTGTGGTTAAGAAGGCCTTCATCAATCATGGAATTGAATTTAGGAGCCGAGAGATAATGTTGCAGCTATATTGGACACTGGTCAGACCCCATTTGGAGCACTGTGCTCAGTTCTGGTCGCCTCACTACAGGAAGGATGTGGAAACGATAGAAAGGGTGCAGACGAGATTTACAAGGATGTTGCCTGGATTGGGGAGCATGCCTTATGAGAACAGGTTGAGTGAACTTGGCCTTTTCTCCTTGGAGCCACGGAGGATGAGAGGTGACCTGACGGAGGTATATAAGATGATGAGAGGCATTGATCATGTGGATAGTCAGAGGCCTTTTCCCAGGGCTGAAATGGCTGCCACAAGAGGGCACAGGTTTAAGGTGTTTGTGAGTAAGTACAGAGGAGATGTCAGGGGTAAGGTTTTTAAGCGTGGTGAGTGCGTGGAATGGGTTGTTGGCAACGGTGGTGGAGGCGGATACCATAGGGTCTTTTAAGAGACTTTTAGATAGGTATATGGAGCTTAGAAAAATAGAGGGCTATGGGTAACCCTAGTAATTTCTAAAGTAGGGACATGTTTATCTCAATTTTGTGGGCCGAAGGGCCTGTATTGTGCTGTAGGTTTTCTATGTTTCTATGTTTCTTTATAAACAACAAAGACTCTGTTTGATTCTACCTTCCTAAGCTTTACATATTTCTCCCTTTTTTTCTGGATTAAATTAATCTCCTCCCTCGATAACAAGCTTCTCTTACAATGCCATCCTTCTCCTTCCTTCTTACTGGAACATTCCTGTCCTGTACTCTGTGCAGTTGGTCTTTAAACACCCTCCACATGTCAGATGTTGCCTGATGCTCTTGTAATTTCTCCTGCTCCAATTTAACATTCACCTTCAAAGTCTATACTTACCTTTATCTCCAGCTAACTTAAAACTTATGGAGTTGTGGTCACTGTTCCCTAACATTTCACTGCAAGGTCAGTCACCTGGCCAAGCTCATTGCTTGTGATACTAATTCTAATTCTCATTCTGATTCAGTACCCAACACCAGGTCCAGTAGAGCCCCTCGTCTTGGACTATCTACGTATTTTTTTAAGAAATCCTTCGAGATGGACCTGACAAATTCTGCCCCATCTAAACCTTTTGCACTCAGAACTTCCCAGTATCTATTAGGGAAGTTGAAGTCCCCCGTGTCAATAATCCTATAGTTTTAAACACAATATATTCTGCAGATACTGGTAATCCAGAGCAACACACACAAAATTCTGGAGGAACTCAGCAGGTCAGGCAGCATCTATGGAAATGAATAAACAATCAACCTTTCAGTTCGAGACCCTTCTTCAGGACCCTATTATTTTTACACCTTTCCTAAATCTCACTGAATATCTGTTCCTCAATGTCCCAGTGGCTATTGGAGGGTCTGTAGTACAATCCCATCAGAGTGATTGCACCCTTCCCACTCCTGAGTTCCACCCATATGCTGTAGACCAGGGTTCCCCAATTAGTTTTCCACAAGGGCCAAATTATGTCAAGCATGCCAAGCCAAGGGCCAAAACATCCAGAATTTTATTTTCATTGTGCCAGTAAGTTGTTTTATGGGCAGATGTTGTTACCATTATTATTATTAGCACCATTATTATTATTATTATTATTAGTATTATTATTATTATTAGTAGTAGTAGTAGTGGTAGTAATAATTTAGGCCTGGGATTCTAAAAGCCTGTGTTGTGGGTCACACATGAAAAAAATGCACTCTTGAAACAAAATAAGTCCAAAACCAACCATTTAATTATGACTCTAGCTATCACAACTGTCAGCTGTGACATTGAGAACTTATCAGGGACTTAAAATACATACGCGCGTATACACACACACACACACACACACACACACACACAAACACAAACACACACACAGAGTAAACATGGTAGTCTTCACCACTTCTCTTCCACACAGAGTTTTAGTAGTTCTGCCTTTTCCACTTTTCTGTTCTCTCATTTAATCTATTTGTTCTTTTTAATTAAACTATGTAGCATTTGAAGTTTGAAGTGTAGCTATAAATAAAAATATCAGTATCGTTGTTGTAATATTATTATACCACAATAAGATTGACAAATGGACAAAAATAAATTGATTCGCTCACCAATCAGTGAGAGAAGTGATAGTGACGGGGTGAGGCAATCCTTCTGATGTCGGGCCTGTATTCTGTTGTGGCAATCCTGAGGCACTGGCCAAGATGTGCATTGGACAGTCTGTTTCCGTCCTGGTTCTTGATAGAGTTCATTGAAGAAAACGATGACTCACATATGTACGTGGAGGGGAACAGTGTGAGTAGGAGCATTGTAATAGCTCTCGTATTTTTGAATTGAGCTTGGGGAACCACGTTGATCCAAAAGTCACTCACCCCATCGACCTTGTGTTGTGCTTTGAGCAAATCAGATGTTCCCATTTCCAAGACCTCCATCTGAAGAGTTGCCTCATCTATGGAAGGCATCAGCCTTTTGGCCTCTGCAGTCCACTGGCCGTCAGCCGAAATGGAGAACGGCTGTCTCAGGAAGAGGAGGATGTCACCTGAGAGTTTAGGGGAGCTTTCAGATCATTCCCTGAAGTTTTCTGCCAGGCTCATCACGAAATCCTTCATCACTGGATTCTCCCGCATTTCATTCTTCTTGCAATGCTCCAGCAGATGAAGAAAGTGCAACTTTCTCCCGTGAATGTCTCTCTCCAAAAGGTTCAGCTTTGACTAGAAAACTTCAATCGCCTCGTACATCGCCTTGTAATTGCAGATTAAATTGATTTAGATGAGACATTTAGATCACACAAAAAAAGAACATGTGTCACCTTGTTGTCGCTTAAAAACCTCAAGTCCTTGGGCTTTTTGGCTCTGCAGGCTGGATGAAAATGACACAAGCTCATTGTGCAGGTTGCACACCCTCTCCAACACACGGCCTTTGCTCGGCCAGCGAACATCATTATGCAGCAAAAGATCTTTGTGTTCCACTGACATTTCCTCCAGCAATGCTCTGAAAAGACGATGTTGCAGACTAGAACTCTCGCGAATGAAATTTACCAATCTCGTCACAGTATCCATCGCCTCTTTCATTTCCCGACATAGTTTAGTGCACAACACTGATTTGTGAATAATGCAATGAAATGCCAAGAGTGATGGGTTAACAGCGGCAAATGTGCTTACCAAGCCCTTGTGTTGTCCCACCATCGACGGAGCTCCATCGGTGACAACGGACACAATCTTGCTCATTCTTCTTAAAGAACTGTGTCAGTTCGTTAAAAATTATTTCCCCAGTTGTGCGCCCAGCAGAGGAAGCAAACAAAGTAGCTCTTCCCAAAAGGTCTTCCCATCAAAAAAATCTTGCGAACACAGATAGCTCTTCTATATCGGTCGGTCACATGACGAGTCTATGGCTAGTGATATGGCTTCTGCTTTCTCCAAATTGGTGAGTACATTGGAAAAACACTCCTCCGCTAAAACTTCTACTCTTCTTGTTGCCGTGTTAGCCGACAATGGCATCGTCTTTAATAGCTCCACAACCATTTTCTTGGTTTTTTCATCATGACTTAAAACTTCGCCAACCATATCAATTGCACACGTTTCAATCAACTCGGCATCGCGCACTTTACAGAGGCGTAGGTCAAGTGTACGATGTGGGATGAGGTTAAAATAAATTAGAGCAGCGCGCGCTTTAGTTACGTGTTATGACAGGTGCGTTCACATAAGTGCCAATGGGTCAGCGCTGTCCAGACATTTGGTTCTTGCAGTCCGGACCTGGTCCGCGGTCCGCCTATTGGGGTCGTCTGCTGTAGACTCAGGGGCTGACACCTCCATTATGTCCCCTCTAAGTGCAGCTATGAGATTGTCCCTAATTAGTAGTGCAACTCCTCCATCTCTCTATCATTTCTGAAACATCGAAACCCTGTGACATTAAGCACCCACTCCTGTCCCTCTTTCAACCAAGTCTTTGTTATGGCCACAACATCATAGTTCCATATACTGATCCATACTGTAAGTTTATCATCTTCATCCACAATGGTTGTTAGGCATCCATCTGTCTTGAAGGACAATGGGTGATGGTGGCCATCATCACAAGCCTGGGTGGAAGGTATGGAGATCCTGAGATGCCCATTTGTCCTGGCCCCCCGCTCGGCCTCACCAGTGAAGTCCAAAGGAAAGCTTATGAAGCAATTCTTTTGGCATCAGCTTGGCTGCAGAAGCTGCCGGAAGGATGTTCAATGACATCCAGTCGCCTCAGTGGCTTCACTCTGGATTTGCCGTCCAGGTTTACTCCCATAGCCTTTGTCTCTCCTGAAGCTGCCTACAAGGCAATGGGGCTATTTACCCATAATACTCCCAGTATTAAATTACAACACTTCAAACTATCCATCTCATTGTATGAATTATTTTGCTCCTGCCTGTTCTTACTGGCCTTGACACCTACTGTCCTCTCCATCTAACACACACAAAATGCTGGAGGAGCTCAGCAGCCCAGGCAGCATCAGTGGAAAAGAGTAAACAGTTGATGTTTTGGGCTGAGACCCTTCGTCAGGACTGGAAACAAAAGACGAGAAGTTAGATCAAGAAAGTGTGGGGAGAGGAGGAGGAAGTGCATGGTGGTAGGTGATAGGGTGAGACCGGGAGGGGAGGAGGGGAGAAGTAAAGAGCAGCGAAGTAGATTGGTGAAAGAGATGAAGGGCTGGAGGAGGGGAAATTTGATATGAAAGGGTAGAAGGCCATGGAAGAAAGGGAAGGAGGAGGAGTACCAGAGAGAGGTGGTGGGCAGGTAGATAAGAGAGAGAATTGGGAATGGGGAATGTGACGAAGAGGGGGAAGGGGCAATTTCCAGATGTTTGAGAAATTGATGATCATGCCATCAAGTTGGAGGCTTCCCAGGTGGAATATAAGAAGCTGCTCCTTCAGCTGGGTGTGGCCTCATTGTGACAGCAGAGGAGGCCATGGACAGACATGTCAGAATGGGAATGGGAAGTGGAACTGAAATTGGTGGCCAGCAGGAGATCTTGTTTCTACATTGGGTCTCTCCATTTGTCCACTTTTTGACCTGGTGCTCTGGTTCCCAAACCCTTGCCAAACTCTGGATGTAAAGTTTAATAATGTATTCCTTGTGGAAAGAAATCTATGTGCCACATGTATTCTGCCAGACAAACCTCCAGATTCAGTGAATCTCGAAACTGAGACAGGAAATATGTATTGCAGTGAACAATCCAGTATAAATCCATGTTAGCTTTGACGATGTATGAAAATCGGGTATGTTTTACTGTTGTAGTGATCGATGACAAGCCTGTACATCAAGCAGGAATTGTGGTTCCAACCTCTTTAAAGCTGCATTATCAGGAACACATCCAGCCACTTCATTGAGACCTGAGAATCGCCAATGATCAGAGAAATCCGACAGCATTTATGATCAGCAGAGTACAATTTACTAGGCGGCGTTTGTTGAACTCAGGACGGTCATCAATAACAAGACTGAATGCAAACCATTCTAAACACACAAAAGGACATTTCCAGTTCTCTGATATAAAAAGAGAAAAATGATGAGATGGTCAAATTTACCACATACGGCTACACTTTGGAGTAATTTCTGAGAAATGCTGCCCCAAGCAGACGAACAACACAATCACTGACCAGTCCCCTCCCTGAACACAATCACCGACCCAATCAGTCCCTGAACACAATCACCGACCCAATCAGTCCCTGAACACAATCACTGACCCGTTCAGTCCCGGAACACAATCACTGACCCATTCACTCTGGGAACACAATCACTGACCCATTGAGTCCCTGAACATGATCACTGACCCGTTCACTCCCTGAACACAGTCACCGACCCATTCACTCCCTGAACACAATCACTGACCCATTCAGTCCCCGAACACAATCACTGAGCCGTTCACTCCCTGATCACAATCACTCACCCAGTGAGTCCCTGAGCACAATCACTAACCCATTCACTCTCTGAACACAGTCATTGACCCGTTCACTCCCTGAACAGAATCACTGACCCGTGCAGTCCCTGAACACAATCACTGATCCGTTCACTCCCTGGGCATAATCACTGACCCATTCACTCTCTGAACACAATCTCTGACCGCTTCAGTCACTGAACACAATCACTGAGCCGTTCACTCCCTGATCACAATCACTGACGCATGCAGAACTCGTTGACTTTATTAACTTTGCCTCCAACTTTCACCCTGCCCTCAAGTTTACCTGGTCCATTTCCGACAACTCCCTCCCCTTTCTAGATCTTTCTGTCTCTGTCTCTGGAGACAGCTTATCCACTGATGTCTACTATAAGCCTACTGACTCTCACAGCTATCTTGACTATTCCTCTTCTCACCCTGTCTCTTGCAAAAACGCCATCCCCTTCTCGCAATTCCTCCGTCTCCGCCGCATCTGCTCTCAGGATGAGGCTTTTCATTCTAGGACGAGGGAGATGTCTTCATTTTTTAAAGAAAGGGGCTTCCCTTCCTCCACTATCAACTCTGCTCTTAAACGCATCTCCCCCATTTCACGTACATCTGCTCTCGCTCCATCCTCCCACCACCCCACTAGGAATAGGGTTCCCCTGGTCCTCACCTACCACCCCACCAGCCTCCGGGTCCAACATATTATTCTCCGTAACTTCCGCCACCTCCAACGGGATCCCACCACTAAGCACATCTTTCCCTCCTCCCCTCTCTCTGCATTCCGCAGGGATCGCTCCCTACACAACTCCCTTGTCCATTCGTCCCCCCCATCCCTCCCCACTTATCTCCCTCCTGGCACTGATCCGTGTAAGCGGAACAAGTGCTACACATGCCCTTACACTTCCTCCCTTACCACCATTCAGGGCCCCAAACAGTCCTTCCGGGTGAGGCATCACTTCACCTGTGAGTCGACTGGGGTGATATACTGCATCCGGTGCTCCCGATGTGGCCTTTTATATATTGGTGAGACCCGACGCAGACTGGGAGACCGCTTTGCTGAACATCTACGCTCTGTCCGCCAGAGAAAGCAGGATCTCCCAGTGGCCACACATTTTAATTCCACATCCCATTCCCATTCTGACATGTCTATCCACGGCCTCCTCTACTATAAAGATGAAGCCACACTCAGGTTGGAGGAACAACACCTTATATTCTGTCTGGGTAGCCTCCAACCTGATGGCATGAACATTGACTTCTCTAACTTCCGCTAGGCCCCACCTCCCCCTCGTACCCCATCTGTTACTCATTTTTTTGCACACATTCTTTCTCTCACTCTCCTTTTTCTTCCTCTGTCCCTCTGAATATACCTCTTGCCCATCCTCTGGGTTAACCCCCCCCCCCCCGTCTTTCTTCCCGGACCTCCTGTCCCATGATCCTCTCTTATCCCCTTTTGCCTATCACCTGTCCAGCTCTCGGCTCTATCCCTCCCCCTCCTGTCTTCTATCATTTTGCATCTCCCCCTCCCCCTCCAGCTTTCAAATCCCTTACTCACTCTTCCTTCAGTTAGTCCTGACGAAGGGTCTCGGCCTGAAACGTCGACTGCGCCTCTTCCTATAGATGCTGCTTGGCCTGCTGCGTTCACCAGCAACTTTGATGTGTGTTGCTTGAATTTCCAGCATCTGCAGAATTCCTGTTGTTTACAATCACTGTTTAGTCTCTGAGCACAATTACTGACCTGTTCACTCGCTGAACACAATCACTGACCCATTCACACCCTGAACAGAATCACTGACCCATTCAGTCCCTGAACACAATCACTGACCCGTTCAGTCCCTGAACACAATCACAGACCGGTACTGTCCCTGAACACAATCACTGACCGTTCACCCCCTGAACAGAATCACTGACCCGTTCAGTCCCTGAACACAATCACTGACCTATTCATTCCCTGAATACAATCACTGACCCGTTCACTCCCTGAACACAATCACTGACCCGTTCACTCCCTGAACACAATCACTGACCGTTCACCCCCTGAACAGAATCACTGACCCGTTCAGTCCCTGAACACAATCACTGACCCGTTCACTCCCTGAACACAATCACTGACCCGTTCACTCCCTGAACACAATCACTGACCTGTTCACTCCCTGAACACAATCACTGACCCGTTCACTCTCTGAACACAATCACTGACCCTTGCAGTCCCTGAACACATTCACTGACCTGTTCACTCACTGAACAGAATCACTGACCCTTTCAGTCCGCAAACACAATCACTGACCCGTTCAGTCCTTGAGCACAATCACTGACCCGTTCACTCTCTGAACACAATCACTGACCTGTTCACTCCCTGAACACAATCACTGACCCGTTCAGTCCCTGAACACAATCACTGACCTGTTCACTCCCTGAACACAATCACTGACCCATTCAGTCCCTGAACACAATCACTGACCTGTTCACTCCCTGAACACAATCACTGACCCGTTCAGTCCCTGAACACAATCACTGACCCGTTCAGTCCCTGAACGCAATCACTGACCTGTTCCTTCCCTGAACACAATCACTGATCCACTAAGTCCCTGAACACAATCACTGGCCCATTCACTCCCTGAACACTAACACGGACCCATTCACTCCCTGAACACAATCACTGACCCGTTCTGTCCCTGAACACAATCACTGACCTGTTCAATCCCTGAACACAATCACTGACCCGTTCAGTCCCTGAACACAGTCACTGACCCATTCACTCCCTGAACAGAACCACTGACCCATTCACTCCCTGAAAACAATCACTGACCCATTCACTCTCTCAACACAATCACTGACCTGTTCACTCCCTGAACAGAATCACGGACCCGTTCAGTCCCTGAACACAATCATTGACCTGTTCACTCCCTGAACACAATCACTGACCCGTTCAGTCCCTGAACACAATCACTGACCCGTTCAGTCCCTGAACACAATCACTGACCCGTTCACTCCCTGAACACAATCACTGACCCGTTCACTCCCTGAACACAATCACTGACCTGTTCACTCCCTGAACACAATCACAGACCCTTGCAGTCGCTGAGCACAAATACTGACCTGTTCACTCCCTGAACAGAATCACTGTCCCTTCAGTCCCTGAACACAATCACTGACCCGTTCAGTCCCTGAACACAATCACTGACCCGTTCAGTCCCTGAACACAATCACTGACCTGTTCACTCCCTGAACACAATCACTGACCCATTCACACCCTGATTACAATCACTGACCTGTTCACTCGCTGAACACAATCACTGACATTTTCACACCCTGAACAGAATCACTGTCCCATTCAATCCCTGAACACAATCACTGACCCGTTCACTCCCTGAACTCAATCACTGACCCGTTCAGTCTCTGAACACAATCACTGACCTGTTCACTCCTGAACACAATCACTGACCCTTTCAGTCCCTGAACACAATCACTGACCGGTTCAGTCCCTGAACACAATCACTGACCCATTCACTCCCTGAACACAATCACTGACCCTTTCAGTCCCTGAACACAATCACTGACCCGTTGACTCCCTGAACACAATCACTGACCCGTTCACTCTCTGAACACGATCACTGACCTGTTCACTCCCTGAACACAATCACTGACCCGTTCAGTCTCTGAGCACAATTACTGACCTGTTCACTCCTTGAACACAATCACTGACCCGTTCACTCTCTGAACACAATCACTGACCCGTTCAGTCCCTGAACACAATCACTGACCCGTTCACTCCCTGAACACAATCACTGACCTGTTCACTCCCTGAACACAATCACTGACCCGTTCAGTCCCTGAACACAATCACTGACCCGTTCAGTCCCTGAACACAATCACTGACCCGTTCACTCCCTGAACACAATCACTGACCCGTTCACTCCCTGAACACAATCACTGACCCGTTCAGTCTCTGAACACAATCACTGACCTGTTCACTCCCTGAACAAAATCACTGACCCGTTCAGTCCCTGAACACAATCACTGACCCGTTCAGTCCCTGAACACAATCACTGACCCATTCACTCCCTGAACACAATCACTGACCCGTTCACTCCCTGAACACAATCACTGACCCGTTCACTCCCTGAACACAATCACTGACCCGTTCACTCCCTGAACACAATCACTGACCCGTTCAGTCCCTGAACACAATCACTGACCCGTTCAGTCCCTGAACACAATCACTGACCCATTCACTCCCTGAACACAATCACTGACCCATTCAGTCCCTGAACACAATCACTGACCTGTTCACTCCCTGAACACAATCACTGACCCATTCAGCCCCTGAACACAATCACTGACCCGTTCACTCCCTGAACACAATCACTGACGCGTTCACCACCTGAACAGAATCACTGACCAGTTCAGTCCCTGAACACAATCACTGACCCATTCACACCCTGAACACTATCACTGACCCGTTCACTCCCTGAACACAATCACTGACCCATTCACTCCCTGAACACAATCACTGACCCGTTCACTCCCTGAACACAATCACTGACCCGTTCAGTCCCTGAACACAATCACTGACCTGTTCACTCCCTGAACACAATCACTGACCCGTTCACTCCCTGAACACAATCACTGACCCGTTCACTCCCTGAACACAATCACTGACCCGTTCAGTCCCTGAACACAATCACTGACCCGTTCACTCCCTGAACAGAATCACTGACCCTTTCAGTCCGTGAACACAATCACTGACCCGTTCAGTCCCTGAACACAATGACTGACCCATTCACTCCCTGAACACAATCACTGACGTGTTCACACTCTGAACAGAATCACTGATCCGTTCACTCTCTGAATACAGTCACTGACCCTTGTAGTGCCTGAACTCATTCACTGACCTGTTCACTCACTGAACAGAATCACTGACCCTTTCAGTCCGCAAACACAATCACTGACCCGTTCACTCCCTGAACACAATCACTGACCCGTTCACTCCCTGAACACAATCACTGACCCGTTCACTCCCTGAACACAATCACTGACCCGTTCACTCTCTGAACACAATCACTGACCTGTTCACTCCCTGAACACAATCACTGACCCGTTCACTCTCTGAACACAATCACTGACCTGCTCACTCCCTGAACAGAATCACGGACCCGTTCAGTCCCTGAACACAATCATTGACCTGTTCACTCCCTGATCTCTATCACTGACACGTTCAGTCCGTAAACAAAATCACTGACCCGTTCAGTCCCTGAACACAATGACAGACCCATTCACTCCCTGAACACAATCACTGACCCATTCAGTCCCTGAACACAATCACTGACCCGTTCAGTCCCTGAACACAATCACTGACCTGTTCACTCCCTGAACACAATCACTGACCCGTTCACTCCCTGAACACAATCACTGACCCGTTCACTCCCTGAACACAATCACTGACCCATTCACTCCCTGAACACAATCACTGACCCATTCACTCCCTGAACACAATCACTGACCCGTTCACTCCCTGAACACAATCACGGACCCGTTCAGTCCCTGAACACAATCATTGACCTGTTCACTCCCTGAACTCTATCACTGACGCGTTCAGTCCGTAAACACAATCACTGACTTGTTCACTCCCTGAGCACAATGACTGACCCGGTCACTCCCTGAACACAATCACTGACCCGTTCACTCTCTGAACACAATCACTGACCTGTTCACTCCCTGAACACAATCACTGACCCATTCAGTCTCTGAACACAATCACTGACCTGTTCACTCCCTGAACACAATCACTGACCCGTTCAGTCCCTGAACACAATCACTGACCCGTTCACTCCCTGAACACAATCACTGACCTGTTCAGTCTCTGAACACAATCACTGACCTGTTCACTCCCTGAACACAATCACTGACCCGTTCACTCCCTGAACACAATCACTGACCCATTCAGTCCCTGAACACAATCACTGACCCGTTCACTCCCTGAACAGAATCACTGATCCGTTCAGTCCCTGAACACAATCACTGACCCGTTCACTCTCTGAACACAATCACTGACCTGTTCACTCCCTGAACAGAATCACTGACCCGTTCACTCCCTGAACACAATCACTGACCCGTTCAGTCCCTGAACACAATCACTGACCTGTTCACTCCCTGAACACAATCACTGACCCATTCAGTCCCTGAACACAATCACTGACCCGTTCAGTCCCTGAACACAATCACTGACCCATTCAGTCCCTGAACACAATCACTGACCCGTTCACTCCCTGAACACAATCACTGACCCGTTCACTCTCTGAACACAATCACTGACCTGTTCACTCCCTGAACACAATCACTGACCCGTTCACTCTCTGAACACAATCACTGACCTGTTCACTCCCTGAAAACAATCACTGACCCATTCACTCTCTGAACACAATCACTGACCTGTTCACTCCCTGAACACAATCACTGACCCGTTCAGTCTCTGAGCACAATTACTGACCTGTTCACTCCCTAAACACAATCACTGACCCGTTCACTCCCTGAACACAATCACTGACCCGTTCAGTCCCTGAACACAATCACTGACCCATTCACTCCCTGAACACAATCACTGACCCGTTCACTCCCTGAACACAATCACTGACCCGTTCACTCCCTGAACACTGTCACTGACCGGTTCAGTCCGTAAACAAAATCACTGACCCGTTCCGTCCCTGTACACAATCACTGACCCGTTTACTCTCTGAACACAATCACTGACCCTTGCAGTCGCTGAACACAATCACTGACCTATTCACTCCCTGAACAGAACAACTGTCCTGTTCAGTCCCTGAAGACAATCACTGACCTGTTCACTCCCTGAACAGAATCACTGACCCGTTCAGTCCCTGAACACAATCACTGACCTGTTCACTCCCTGAACACAATCACTGACCCGTTCACTCCCTGAACAGAATCACTGACCCGTTCAGTCCCTGAACACAATCACTGACCCATTCACTCCCTGAACACAATCACTGACCCGTTCACTCCCTGAACACAATCACTGACCGGTTCAGTCCCTAAACACAATCACTGACCCGTTCCGTCCCTGTACACAATCACTGACCCGTTTACTCTCTGAACACAATCACTGACCCTTGCAGTCGCTGAACACAATCACTGACCTATTCACTCCCTGAACAGAACAACTGTCCTGTTCAGTCCCTGAAGACAATCACTGACCTGTTCACTCTCTGAACATAATCACTGATCCACTCAGCCCCTGAACACAATCACTGACCCGTTCACTCCCTGAACACAATCACTGACCCGTTCAGTCCCTGAACACAATCACTGACCCGTTCACTCCCTGAACACAATCACTGACCCGTTCACTCCCTGAACACAATCACTGACCCACTCAGTCCCTGAACACAATCACTGACCCTTTCACTCCCTGAACACAATCACTGACGCGTTCACCACCTGAACAGAATCACTGACCAGTTCAGTCCCTTAACACAATCACTGACCCATTCACACCCTGAACACTATCACTGACCCGTTCACTCCCTGAACACAATCACTGATGCATTCACTCCCTGAACACAATCACTGACCCGTTCAGTCCCTGAACACAATCACTGACCCGTTCACTCCCTGAACACAATCACTGACCCGTTCACTCCCTGAACACAATCACTGACCCGTTCAGTCCCTGAACACAATCACTGACCCGTTCAGTCCCTGAACACAATGACTGACCCATTCACTCCCTGAACACAATCACTGACGTGTTCACACTCTGAACACAATCACTGACCCGTTCACTCTCTGAACACAATCACTGACCTGCTCACTCCCTGAACAGAATCACGGACCCGTTCAGTCCCTGAACACAATCACTGACTTGTTCACTCCCTGAACACAATCACTGACCCGTTCAGTCTCTGAACACAATCACTGACCCGTTGAGTCCCTGAACACAATCACTGACCCATTCACTCCCTGAACACAATCACTGACCCGTTCACTCCCTGAACACAATCACTGACCCGTTCACTCCCTGAACACAATCACTGACCTGTTCACTCCCTGAACACAATCACTGACCCGTTCAGTCCCTGAGCACAATTACTGACCTGTTCACTCCTGAATAAAATCACTGCCCCTTTCAGTCCCTGAACACAATCACTGACCCCTTTAGTCTCTGAGCACAATCACTGACCTGTTCACTCCCTGAACACAATCACTGATCCACTCAGTCCCTGAACACAATCACTGACCCATTCACTCCCTGAACACAATCACTGACCCATTCAGTCCCTGAACACAATCACTGACCCGTACTGTCCCTGAACACAATCACTGACCGTTCACCCCCTGAACACAATCACCACCCCGTTCACTCCCTGAGCACAATCGGTGACCCGTTCACTCCCTGAGCATAATCGCTGACCTGCTCACTCCCTGAAAACAATCACTGACCCATTCACTCTCTCAACACAATCACTGACCTGTTCACTCCCTGAACAGAATCACGGACCCGTTCAGTCCCTGAACACAATCATTGACCTGTTCACTCCCTGAACTCTATCACTGACGCGTTCAGTCCGTAAACACAATCACTGACTTGTTCACTGCCTGAGCACAATGACTGACCCGGTCACTCCCTGAACACTATCACTGACCCGTTCACTCTCTGAACACAATCACTGATCTGTTCACTCCCTGAACACAATCACAGACCCTTGCAGTCGCTGAGCACAAATACTGACCTGTTCACTCCCTGAACAGAATCACTGTCCCTTCAGTCCCTGAACAAAATCACTGACCCGTTCACGCCCTGAACACTATCACTGACCTGTTCAGTCCGTAAATAGAATCACTAACCTGTTCACTCCCTAAACACAATCACTGACCCGTTCACTCTCTGAACACAATCACTGACCATTGCAGTCCCTGAACACAATCACTGACGTGTTGACACTCTGAACAGAATCACTGATCCGTTCAGTCCCTGAACACAATCACTGACCCGTTCACTCTCTTAACACAATCACTGACCCTTGCAGTGCCTGAACACATTCACTGACCTGTTCACTCACTGAACAGAATCACTGACCCTTTCAGTCCCTGAACACAATCACTGACCCGTTCAGTCCCTGAACACAATCACTGACCTGTTCACTCTCTGAACAGAATCACTGATCCGTTCAGTCCCTGAACACAATCACTGACCCGTTCACTCTCTTAACACAATCACTGACCCTTGCAGTGCCTGAACTCATTCACTGACCTGTTCACTCACTGAACAGAATCACTGACCCTTTCAGTCCGCAAACACAATCACTGACCCGTTCAGTCCCTGAGCACAATGACTGACCCATTCACTCCCTGAACACAATCACTGACCCGTTCACTCCCTGACACAATCACTGACCGGTTCACTCTCTGAACACAATCACTGACGTGTTCACTCCCTGAACACAATCACTGACCCGTTCACTCCCTGAACACAATCACTGACCTGTTCACTCCCTGAAAACAATCACTGACCCGTTCACTCTCTGAACACAATCACTGACCTGCTCACTCCCTGAACAGAATCACGGACCCGTTCAGTCCCTGAACACAATCACTGACCTGTTCACTCCCTGAACACAATCACTGACACGTTCAGTCCCTGAAACACAATCACTGACCCGTTCAGTCCCTGAACACAATGACAGACCCATTCACTCCCTGAACACAATCACTGACCCGTTCACTCCCTGAACACAATCACTGACCCGTTCACTCCCTGAACACTGTCACTGACCGGTTCAGTCTGTAAACAAAATCACTGACCCGTTCAGTCCCTGAACACAATCACTGACCCGTTCACTCTCTGAACACAATCACTGACCCTTGCAGTCCCTGAACACAATCACTGACCTATTCACTCCCTGAACAGAACAACTGTCCTGTTCAGTCCCTGAAGACAATCACTGACCTGTTCACTCTCTGAACACAATCACTGACCTGTTCACTCCTGAATACAATCACTGACCCTTTCAGTCCCTGAACTCAGTCACTGACCCATTCACTCCCTGAACAGAACCACTGACCCATTCACTCCCTGATCACAATCACTGACCCGTTCAGTCTCTGAACACAATCACTGACCTGTTCACTCGCTGAACACAATCACTGACCTGTTCACTCCCTGAATACAATCACTGACCCGTTCAGTCCCTGAACACAATCACCGACCCATTCACTCCCTGAACACAATCACTGACCCGTTCACTCCCTGAACACAATCACTGACCCGTTCACTCCCTGAACACAATCACTGACCCGTTCAGTCCCTGAACACAATCACTGACCTGTTCACTCCCTGAACACAATCACTGACCCATTCAGTCCCTGAACACAATCACTGACCCATTCACTCCCTGAACACAATCACTGACCCATTCAGTCCCTGAACACAATCACTGACCCGTTCTGTCCCTGAACACAATCATTGACTTGTTCAATCCTTGAACACAATCACCACCCCGTTCACTCCCTGAGCAGAATCGGTGACCCGTTCACTCCCTGAGCATAATCGCTGACCTGCTCACTCCCTGAAGACAATCACTGATCGACTCACTTCCCTGAGCACCGTCACTGACCCATTCACTCCCTGACACAATCACTGACCTGTTCACTCTCTGAACACAATCACTGACCCTTGGAGTCCCTGAACACACCCTGAACACAATCACTGATTTAGTCATTCCCTGAACACAATCACTGACCCTAGCAGTCCCTGAACACATTCACTGACCCATTCACTCTCTGAACACAATCACCGACCCTTGCAGTCCCTGAACTCAATTACTGACCTGTTAACTGCCTGAAGAGAATCACTGTCCCATTCAGTCCCTGAACACTATCACCGACCCGATCTGTCCGTAAACACAATCACTGACCTGTTCACTCCCTGAACACAATCACTGACCCGTTCAATCTCTGAACACAATCACTGACCTGTTCATTCCCTGAACACAATCAATGACACGTTCACACTCTGAACACAATCACTGATCCGTTCACTCCCTGAACACAATCACTGACCCATTCACTCCCTGAACACAAGCACTGACCTGTTCACTCCCTGAACAGAATCACTGACCCGTTCCGTCCCTGAACACAATGACTGACCCGTTCACTCTCTGAACACAATCACTGACTCGTTCAGTCCCTGAACACAATCACTGACCCGATCACTCCCTGAACACGATCACCGACCCGTTCACTCCTTGAGTAGAATCACTGACCTGCTCGCTCCCTGAAGACAATCACTTATCCATTCACTTCCGTGAAGACCGTCACTGACCCGTTCACTCCCTGACACAATCACTGACCCGTTCACTCCCTGAACACAATCACCGACCCTTGCAGTCCCTGAACACAATCACTGACCTGTTCACTCCCTGAACACAATCACTGACCCGTTAAGTCCGTAAACACAATCACTGACCTGTTCACTCCCTGAACACAATCACTGACCCGTTAACTATCTGAACACAATCACTGATCCATTCACTCCCTGAACACAATCACTGATTTAGTCATTCCCTGAACACAATCACTGACCCTAGCAGTCCCTGAACACATTCACTGACCTGTTCACTCCCTGAACAAGAATCACTGACCCATTCAGTCTCTGAACACAATCACCGACCCTTGCAGTCCCTGAACACAATCACTGACCTGTTAACTCCCTGAAGAGTATCACTGACCCTTTCAGTCCCTGAACACAATCACTGACCCGTTCAGTCCCTGAACACAATCACTGACCTGTTCACTCCCTGAACACAATCACTGACCCGTTCAATCTCTGAACACAATCACTGACCTGTTCACTCCCTGAACACAATCACTGACCCATTCAGTCCCTGAACACAATCACTGACCCGTTCACTCCCTGAACACAATCACTGACCCATTCATTCCCTGAACACAATCACTGACCCGTTCACTCCCTGAACACAATCACTGACCCGTTCAGTCCCTGAACACAATCACTGACCTGTTCACCCCCTGAACAGAATCACTGACCTGTTCAGTCCCTGAACACAATCACTGACCCGTTCACTCCCTGAACACAATCACTGACCCGTTCACTCCCTGAACACAATCACTGACCCGTTCACTCCCTGAACACAATCACTGACCCGTTCACTCCCTGAACACAATCACTGACCCGTTCACTCCCTGAACACAATCACTGACCCGTTCACTGTCTGAACACAGTCACTGACCTGTTCACTGTCTGAACACAAACACTGATCCACTCAGTCCCCGAACACAATCACTGACTCTTGCAGTCCCTGAACACATTCATTGACCTGTTCACTCACTGAACAGAGTCACTGACCTATTCAGTCCCTGAACACTATCACTGACCCGATCAGTCTGTAAACACAATCACTGACCTGTTCACTCCCTGAACACAATAACTGATCGATTCACTTCCGTGAACACAATCACTGACCCGTTCACTCCCTGAACGCAATCACCGACCCTTGCAGTCCCTGAACACAATCACTGACCTGTTAACACCCTGAACAGAATCACTGACCCTTTCAGTCCCTGAACACAATCACTGACCTGTTCACTCCCTGAACACAATCACTGACCCGTTCAGTCCCTGAACACAATCACTGACCCGTTAACTCCCTGAACACAATCACTGATCCGTTCACTCCCTGAACACAATCACTGATTTAGTCATTCCCTGAACACAATCACTGACCCTAGCAGTCCCTGAACACAATCACTGACCCATTCACTCTCTGAACACAATCACCGACCCTTGCAGTCCCTGAACACAATCACTGACCTGTTAACTCCCTGAAGAGAATCACTGTCCCATTCAGTCCCTGAACACTATCACTGACCCGATCTGTCCGTAAACACAATCACTGACCTGTTCACTCCCTGAACACAATCACTGACCCGTTCAATCTCTGAACACAATCACTGACCTGTTCATTCCCTGAACACAATCAATGACACGTTCACACTCTGAACACAATCACTGATCCGTTCACTCCCTGAATACAATCACTGACGTAGTCATTCCCTGAACACAATCACTGACCTGTTCACTCCCTGAACAGAATCACTGACCCGTTCCGTCCCTGAACACAATCACTGACTCGTTCACTCCCTGAACACAATCACTGACCCGTTCAGTCCCTGAACACAATCACTGACCCGTTCAGTCCCTGAACACAATCACTGACCCGTTCACTCCCTGAACACAATCACTGACCCGTTCAGTCCCTGAACGCAATCACTGACCTGTTCACTCCCTGAACACAATCACTGATCCACTCAGTCCCTGAACACAATCACTGACCCATTCACTCCCTGAACACTATCACTGACCCATTCAGTCGCTGAACACAATCACTGACCCGTTCTGTCCCTGAACACAATCATTGACCTGTTCAATCCTTGAACACAATCACCACCCCGTTCACTCCCTGAGCACAATCGGTGACCCGTTCACTCCCTGAGCATAATCGCTGACCTGCTCACTCCCTGAAAACAATCACTGACCCGTTCACTCCCTGAACACAATCACTGACCCATTCACTCCCTGAACACAATCACTGACCTGTTCACTCCCTGAACACAATCACTGACCCGTTCAGTCCCTGAACACAATCACTGACCCGTTCACTCCCTGAACACAATCACTGACCCTAGCAGTCCCTGAACACAATCACTGACCCATTCACTCTCTGAACACAATCACCGACCCTTGCAGTCCCTGAACTCAATTACTGACCTGTTAACTGCCTGAAGAGAATCACTGACCCATTCAGTCCCTGAACACTATCACTGACCCGTTCAGTCCGTAAACACAATCACTGACCTGTTCACTCCCTGAACACAATCACTGACCCGTTCACTCTCTGAACACAATCACTGACCCGTTCACTCTCTGAACACAATCACTGACCCATTCAGTCCCTGAACACAATCACTGACCTGTTCACTCCCTGAACACAATCACTGACCCGTTCACTCCCTGAACACAATCACTGACCCGTTCACTCCCTGAACACAATCACTGACCCGTTCAGTCCCTGAACACAATCACTGACCCGTTCACTCCCTGAACACAATCACTGACCCGTTCACTCCCTGAACACAATCACTGACCCATTCACTCCCTGAACACAGTCACCGACCCATTCACTCCCTGAACAGAACCACTGACCCATTCACTCCCTGAACACAATCACTGACCCGTTCACTCCCTGAACACAATCACTGACCCTTGCAGTCCCTGAACACAATCACTGACCTGTACACCCCCTGAACATAATCACTGACCTTTGTAGTCCCTGAACACAACCACTGACCCGTTCACTGTCTGAACACAATCACTGACTCATTCAGTCCCTAAACACAATCACTGACCGTTGTAGTCCCTGAACACAATCACTGACCTGTTCACTCCCTGAACACAAGCAATGACATGCTCACTCTCTGAACACAATCACTGATCCGTTCAGTCCCTGAATACAATCACTGACGTAGTTATTCCCTGAAAACAATCGCTGACCCTTGTAGTCCCTGAACACAATCACTGACCTGTTCACTCCCTGAACAGAATCACTGACCTGTTCATTCCCTGAACACAATCAATGACACGTTCACACTCTGAACACAATCACTGATCCGTTCACTCCCTGAATACAATCACTGACGTAGTCATTCCCTGAACACAATCACTGACGTGTTCACTCCCTGAACAGAATCACTGACCCGTTCAGTCCCTGAACACAATCACTGACCCGTTCACTCTCTGAACACAATCACTGACCCGTTCAGTCCCTGAACACAATCACTGACCCGTTCACTCCCTGAACACAATCACTGACCCATTCACCCCCTGAACAGAATCACTGACCTGTTCACTCCCTGAACACAATCACTGACCCATTCACTCCCTGAACACAATCACTGACCCGTTCACTCCCTGAACACAATCACTGACCCGTTCACTCCCTGAACACAATCACTGACCCGTTCAGTCCCTGAACACAATCACTGACCCGTTCACTCCCTGAACACAATCACTGACCCATTCAGTCCCTGAACACAATCACTGACCCGTTCAGTCCCTGAACACAATCACTGACCTGTTCACTCCCTGAACACAATCACTGACCCGTTCACTCTCTGAACACAATCACTGACCCATTCAGTCCCTGAACACAGTCACTGACCCATTCACTCCCTGAACACAATCACTGACCCATTCAGTCCCTGAACACAATCACTGACCCGTTCACCCCCTGAACAGAATCACTGACCCGTTCAGTCCCTGAACACAATCACTGACCCGTTCACTCCCTGAACACAATCACTGACCCGTTCACTCCCTGAACAGAATCACTGTCCCGTTCAATCCCTGAACACAATCACTGACCCGTTCACTCCCTGAACAGAATCACTGACCCGTTCAGTCCCTGAACACAATCACTGACCCGTTCACTCCCTGAACACAATCACTGACCCATTCACTCCCTGAACACAATCACTGACCCGTTCAGTCCCTGAACACAATGACTGACCCATTCAGTCCCTGAGCATAATCACTGACCTGCTCACTCCCTGAAGACAATCACTGATCGATTCACTTCCCTGAACACCGTCACTGACCCGTTCACTCCCTGAAACAATCACTGACCCGTTCACTCTCTGAACACAATCACTGACCTGTTCACTCCCTGAACACAATCACTGACCCGTTCAGTCTCTGAACACAATCACTGACCTGTTCACTCCCTGAACACAATCACTGACCCGTTCAGTCCCTGAACACAATCACTGACCTGTTAAGTCCGTGAACACAATCACTGACCTGTTCACTCCCTGAACACAATCACTGACCCGTTAAGTCCGTAAACACAATCAGTAACCCATTCACTCCCTGAACACAATCACTGATTTAGTCATTCCCTGAACACAATCACTGACCCTAGCAATCCCTGAACACATTCACTGACCTGTTCACTCTCTGTACAAGAATCACTGACCCATTCACTCTCTCAACACAATCACCGACCCTTGCAGTCCCTGAACACAATCACTGACCTGTTAACTCCCTGAAGAGAATCACTGTCCCTTTCACTCCCTGAACACAATCACTGACCTGTTCACTGTCTGAACACAATCACTGATCCACTCAGTCCCTGAACACAATCACTGACCCTTGCAGTCCCTGAACACAATGACTGACCCGTTCACTCCCTGAACACAATCACTGACCCGTTCAGTCCCTGAACACAATCACTGACCCGTTCACTCCCTGAACACAATCACTGACCCGTTCACTCCCTGAACACAATCACTGACCCGTTCAGTCCCTGAACACAATCACTGACCCATTCACTCCCTGAACACTATCACTGACCCGTTCACTCCCTGAACACAATCACTGACCCTTCAGTCCCTGAACACAATCACTGACCTGTTCACTCCCTGAACACAATCACTGACCCGTTCACTCTCTGAACACAATCACTGACCTGTTCACTCCCTGAACACAATCACTGACCCACTCAGTCCCCGAACACAATCACTGACTCTTGCAGTCCCTGAACACATTCATTGACCTGTTCACTCACTGAACAGAGTCACTGACCTATTCAGTCCCTGAACACTATCACTGACCCGATCAGTCTGTAAACACAATCACTGACCTGTTCACTCCCTGAACACAATAACTGATCGATTCACTTCCGTGAACACAATCACTGACCCGTTCACTCCCTGAACACAATCACTGACCCTTTCAGTCCCTGAACACAATCACTGACCTGTTCACTCCCTGAACACAATCACTGACCCGTTCACTCCCTGAACACAATCACTGACCCATTCACTCCCTGAACACAATCACTGACCCGTTCACTCCCTGAACAGAATCACTGACCCATTCACTCCCTGAACACAATCACTGACCCATTCAGTCCCTGAACACAATCACTGACCCATTCAGTCCCTGAACACAATCACTGACCCGTTCACTCCCTGAACACAATCACTGACCCGTTCACTCCCTGAACAGAATCACTGTCCCGTTCAATCCCTGAACACAATCACTGACCCGTTCACTCCCTGAACACAGTCACTGACGTAGTTATTCCCTGAACACAATCACTGACCCTTGCACTCCCTGAACACAATCACTGACCTGTTCACCCACTGAACAGAATCACTGACCCGTTCAGTCCGTGAACACTATCACTGTCCTGTTCACTCCCTGAACACAATCACTGATGTAGTCATTCCCTGAACACAATCACTGACCTGTTCACTCCCTGAACACAATCACTGACCCGTTCACTGTCTGAACACAGTCACTGACCTGTTCACTGTCTGAACACAAACACTGATCCACTCAGTCCCCGAACACAATCACTGACTCTTGCAGTCCCTGAACACATTCATTGACCTGTTCACTCACTGAACAGAGTCACTGACCTATTCAGTCCCTGAACACTATCACTGACCCGTTCAGTCCCTGAACAGAATCACTGACCTGTTCACTCCCTGAACAGAATCACTGACCCATTCAATCCCTGAACACAGTCACCGACCCATTCACTCCCTGAACAGAATCACTGACCCATTCACTCCCTGAACACAATCACTGACCCGTTTACACCCTGAACAGAATCACTGTCCCGTTCAGTCCCTGAACACAATCACTGACCCGTTCACTCCCTGAACACAATCACTGACCCGTTCACTCCCTGAACACAATCACTGAGCCGTTCAGTCCCTGAACACAATCACTGACCCGTTCACTCCCTGAACACAATCACTGACCCGTTCACTCCCTGAACACAATCACTGACCCGTTCAGTCCCTGAACACAATCACTGACCCGTTCACTCCCTGAACACAATCACTGACCCGTTCAGTCTCTGAACACAATCACTGACCCGTTCACTCCCTGAACACAATCACTGACCCGTTCAGTCTCTGAACACAATCACTGACCTGTTCACTCCCTGAATAAAATCACTGATCCATTCAGTCCCTGAACACAATCACTGACCCGTTCAGTCCCTGAACACAATCACTGACCTGTTCACTCCCTGAACACAATCACTGACCCATTCACTCCCTGAACACAATCACTGACCCGTTCACTCCCTGAACACAATCACTGACCCATTCAGTCCCTGAACACAATCACTGACCTGTTCACACCCTGAACAGAATCACTGTCCCATTCAATCCCTGAACACAATCACTGACCTGTTCACTCCCTGAACACAATCACTGACCCGTTTAGTCTCTGAACACAATCACTGACCTGTTCACTCCTGAATACAATCACTGACCCTTTCAGTCCCTGAACACAGTCACCGACCCATTCACTCCCTGAACAGAACCACTGACCCATTCACTCCCTGAACACAATCACTGACCCATTCAGTCCCTGAACACAATCACTGACCTGTTCACTCCCTGAACACAATCACTGACCCGTTCACTGTCTGAACACAATCACTGATCTACTCAGTCCCTGAACACAATCACTGACACATTCACTCCCTGACCACTATCACTGACCAGTTCACTCCCTGAACACAATCAATGATACGTTCAATTTCTGAACACAATCACTGATCCGTTCACTCCCTGAACACAGTCACTGACGTAGTTATTCCCTGAACACAATCACTGACCCTTGCACTCCCTGAACACAATCACTGACCAGTTCACACACTGAACAGAATCACTGACCCGTTCAGTCCGTGAACACTATCACTGTCCTGTTCACTCCCTGAACACAATCACTGATGTAGTCATTCCCTGAACACAATCACTGACCTGTTCACTCCCTGAACACAATCACTGACCCGTTCACTGTCTGAACACAGTCACTGATCCGTTCACTCTCTAAACACAATCACTGACCCATTCACTCCCTGAACACAATCACTGACCCGTTCACTGTCTGAACACAATCACTGATCTACTCAGTTCCTGAACACAATCACTGACCTGTTCACTCCCTGAACACAATCACTGACCCGTTCACTCTCTGAACACAATCACTGATCCATTCAGTCCCTGAACACAGTCACTGACCCGTTCACTCCCTGAACACAATCACTGACCAGTTCACTCCCTCTACACAATCACCAACCCTTGCAGTCCCTGAACACAATCACTGACCTATTCACTCCCTGAACACAATCACTGACCCGTTCACTGTCTGAACACAGTCACTGACCTGTTCACTCCCTGAACGTAATCACTGACCCGTTCACTCTCTGAAAACAATAACTGATCCACTCAGCCCCTAAACACAATCACTGACCCTTTTAGTCCCTGAACACAATCACTGACCTGTTCACTCCCTGAACACAATCACTGACCCATTAACTATCTGAACACAATCACGGATCCATTCACTCCCTGAACACAATCACTGATGTAATCATTCCCTGAGCACAATCACTGACCCTTGCAGTCCCTGAACACAATCTCTGACCTGTACACCCCCTGAACACAATCACTGACCCGTTCAGTCCCTGAACACAATCATTGACCCGTTCAGTCTCTGAACACAATCACTGACCTGGTCACTCCCTGAACACAATCACTGACTCGTTCAATCCCTGAACACAATCACTGACCCGTTCACTCCCTGATCACAAACACTGACCCGTTCACTCCCTGAACACAATCACTGACCCGTTCACTCCCTGAACACAACCACTGACGCATTCAGTCCCTGAACAGAGTCACTGACCCGTTCACTCCCTGAACACAAACACTGACCCATGCAGTCCCTGAACACATTCATTGACCTGTTCACTCACTGAACAGAGTCACTGACCTATTCAGTCCCTGAACACAATCACTGACCCATTCAGTCCCTGAACAGAGTCACTGAGCTGTTCACTCCCTGAACACAATCACTGACCCATTCACTCCGTGAACACAATCACTGACCCGTTCACTCCCTGAACACAATCACTGACCCGTTCACTCCCTGAACACAATCACTGACCCGTTCACTCCCTGAACACAATCACCGACCCTTGCAGTCCCTGAACACAATCACTGACCTGTTCACTCCCTGAACACAATCACTGACCCGTTCACTGTCTGAACACAATCACTGATCTACTCAGTCCCTGAACACAATCACTGACACGTTCACTCCCTGACCACTATCACTGACCAGTTCACTCCCTGAACAGAATCAATGATACGTTCAATTTCTGAACACAATCACTGATCCGTTCACTCCCTGAACACAGTCACTGACGTAGTTATTCCCTGAACACAATCACTGACCCTTGCACTCCCTGAAGACAATCACTGACCTGTTCACCCACTGAACAGAATCACTGACCCGTTCAGTCCGTGAACACTATCACTGTCCTGTTCACTCCCTGAACACAATCACTGATGTAGTCATTCCCTGAACACAATCACTGACCTGTTCACTCCCTGAACACAATCACTGACCCGTTCACTGTCTGAACACAGTCACTGACCCGTTCACTGTCTAAACACAATCACTGACCTGTTCACCCCCTGAACAGAATCACAGACCCGTTCAGTCCCTGAATACTATCACTGACCCATTCAGTCCTTAAACACAATCACTTACCTGTTCACCCCCTGAACGTAATCACTGACCCGTTCACTCTCTGAAAACAATAACTGATCCACTCAGCCCCTGAACACAATCACTGACCCTTGTAGTCCCTGAACACAATCACTGACCTGTTCACTCCCTGAACACAATCAATGACATGTTTACTCTCTGCACACAATCACTGATCCATTCACTCCCTGAATACAATCACAGATGTAATCATTCCCTGAACACAATCACTGACCCTTGCAGTCCCTGAACACAATCACTGACCCGTTCACTCCCTGAACACAATCACTGACCCATTCACTCCCTGAACACAATCACCGACCCTTGCAGTCCCTGAACACAATCACTGACCTGTTAACTCCCTGAACACAATCACTGACCCGTTCACTGTCTGAACACAATCACTGATCTGCTCAGTCCCTGAACACAATCACTGACACGTTCACTCCCTGACCACTATCACTGACCAGTTCACTCCCTGAACAGAATCAATGATACGTTCAATTTCTGAACACAATCACTGATCCGTTCACTCCCTGAACACAGTCACTGACGTAGTTATTCCCTGAACACAATCACTGACCCTTGCACTCCCTGAAGACAATCACTGACCTGTTCACCCACTGAACAGAATCACTGACCCGTTCAGTCCGTGAACACTATCACTGTCCTGTTCACTCCCTGAACACAATCACTGATGTAGTCATTCCCTGAACACAATCACTGACCTGTTCACTCCCTGAACACAATCACTGACCCGTTCACTGTCTGAACACAGTCACTGACCCGTTCACTGTCTAAACACAATCACTGACCTGTTCACCCCCTGAACAGAATCACAGACCCGTTCAGTCCCTGAACACTATCACTGACCCATTCAGTCCTTAAACACAATCACTGACCTGTTCACTCCCTGAACGTAATCACTGACCCGTTCACTCTCTGAAAACAATAACTGATCCACTCAGCCCCTGAACACAATCACTGACCCTTGTAGTCCCTGAACACAATCACTGACCTGTTCACTCCCTGAACACAATCAATGACATGTTTACTCTCTGCACACAATCACTGATCCATTCACTCCCTGAATACAATCACAGATGTAATCATTCCCTGAACACAATCACTGACCCTTGCAGTCCCTGAACACAATCACTGACCCGTTCACTGTCTGAACACAATCACTGACCCATTCACTCCCTGAACACAATCACCGACCCTTGCAGTCCCTGAACACAATCACTGACCTGTTAACTCCCTGAACACAATCACTGACCCGTTCACTCCCTGAACACAATCACTGATCTGCTCAGTCCCTGAACACAATCACTGACACGTTCACTCCCTGACCACTATCACTGACCAGTTCACTCCCTGAACACAATCAATGATACGTTCAATTTCTGAACACAATCACTGACCCGTTCACTCCCTGAACACAATCACTGACCCGTTCATTCCCTGAACACAATCACTGACCCGTTCACTCCCTGAACACAATCACTGACCTGTTCACTCACTGAATACAATCACTGACCCTTTCAGTCCCTGAACACAATCACTGACCTGTTCACTCCCTGAACACAATCACTGATGTAGTCATTCCCTGAACACAATCACTGACCTGTTCACTCCCTGAACACAATCACTGACCCGTTCACTGTCTGAACACAGTCACTGACCCGTTCACTGTCTAAACACAATCACTGATCCACTCAGTCCCTGAACACAATCACCGACATGTTCAGTCCCTGAACACAATCACAGACCCGTTCAATCTCTGAACACAGTCACTGACCTGTTCACCCCCTGAACAGAATCACAGACCCGTTCAGTCCCTGAACACTATCACTGACCCATTCAGTCCTTAAACACAATCACTGACCTGTTCACTCCCTGAACGTAATCACTGACCCGTTCACTCTCTGAAAACAATAACTGATCCACTCAGCCCCTAAACACAATCACTGACCCTTTTAGTCCCTGAACACAATCACTGACCTGTTCACTCCCTGAACACAATCAATGACATGTTTACTCTCTGCACACAATCACTGATCCATTCACTCCCTGAATACAATCACAGATGTAATCATTCCCTGAGCACAATCACTGACCCTTCAGTCCCTGAACACAATCACTGACCTGTTCACCCCCTGAACACAATCACTGACCCGTTCAGTCCCTGAACACAATCATTGACCCGTTCAGTCTCTGAACACAATCACTGACCTGGTCACTCCCTGAACACAATCACTGACTCGTTCAATCCCTGAACACAATCACTGACCCGTTCACTCCCTGAACACAATCACTGACCCGTTCACTCCCTGAACACAATCACTGACCCATTCAGTCCCTGAACACAGTCACTGACCTGTTCACTCCCTGAACACAATCACTGACCCATTCACTCCCTGAACACAATCACTGACCCATTCACTCCCTGAACAGAACCACTGACCCATTCACTCCCTGAACACAAACACTGACCCATTCAGTCCCTGAACAGAGTCACTGAGCTGTTCACTCCCTGAACACAATCACTGACCCATTCACTCCGTGAACACAATCACTGACCTGTTCAGTCCCTGAACACAATCACTGACCTGTTCACTACCTGAACACAATCACTGACCCGTTCACTCCCTGAACACAATCACTGACCTGTTCACTACTGAATACAATCACTGACCCTTTCAGTCCCTGAACACAGTCACTGACCCATTCACTCCCTGAACAGAACCACTGACCCATTCACTCCCTGAACACAATCACTGACCCATTCAGTCCCTGAACACAATCACTGACCCATTCAGTCCCTGAACACAATCACTGACCTGTTCACTCCCTGAACACAATCACTGACCCTTTCAGTCCCTGAACACAATCACTGACCCATTCACTCCCTGAACACAATCACTGACCCGTTCAGTCCCTGAACACAATCACTGACCCATTCACTCCCTGAACACAGTCACTGACCCATTCACTCCCTGAACAGAACCACTGACCCATTCACTCCCTGAACACAATCACTGACCCATTCAGTCCCAGAACACAATCACTGACCCATTCAGTCCCTGAACACAATCACTGACCCGTTCAGTCCCTGAACACAATCACTGACCCGTTCACTCCCTGAACACAATCACTGACCCGTTCACTCCCTGAACACAATCACTGACCCGTTCAGTCCCTGAACACAATCACTGACCTGTTCACTCCCTGAACACAATCACTGACCTGTTCACTCCCTGAACACAATCACTGACCCGTTCAGTCCGTGAACACAATCACTGACCTGTTCACTCCCTGAACACAATCACTGACCCGTTCACTCCCTGAACACAATCACTGACCCGTTCAGTCCCTGAACACAATCACTGACCCGTTGAAGTCCCTGAACACAATCACTGACCCGTTCACTCCCTGAACACAATCACTGACCCGTTCACTCCCTGAACACAATCACTGACCTGTTCACTCCCTGAACACAATCACTGACCCATTCACTCCCTGAACACAATCACTGACCCGTTCACTCCCTGAACACAATCACTGACCTGTTCACTCCCTGAACACAATCACTGACCCGTTCAGTCCCTGAACACAATCACTGACCCGTTCACTCCCTGAACACAATCACTGACCCGTTCAGTCCCTGAACACAATCACTGACCCATTCACTCCCTGAACACAATCACTGACCCATTCAGTCCCTGAACAGAGTCACTGACCCGTTCACTCCCTGAACATAATCACTGACCCGTTCACTCCCTGAACACAATCACTGACCCGTTCAGTCCCTGAACACAATCACTGACCCGTTCACTCCCTGAACACAATCACTGACCCGTCACTCCCTGAACACAATCACTGACCCGTTCACTCCCTGAACACAATCACTGACCTGTTCACTCCCTGAACACAATCACTGACCCGTTCAGTCCCTGAACACAATCACTGACCCGTTCACTCCCTGAACACAATCACTGACCCGTTCAGTCCCTGAACACAATCACTGACCTGTTCACTCCCTGAACACAATCACTGACCCGTTCACTCCCTGAACAGAATCACTGACCCATTCACTCCCTGAACACAAACACTGACCCATTCAGTCCCTGAACAGAGTCACTGACCCGTTCACTCCCTGAACACAATCACTGACCCGTTCACTCCCTGAACACAATCACTGACCCGTTCAGTCTCTGAACACAATCACTGACCTGTTCACTCCCTGAACACAATCACTGACCCGTTCACTCCCTGAACACAATCACTGACCTGTTCACTCCCTGAACACAATCACTGACCCGTTCACTCCCTGAACACAATCACTGACCCATTCAGTCCCTGAACACAATCACTGACCCGTTCAGTCTCTGAACACAATCACTGACCTGTTCACTTGCTGAACACTATCACTGACCTGTTCACTCCTGAATACAATCACTGACCCTTTCAGTCCCTGAAAACAGTCACCGATGCATTCACTCCCTGAACAGAACCACTGACCCATTCAGTCCCTGAACACAATCACTGACCTGTTCACTCCCTGAACACAATCACTGACCCTTTCAGTCCCTGAACACAATCACTGACCCCTTCTGTCCCTGAACACAATCACTGACCTGTTCACTCCCTGAACACAATCACTGACCCGTTCAGTCCCTGAACACAATCACTGACCCGTTCACTCCCTGAACACAATCACTGACCCGTTCACTCCCTGAACACAATCACTGACCCGTTCACTCCCTGAACACAATCACTGACCTGTTCACTCCCTGAACACAATCACTGACCCGTTCAGTCCCTGAACACAATCACTGACCCTTTCAGTCCCTGAACACAATCACTGACCTGTTCACTCCCTGAACACAATCACTGACCTATTCAATTCCTGAACACAATCACTGACCCGTTCAGTCTCTGAACACAATCACTGACCTGGTCACTCCCTGAACACAATCACTGACCCGTTCAGTCCCTGAACACAATCACTGACCCGTTCAGTCCCTGAACACAATCACTGACCTGTTCACTCCCTGAACACAATCACTGACCCGTTCACTCCCTGAACACAATCACTGACCTGTTCACTCCCTGAACACAATCACTGACCCATTCAGTCCCTGAACACAATCACTGACCCGTTCAGTCCCTGAACACAATCACTGACCTGTTCACTCCCTGAACACAATCACTGACCCATTCACTCCCTGAACACAATCACTGACCCGTTCACTCCCTGAACACAATCACTGACCCATTCAGTCCCTGAACACAGTCACTGACCTGTTCACTCCCTGAACACAATCACTGACCCTTTCAGTCCCTGAACACAATCACTGACCTGTTCACTCCCTGAACACAATCACTGACCCGTTCACTCCCTGAACACAATCACTGACCCGTTCAGTCTCTGAACACAATCACTGACCCGTTGAGTCCCTGAACACAATCACTGACCCGTTCAGTCTCTGAACACAATCACTGACCCGTTCACTCCCTGAACACAATCACTGACCCTTTCAGTCCCTGAACACAATCACTGACCCGTTCACTCCCTGAACACAATCACTGACCCGTTCACTCCCTGAACACAATCACTGACCTGTTCACTCCCTGAACACAATCACTGACCCGTTCAGTCCCTGAACACAATCACTGACCCTTTCAGTCCCTGAACACAATCACTGACCTGTTCACTCCCTGAACACAATCACTGACCCATTCAGTCCCTGAACACAATCACTGACCCGTTCAGTCCCTGAACACAATCACTGACCTGTTCACTCCCTGAACACAATCACTGACCCATTCACACCCTGAACACAATCACTGACCCGTTCACTCCCTGAACACAATCACTGACCCGTTCAGTCCCTGAACACAATCACTGACCTGTTCACTCCCTGAACACAATCACTGACCCGTTCAGTCTCTGAACACAATCACTGACCTGTTCACTCCCTGAACACAATCACTGACCCGTTCACTCCCTGAACACAATCACTGACCCGTTCAGTCCCTGAACACAATCACTGACCCGTTCACTCCCTGAACACAATCACTGACCCGTTCACTCCCTGAACACAATCACTGACCCGTTCAGTCTCTGAACACAATCACTGACCTGTTCACTCCCTAAACACAATCACTGACCCGTTCACTCCCTGAACACAATCACTGACCTGTTCACTCCCTGAACACAATCACTGACCCGTTCAGTCCCTGAACACAATCACTGACCCTTTCAGTCCCTGAACACAATCACTGACCTGTTCACTCCCTGAACACAATCACTGACCCATTCAGTCCCTGAACACAATCACTGACCCATTCAGTCCCTGAACACAGTCACTGACCCGTTCACTCCCTGAACACAATCACTGACCCATTCACTCCCTGAACACAATCACTGACCCGTTCACTCCCTGAACACAATCACTGACCCGTTCAGTCCCTGAACACAATCACTGACCCGTTCAGTCCCTGAACACAATCACTGACCTGTTCACTCCCTGAACACAATCACTGACCCATTCAGTCCCTGAACACAATCACTGACCGGTTCTGTCCCTCAACACAATCACTGATCGTTCACCCCCTGAACAGATTCACTGACCTGTTCACTCCCTGAACACAATCACTGACCCGTTCACTCCCTGAACACAATCACTGACCCGTTCACTCCCTGAACACAATCACTGACCCGTTCAGTCTCTGAACACAATCACTGACCTGTTCAGTCCCTGAACACAATCACTGACCCGTTCACTCCCTGAACACAATCACTGACCTGTTCACTCCCTGAACACAATCACTGACCCGTTCAGTCCCTGAACACAATCACTGACCCATTCAGTCCCTGAACACAATCACTGACCTGTTCACTCCCTGAACACAATCACTGACCCGTTCACTCTCTGAACATAATCACTGACCCATTCACTCCCTGAACACAATCACTGACCCGTTCAGTCTCTGAACACAATCACTGACCTGTTCACTCCCTGAACACAATCACTGACCCGTTCACTCCCTGAACACAATCACTGACCCATTCACTCCCTGAACACAATCACTGACCCATTCAGTCCCTGAACACAATCACTGACCCATTCAGTCCCTGAACACAATCACTGACCTGTTCACTCCCTGAACACAATCACTGACCCGTTCAGTCCCTGAACACAATCACTGACCCGTTCAATCCCTGAACACAATCACTGATCCGTTCACTCCCTGAACACAATCACTGACCCGTTCACTCCCTGAACACAATCACTGACCCGTTCACTCCCTGAACACAATCACTGACCCGTTCAGTCCCTGAACACAATCACTGACCCGTTCAGTCCCTGAACACAATCACTGACCTGTTCACTCCCTGAACACAATCACTGACCCGTTCACTCCCTGAACACAATCACTGACTGCTTCAGTCGCTGAACACAATCACTGACCCGTTCACTCCCTGAACACAATCACTGACCCGTTCACTCCCTGAACACAATCACTGACCCGTTCACTCCCTGAACACAATCACTGACCCGTTCACTCCCTGAACACAATCACTGACCTGGTCACGACCTGAACACAATCACTGACCCGTTCACTCTCTGAACACAATCACTGACCTGTTCAGTGTCTGAACACAATCACTGACCGGTTCAGTCCCTGAACACAATCACTGTCCTGTTCACTCCCTGAACACAATCACTGATGTAATCATTCCCTGAACACAATCACTGACCTGTTCACTCCCTGAACACAATCACTGACCCGTTCACTCCCTGAACACAATCACTGACCCGTTCACTCCCTGAACACAATCACTGACCCGTTCAGTCCCTGAACACAATCACTGACCCGTTTAGTCTCTGAACACAATCACTGACCTGTTCACTCGCTGAACACCATCACTGACCTGTTCACTCCCTGAATACAATCACGGACCCATTCAGACCCTGAACACAATCACTGACCCATTCAGTCCCTGAACACAATCACTGACCTGTTCACTCCCTGAACACAATCACTGACCCGTTCAGTCCCTGAACACAATCACTGACCCATTCAGTCCCTGAACACAATCACTGACCTGTTCACTCCTGAATACAATCACTGACCCTTTCAGTCCCTGAAAACAGTCACCGACCCATTCACTCCCTGAACAGAACCACTGACCCGTTCACTCCCTGAACAGAATCACTGACCCGTTCAGTCCCTGAACACAATCACTGACCTGTTCACTCCCTGAACACAATCACTGACCCGTTCAGTCCCTGAACACAATCACTGACCCGTTCACTCCCTGAACACAATCACTGACCCGTTCACTCCCTGAACACAATCACTGATCCGTTCACTCCCTGAACATAATCACTGACCCGTTCACTCTCTGAACACAATCACTGATCCATTCAGTCCCTGAACACAATCACTGACCTGTTCACTCCCTGAACACAATCACTGACCCGTTCAGTCTCTGAACACAATCACTGACCTGTTCACTCCCTGAACACAATCACTGACCCGTTCACTCCCTGAACACAATCACTGACCCGTTCACTCCCTGAACACAATCACTGACCTGTTCACTCGCTGAACACAATCACTGACCTGTTCACTCCCTGAACACAATCACTGACCCATTCAGTCCCTGAACACAATCACTGACCCGTTCACTCCCTGAACACAATCACTGACCCGTTCACTCCCTGAACACAATCACTGACCCGTTCAGTCTCTGAACACAATCACTGTCCTGTTCACTCCCTGAACACAATCACTGATGTAATCATTCCCTGAACACAATCACTGACCCGTTCACTGTCTGAACACAGTCACTGACCCATTCACTCCCTGAACACAATCACTGACCCATTCAGTCCCTGAACACAATCACTGACCTGTTCTGTCCCTGAACACAATCACTGACCCGTTCACTCCCTGAACAGAATCACTGACCCGTTCAGTCCCTGAACACAATCACTGACCCGTTCACTCCCTGAACACAATCACTGACCCGTTCACTCCCTGAACACAATCACTGACCCGTTCAGTCTCTGAACACAATCACTGACCTGTTCACTCCCTAAACAAAATCACTGACCCGTTTACTCCCTGAACACAATCACTGACCTGGTCACTACCTGAACACAATCACTGACCTGTTCAGTCCCTGAACACAATCACTTACCCGTTTACACCCTGAAGAGAATTACTGTCCCGTTCAATCCCTGAACACAATCACTAACCCGTTCACTCCCTGAACACAATCACTGACCCGTTCAGTCTCTGAACACAATCACTGACCTGTTCACTCCCTGAACACAATCACTGACCCGTTCAGTCCCTGAACACAATCACTGACCCGTTCACTCCCTGAACACAATCACTGACCCGTTCACTCCCTGAACACAATCACTGACCCGTTCACTCCCTGAACACAATCACTGACCCGTTCACTCCCTGAACACAATCACTGACCCGTTCACTCCCTGAACACAATCACTGACCCATTCAGTCCCTGAACACAGTCACTGACCCGTTCACTCCCTGAACACAATCACTGACCCGTTCACTCCCTGAACACAATCACTGACCCGTTCACTCCCTGAACACAATCACTGACCCGTTCAGTCCCTGAACACAATCACTGACCTGTTCACTCCCTGAACACAATCACTGACCCGTTCAGTCTCTGAGCACAATTACTGACCTGTTCACTCCCTGAACACAATCACTGACCCGTTCACTCCCTGAACACAATCACTGACCCGTTCACTCCCTGAACACAATCACTGACCCGTTTAGTCTCTGAGCACAATCACTGACCTGTTCACTCCCTGAACACAATCACTGACCCGTTCACTCCCTGAACACAATCACTGACATGTTCAGTCCCTGAACACAATCATTGACCGGTACAGTCCCTGAACACAATCACTGACCCGTTCACTCCCTGAACACAATCACTGACCCATTCAGTCCCTGAACACAATCACTGACCTGTTCAGTCCCTGAACACAATCACTGACCCGTTCACTCCCTGAACACAATCACTGACCCGTTCAGTCCCTGAACACAATCACTGACACGTTCACTCCCTGAACACAATCACTGACCCGTTCACTCCCTGAACACAATCACTGACCCATTCAGTCCCTGAATACAATCACTGACCCGTTCACTCCCTGAACACAATCACTGACCGGTTCTATCTCTGAACACAATCACTGATCGTTCACCCCCTGAACAGATTCACTGACCTGTTCAGTCCCTGAACACAATCACTACGCCGTTCACTACCTGAGCACAAACACTGACCCGTTCACTCCCTTAACACAATCACTGACCCGTTCACTCCCTGAATGCAATCACTGACCCTTGCAGTCCCTGAACACAATCACTGACCTGTTAACACCCTGAAGAGAATCACTGTCCCTTTCAGTCCCTGAACACAATCACTGACCCGTTCACTCCCTGAACACAATCACTGACCCGTTCACTGTCTGAACACAATCACTGACCCGTTCACTCCTTGAACACAATCACTGACCCGTTCACTCCCTGAACACAATCACTGACCCGTTCACTGTCTGAACACAATCACTGATCTACTCAGTCCCTGAACACAATCACTGACCTGTTCACTCCCTGAACACAATCACTGACCCGTTCACTCCCTGAACACAATCACTGACCCGTTCACTCCCTGAACACAATCACTGACCCGTTCAGTCCCTGAACACAATCACTGACCTGTTCACTCCCTGAATACAATCACTGACCCTTTCAGTCCCTGAACACAATCACTGACCTGTTCACTCCCTGAACACAATCACTGACCCGTTCACTGTCTGAACACAATCACTGATCCGTTCACTCTCTGAACACAATCACGGATCCATTGAGTCCCTGAACACAGTCACTGACCTGTTCACTACCTAAACACAATCACTGACCCGTTCACCCCCTGAACAGAATCACTGACCCGTTCAGTCCCTGAACACAATCACTGACCCGTTCACACCCTGAACAGAATCACTGACCCATTCACTCCCTGAACACAATCACTGACCCGTTCAGTCCCTGAACACAATCACTGACCTGTTCACTCCCTGAACACAATCACTGACCCGTTCAGTCCTGAGCACAATTACTAACCTGTTCACTCCCTGAACACAATCACTGACCCATTCAGTCCCTGAACACAATCACTGACCATTCAGTCCCAGAACACAATCACTGACCTATTCAGTCCTGAACACAATCACTGATCCGTTCAGTCCCTGAACACAATCACTGACCCGTTCAGTCTCTGAACACAATCACTGACCTGTTCACTCCCTGAACACAATCACTGACCCGTTCACTCCCTGAACACAATCACTGACCCATTCACTCCCTGAACACAATCACTGACCCATTCAGTCCCTGAACACAATCACTGACCTGTTCACTCCCTGAACACAATCACTGACCCTTTCAGTCCCTGAACACAATCACTGACCCGTTCAGTCTCTGAACACAATCACTGACCTGTTCACTCCCTGAACACAATCACTGACCCGTTCACTCCCTGAACACAATCACTGACCCGTTCAGTCCCTGAACACAGTCACTGACCCGTTCACTCCCTGAACACAATCACTGACCCATTCACTCCCTGAACACAATCACTGACCCGTTCACTCCCTGAACAGAATCACTGACCCGTTCACTCCCTGAACACAATCACTGACCCTTGCACTCCCTGAACACAGTCACTGACCTGTTCACCCACTGAACAGAATCACTGACCCGTTCAGTCCGTGAACACTATCACTGTCCTGTTCACTCCCTGAACACAATCAGTGATGTAGTCATTCCCTGAACACAATCACTGACCTGTTCACTCCCTAAACACAATCACTGACCCGTACACACCCTGAACAGAACCACTAACCCTTTCACTCCCTGAACACAATCACTGACCCATTCAGTCCCTGAACACAATCACTGACCTGTTCAATCCCTGAACACAATCACTGACCGTTCACCCCCTGAACACAATCACTGACCCGTTCAGTCCCTGAACACAGTCACTGACCCGTTCACTCCCTGAACACAATCACTGACCCATTCACTCCCTGAACACAATCACTGACCCGTTAACACCCTGAACACAATCACTGACCCGTTCACTCCCTGAACACAATCACTGACCCGTTCACTCCCTGAACACAATCACTGACCCGTTCAGTCTCTGAACACAATCACTGACCTGTTCACTCCCTGAACACAATCACTGACCCGTTCACTCCCTGAACACAATCACTGACCCATTCAGTCCCTGAACACAATCACTGACCCGTTCACTCCCTGAACACAATCACTGACCCGTTCACTCCCTGAACACAATCACTGACCCGTTCAGTCTCTGAACACAATCACTGACCTGTTCACTCGCTGAACACAATCACTGACCTGTTCACTCCTGAATACAATCACTGACCCTTTCAGTCCCTGAACACAATCACTGACCCGTTCAGTCCCTGAACACAATCACTGACCTGTTCACTCCCTGAACACAATCACTGACCCATTCAGTCCCTGAACACAATCACTGACCGGTTCTGTCCCTGAACACAATCACTGACCTGTTCACCCCCTGAACAGAATCACTGACCCGTTCAGTCCCTGAACACAATCACTGACCCGTTCAGTCCCTGAACACAATCACTGACCTGTTCACTCCCTGAACACAATCACTGACCCGTTCACTCCCTGAACACAATCACTGACCCGTTCACTCCCTGAACACAATCACTGACCCGTTCACTCCCTGAACACAATCACTGACCCGTTCACTCCCTGAACACAATCACTGACCCGTTCACACCCTGAACAGAATCACTGTCCCGTTCACACCCTGAACACAATCACTGACCCGTTCACTCCCTGAACACAATCACTGACCCGTTCAGTCCCTGAACACAATCACTGACCTGTTCACTCCCTGAACACAATCACTGACCCATTCACTCCCTGAACACAATCACTGACCCATTCAGTCCCTGAACACAGTCACTGACCCGTTCACTCCCTGAACACAATCACTGACCCGTTCACTCCCTGAACACAATCACTGACCCGTTCAGTCTCTGAACACAATCACTGACCCGTTCACTCCCTGAACACAATCACTGACCCGTTCACTCCCTGAACACAATCACTGACCTGTTCACTCCCTGAACACAATCACTGACCCGTTCAGTCTCTGAGCACAATCACTGACTCTTGCAGTCCCCGAACACATTCATTGACCTGTTCACTCACTGAACAGAGTCACTGACCTATTCAGTCCCTGAACACTATCACTGACCCGTTCAGTCCCTGAACACAATCACTGACCTGTTCAATCCCTGAACACAATCACTGATCCATTCACTCCCTGAACACAATCACTGACCCGTTCACTCCCTGAACACAATCACTGACCCGTTCACTCCCTGAACACAATCACTGACCCGTTCAGTCCCTGAACACAATCACTGACCTGTTCACTCCTGAATACAATCACTGACCCTTTCAGTCCCTGAACACAGTCACCGACCCATTCACTCCCTGAACACAATCACTGACCCATTCACTCCCTGAACACAATCACTGACCCTTGCTGTCCCTGAACACATTCACTGACCTGTTCACTCTCTGAACAGAATCACTGACCCATTCACTCCCTGAACACTATCACTGACCTGTTCAGTCCGTAAACAGAATCACTGACCTGTTCACTCCCTGAACACAATCACTGACCCGTTCACTCTCTGAACACAATCACTGATCTGTTCAGTCCCTGAACACAATCACTGACCCTTGCAGTCCCTGAACACAATCACTGACCTGTTCACTTCCTGAACACATTCACTGCCCATTCACTGTCTGAACACAATCACTGATCCACTCAGTCCCTGAACAAAATCACTGACCCTTGCAGTCCCTGAACACAATCACTGACCTGTACACCCCCGGAACACAATCACTGACCCTTGCAGTCCCTGAACTCAATCACTGACCCGTGCACTCCCTGAGCACAATCACTGACCCGTTCAGTCCCTGAACACAATCACTGACCTGTTCACTCCCTGAACACAATCACTGACCCGTTCACTCCCTGAACACAATCACTGACCCATTCACTCCCTGAACACAATCACTGACCCATTCAGTCCCTGAACACAATCACTGACCCAATCATTCCCTGAACACAATCACTGACCCGTTCAGTCCCTGAACACAATCACTGACCCGTTCACTCCCTGAACACAATCACTGACCCGTTCACTCCCTGAACACAATCACTGACCCGTTCACTCCCTGAACACAATCACTGACCCGTTCACTCCCTGAACACAATCACTGACCTGTTCACTCCCTGAACACAATCACTGACCTGTTCACTCCTGAATACAATCACTGACCCTTTCAGTCCCTGAACACAGTCACCCACCCATTCACTCCCTGAACAGAACCACTGACCCATTCACTCCCTGAACACAATCACTGACCTGTTCACTCCCTGAACACAATCACTGACCTGTTCACTCCCTGAACACAATCACTGACCCGTTCACTCTCTGAACACAATCACTGACCCTTTCAGTCCCTGAACACAATCACTGACCCTTGAAGTCCCTGAACACAATCACTGACCCGTTCACTCCCTGAACACAATCACTGACCCGTTTACTTCCCGAACACTATCACTGACCTGTTCACTCTCTGAGCAGCATCACTGACCCATTCACTCCCTGAACACAATCACTGACCCGTTCACTCCCTGAACACAATCACTGACCTGTTCACTCCCTGAACACAATCACTGACCCTTTCAGTCCCTGAACACAATCACTGACCCGTTCACTCCCTGAACACAATCACTGACCCGTTCACTCTCTGAACACAATCACTGATCCACTCAGCCCCTGAACACAATCACTGACCCTTGCAGTCCCTGAACACAGTCACTGACCTGTTCACTCCCTGAACACAATCACTGACCAGTTCAGTCCCTGAACACAATCACTGACCCATTCAGTCCGTGAACAAAATCACTGACGTGTTCACTCCCTGAACACAATCACTGACCCATTCAGTCTCTGAACACAATCACTGATCTGTTCAGTCCGTAAACACAATCACTGACATGTTTACTCCCTGAACACAATCACTGACCCGTTCACTCTCTGAACACAATCACTGACCTGTTCAGTCCCTGAACACAATCACTGACCCTTGCAGTCCCTGAACACAATCACTGACCTGTTCACTCCCTGAACACAATCACTGACCCGTTCACTCTCTGAACACAATCACTGACCTGTTCACTCCCTGAACACAATCACTGACCCGTTCACTCCCTGAACACAATCACTGACCCGTTCACTCCCTGAACACAATCACTGACGTGTTCACTCCCTGAACACAATCACTGACCCGTTCAGTCCCTGAACACAATCACTGACCTGTTCACTCCCTGAACACAATCACTGACCCGTTCAGTCCCTGAACACAATCACTGACCCGTTCAGTCCCTGAACACAATCACTGACCCATTCACTCCCTGAACACAATCACTGACCCGTTCAGTCCCTGAACACAATCACTGACCCGTTCACTCCCTGAACACAATCACTGACCCATTCAGTCCCTGAACACAATCACTGACCCGTTCACTCCCTGAACACAATCACTGACCTGTTCACTCCCTGAACACAATCACTGACCTGTTCACTCCCTGAACAAAATCACTGACCTGTTCACTCCCTGAACACAATCACTGACCCATTCAGTCCGTAAACAGAATCACTGACCCGTTCAGTCCCTGAACACAATCACTGACCCGTTCACTCCCTGAACACAATCACTGATCCGTTCACTCCCTGAACACAATCACTGATTTAGTCATTCCCTGAACACATTCACTGACCTGTTCACTCCCTGAACAGAATCACTGACCCATTCACTCCCTGAACACAATCACTGACCCTTGCAGTCCCTGAACACAATCACTGATCTGTTCACTCCCTGAACACAATCACTGATTTAGTCATTCCTTGAACACAATCACTGACCCTTTCAGTCCCTGAACACAGTCACTGACCCATTCACTCCCTGAACAGAACCACTGACCCATTCACTCCCTGAACACAATCACTGACCCATTCAGTCCCTGAACACAATCACTGACCTGTTCACTCCCTGAACACAATCACTGACCCGTTCAGTCCCTGAACACAATCACTGACCTGTTCACTCTCTGAACAGAATCACTGACCCATTCACTCCCTGAACACTATCACTGACCCGTTCAGTCCGTGAACACAATCACTGACCTGTTCACTCCCTGAACACAATCACTGACCCGTTCACTCCCTGAACACAATCACTGACCCGTTCAGTCCCTGAACACAATCACTGACCCGTTCACTCCCTGAACACAATCACTGACCCGTTCACTGTCTGAACACAATCACTGACCTATTCAATTCCTGAACACAATCACTGACCCGTTCAGTCTCTGAACACAATCACTGACCTGTTCACTCCCTGAACAGAATCACTGACCAAATCAGTCCCTGAACACTATCACTGACCCATTCAGTCCGTAAACACAATCACTGACCTGTTCACTCCCTGAACACAATCACTGACCCATTCAGTCTCTGAACACAATCACTGACCTGTTCAGTCCCTGAACACAATCACTGACCCGTTCACTCCCTGAACACAATCACTGACCCGTTCACTCCCTGAACACAATCACTGACCCGTTCAGTCCCTGAACACAATCACTGACCCGTTCAGTCCCTGAACACAATCACTGACCTGTTCACTCGCTGAACACAATCACTGACCTGTTCACTCCTGAATACAATCACTGACCCTTTCAGTCCCTGAACACAGTCACTGACCCATTCACTCCCTGAACACAATCACTGACCCTTGCAGTCCCTGAACACAATCACTGACCTGTTCACTCCCTGAACAGAATCACTGACCCGTTCAGTCCCTGAACACAGTCACTGACCCGTTCACTCCCTGAACACAATCACTGACCCGTTCAGTCCCTAAATACAATCACTGAACTGTTCACTCCCTGAACACAATCAATGATACGTTCACTCCCTGAACACAATCACTGACGTAGTCATTCCCTGAATACAATCACTGACCCGTTGAGTCTCTGAATACAATCACTGACCCGTTCACTCCCTGAACACAATCACTGATGTAGTCATTCCCTGAATACCATCACTGACCCTTGCAGTCCCTGAACACAATCTCTGACCTGTTCAGTCCCTGAACACAATCACTGACCCGTTCAGTACCTGAACAAAATCACTGACCCGTTCACTCCCTGAACACAATCACTGATCCGTTCACTCACTGAACACAATCACTGATTTAGTCATTCCCTGAACACAATCACTGACCTGTTTCACCCCCTGAACAGAATCACTGACCCGTTCAGTCCCTGAACACAATTACTGACCCGTTCAATCCCTGAACACAATCACTATGCCGTTCAGTCCCTGAACACAATCACTGACCCGTTCACTCCCTGAACACAATCACTGATTTAGTCATTCCCTGAACACAATCAGTGACCTGTTCACCCCCTGAACAAAATCACTGACCTGTTCACTCCCTGAACACAATCACTGACCCATTCAGTCCCTGAACACAATCACTGACCCGTTCACTCCCTGAACACAATCACTGACCCGTTCAGTCCCTGAACACAATCACTGACCCGTTCAGTCCCTGAACACAATCACTGACCCGTTCAATCCCTGAACACAATCACTGACCCGTTCACTCCCTGAACAGAATCACTGACCTATTCAATTCCTGAACACAATCACTGACCCGTTCAGTCTCTGAACACAATCACTGACCTGGTCACTCCCTGAACACAATCACTGACCCGTTCACTCCCTGAACACAATCACTGACATCCCTGAACACAATCACTGACCCGTTCACTCCCTGAACACAATCACTGACCCGTTCAGTCCCTGAACACAATCACTGACCCGTTCACTCCCTGAACACAATCACTGACCCGTTCACTCCCTGAACACAATCACTGACCCATTCAGTCCCTGAACACAATCACTGACCCGTTCAGTCCCTGAACACAATCACTGACCTGTTCACTCCCTGAACACAATCACTGACCCGTTCAGTCCCTGAACACAATCACTGACCCGTTCACTCCCTGAACAGAACCACTGACCCATTCACTCCCTGAACACAATCACTGACCCATTCAGTCCTTGAACACAATCACTGACCCATTCAGTCCCTGAACACAATCACTGACCGGTTCTGTCCCTGAACACAATCACTGACCGTTCACCCCCTGAACAGAATCACTGACCCGTTCAGTCCCTGAACACAATCACTGACCCGTTCACTCCCTGAACACAATCACTGACCCGTTCAGTCTCTGAACACAATCACTGACCTGTTCACTCCCTGAACACAATCACTGACCTGTTCACTCCCTGAACACAATCACTGACCCATTCACTCCCTGAACACAATCACTGACCCGTTCAGTCTCTGAACACAATCACTGACCCGTTCACTCCCTGAACACAATCACTGACCCGTTCAGTCTCTGAACACAATTACTGACCTGTTCACTCCCTGAACACAATCACTGACCCGTTCACTCCCTGAACACAATCACTGACCCGTTCACTCCCTGAACACAATCACTGACCCGTTCAGTCCCTGAACACAATCACTGACCCGTTCACTCCCTGAACACAATCACTGACCCGTTCACTCCCTGAACACAATCACTGACCCGTTCAGTCCCTGAACACAATCACTGACCTGTTCACTCCCTGAATACAATCACTGACCCGTTCAGTCCCTGAACACAGTCACTGACCCGTTCACTCCCTGAACAGAATCACTGACCCATTCACTCCCTGAACACAATCACTGACCCGTTCAGTCCCTGAACACAATCACTGACCCGTTCACTCCCTGAACACAATCACTGACCTGTTCACTCCCTGAACACAATCACTGACCCGTTCACTCCCTGAACACAATCACTGACCGGTTCTGTCCCTGAACACAATCACTGACCCGTTTAGTCCCTGAACACAATCACTGACCTGTTCACTCCCTGAACACAATCACTGACCCATTCACTCCCTGAACACAATCACTGACCCGTTCAGTCCCTGAACACAATCACTGACCTGTTCACTCCCTGAACACAATCACTGACCCGTTCACTCCCTGAACACAATCACTGACCCGTTCAGTCCCTGAACACAATCACTGACCTGTTCACTCCCTGAACACAATCACTGACCCATTCACTCCCTGAACACAATCACTGACCCGTTCAGTCCCTGAACACAATCACTGACCTGTTCACTCCCTGAACACAATCACTGACCCGTTCAGTCTCTGAGCACAATCACTGACCTGTTCACTCCCTGAACACAATCACTGACCCATTCACTCCCTGAACACAATCACTGACCCGTTCAGTCTCTGAACACAATTACTGACCTGTTCACTCCCTGAACACAATCACTGACCCGTTCACTCCCTGAACACAATCACTGACCTGTTCACTCCCTGAACACAATCACTGACCCGTTCAGTCCCTGAACACAATCACTGACCCGTTCACTCCCTGAACACAATCACTGACCCGTTCACTCTCTGAACACAATCACGGATCCATTCAGTCCCTGAACACAATCACTGACCCTTTCAGTCCCTGAACACAATCACTGACCCGTTCACTCCCTGAACAGAATCACTGACCCATTCACTCCCTGAACACAATCACTGACCCATTCAGTCCCTGAACACAATCACTGACCTGTTCACTCCCTGAACACAATCACTGACCTGTCAGTCCCTGAACACAATCACTGACCCGTTCACTCCCTGAACACAATCACTGACCCGTTCACTCTCTGAACACAATCACTGACCTGTTCACTCCCTGAACACAATCACTGACCCGTTCAGTCTCTGAGCACAATCACTGACCTGTTCACTCCCTGAACAGAATCACTGACCTGTTCACTCCCTGAACACAATCACTGACCCGTTCACTCCCTGAACACAATCACTGACCCACTCAGTCCCTGAACACGATCACTGACCCATTCACTCCCTGAACACAATCACTGACCCATTTAGTCTCTGAGCACAATCACTGACCTGTTCACCCCCTGAACAGAATCACTGTCCCGTTCAGTCCCTGAACACAATCACTGACCCGTTCACTCCCTGAACACAATCACTGACCCATTCAGTCCCTGAACACAGTCACTGAGCTGTTCACTCCCTGAACACAATCACTGACCCATTCACTCCCTGAACACAATCACTGACCCGTTCAGTCCCTGAACACAATCACTGACCCGTTCACTCCCTGAACACAATCACTGATGTAGTCACTCCCTGAACACAATCACTGACCCGTTCAGTCCCTGAACACAATCACTGACCTGTTCAGTCCCTGAACACAATCACTGACCCGTTCAGTCCCTGAACACAATCACTGACTCGTTCACTCCCTGAACACAATCACTGACCCGTTCAGTCTCTGAACACAATCACTGACCCGTTGAGTCCCTGAACACAATCACTGACCCGTTCAGTCCCTGAACACAATCACTGACCCGTTCACTCCCTGAACACAATCACTGACCCATTCACTCCCTGAACACAATCACTGACCTGTTCACCCCCTGAACAGAATCACTGACCCGTTCAGTCCCTGAACACAATCACTGACCCGTTCACTCCCTGAACAGAATCACTGACCCATTCACTCACTGAACACAATCACTGACCCTTGAAGTCCCTGAGCACAATTACTGACCCGCTGAATCCCTGAACAGAACCACTGACCCATTCACTCCCTGATCACAATCACTGACCATTCAGTCCCAGAACACAATCACATACACTTTCAGTCTCTGAGCACAATCACTGACCTGTTCAGTGCCTGAACACAATCACTGACCCGTCCCCTTTCTGAACACAATCACCGATCCACACAACCCCTAGCACTGACCCGTTTCATCATCGAACACTATCACTGACCTGTTCAGTCCGTATACACAATCACTGACATGTTTACTCCCTGATCACAATCACTGACCCGTTCACTCTCTGAAAACAATAACTGATCAACTCATCCCCTAAACACAATCACTGACCCTTGTAGTCCCTGAACACAATCACTGACCTGTTCACTCCCTGAACACAATCAATGATACGTTCACTCTCTGAACACAATCACTGACCCGTTCACTCCCTGAACACAATCACTGACCTGTTCACTCCCTGAATACAATCACTGACCCTTTCAGTCCCTGAACACAATCACTGATCCACTCAGCCCCTGAACACAATCACTGACCCTTTCAGTCCCTGAACACAATCACTGACCTGTTCACTCCCTGAACACAATCACTGACCCGTTCACTGTCTGAACACAATCACTGATCCACTCAGTCCCTGAACACAATCACTGACCCTTGCAGTCCCTGAACACATTCACTGACCTGTTCACTCCCTGAAAAGAATTACTGACCCGTTCAGTCCCTGAACACTATCACTGACCCGTTCAGTGTGTAAACACAATCACTGACCTGTTCACTCCCTGAAGACAATCACTGACACGTTCACTCTCTGAAATGAATAACTGATCCACTCAGCCCCTAAACACAATCACTGACCCTTGTAGTCCCTTAACACAATCACTGACCTGTTCACTCCCTGAACACAGTCAATGACATGTTCACTTTCTGAACAGAACCACTGATCTGTTCACTCCCTGAACATAATCACTGATGTAGTCATGCCCTGAACGTACGTTCACTCTCTGAACATAATCACTGATCCGTTCACTCACTGAACACAATCACTGACCTAGTCATTCGCTGAATTCAATCACTGACCTGTTCAGTCCCTGAACACAATCACTGACCCGTTCAGTCCCTGAACACTATCACTGACCTGTTCAATCCCTGAACACAATCACTATGATGTTCACTACCTGAGCACAATCACTGACCCGTTCACTCCCTGAACACAATCACTGACCCGTTCACTCCCTGAACACAATCACTGACCTGTTCACTCCCTGAACACAATCACTGACCCTTGCAGTCCCTGAACACAATCACTGACCCGTTCACTCCCTGAACACAATCACTGACCGTTTCAGTCCCTGAACACAATCACTGACCGTTTCAGTCCGTGAACACAATCACTGACTGTTCAGTCTCAGAACACAATCACTGACCCTTGCACTCCCTGAACACAATCACTGACCTGTTCACCCACTGAACAGAATCACTGACCCGTTCAGTCCGTGAACACTATCACTGACCCGTTCACTCCCTGAACACAATCACTGATTTAGTCATTCCCTGAACACAATCACTGACCCTTGCAGTCCCTGAACACAATCACTGACCTGTTCACTCCCTGAACAGAATCACTGACCCGTTCACTCCCTGAACACAATCACTGACCCGTTCACTCCCTGAACACTATCACTGACCCGTTCAGTCCCTGAACACAATCACTGACCCGTTCAGTCCCTGAACACAATCACTGACCCATTCACTCCCTGAACACAATCACTGACCCATTCAGTCCCTGAACACAATCACTGACCTGTTCACTCGCTGAACACAATCACTGACCTGTTCACTCCCTGAACACAATCACTGACCCGTTCACTCCCTGAACACAATCACTGACCCGTTCAGTCCCTGAACACAATCACTGACCCGTTCAGTCCCTGAACACAATCACTGACCCGTTCAGTCCCTGAACACAATCACTGACCTGTTCACTCCCTGAACACAATCACTGACCCGTTCACTCTCTGAACACAATCACTGACCCGTTCAGTCCCTGAACACAATCACTGACCCGTTCAGTCCCTGAACACAATCACTGACCCGTTCAGTCCGTGAACACAATCACTGACCTGTTCACTCCCTGAACACAATCACTGACCCGTTCACTCTCTGAACACAATCACTGACCTGTTCACTCGCTGAACACAATCACTGACCTGTTCACTCCCTGAATACAATCACTGACCCTTTCAGTCCCTGAACACAGTCACCGACCCATTCACTCCCTGAACACAATCACTGACCCATTCAGTCCCTGAACACAATCACTGACCTGTTCACTCCCTGAACACAATCACTGACCCGTTCAGTCCCTGAACACAATCACTGACCCGTTCACTCCCTGAACACAATCACTGACCCGTTCAGTCTCTGAACACAATCACTGACCTGTTCACTCCCTGAACACAATCACTGACCCGTTCACTCCCTGAACACAATCACTGATCCATTCAGTCCCTGAACACAATCACTGACCCGTTCAGTCCCTGAACACAATCACTGACCCGTTCACTCCCTGAACACAATCACTGACTGTTCACTCCCTGAACACAATCACTGACCCGTTCAGTCCCTGAACACAATCACTGACCTGGTCACTCCCTGAACACAATCACTGACCCGTTCAGTCCCTGAACACAATCACTGACCCGTTCACTCCCTGAACACAATTACTGACCCGTTCAGTCCCTGAACACAATCACTGACCCGTTCACTCCCTGAACACAATCACTGACCCGTTCAGTCCCTGAACACAATCACTGACCCGTTCACTCCCTGAACACAATCACTGACCCATTCAGTCCCTGAACACAATCACTGACCTGTTCACTCCCTGAATACAATCACTGACCCTTTCAGTCCCTGAACACAATCACTGACCCGTTCACTCCCTGAACACAATCACTGACCCATTTAATCCCTGAATACAATCACTGACCCTTTCAGTCCCTGAACACAGTCACCGACCCATTCACTCCCTGAACAGAACCACTGACCCATTCACTCCCTGAACACAAACACTGACCCATTCAGTCCCTGAACACAATCACTGACCCGTTCACTCCCTGAACACAATCACTGACCTGTTCACTCCCTGAACACAATCACTGACCCGTTCACTCCCTGAACACAATCACTGACCCATTCACTCCCTGAACACAATCACTGACCCATTCAGTCCCTGAACACAATCACTGACCTGTTCAATCGCTGAACACAATCACTGACCTGTTCACTCCCTGAACACAATCACTGACCCTTTCACTCCCTGAACACAATCACTGACCCATTCACTCCCTGAACACAATCACTGACCCATTCACTCCCTGAACAGAATCACTGACCCGTTCACTCCCTGAACACAATCACTGACCCGTTCACTCTCTGAACACAATCACTGACCCGTTCACTCCCTGAACAGAATCACTGACCCATTCACTCCCTGAACACAATCACTGACCCGTTCAGTCCCTGAACAGAATCACTGACCCGTTCACTCCCTGAACACAATCACTGACCCTTTCAGTCCCTGAACACAATCACTGACCCGTTCACCCCCTGAACAGAATCACTGACCCGTTCAGTCCCTGAACACAATCACTGACCCGTTCACTCCCTGAACACAATCACTGACCCGTTCACTCCCTGAACACAATCACTGACCTGTTCACTCCCTGAACACAATCACTGACCTGTTCACTCCCTGAACACAATCACTGACCCGTTCACTCCCTGAACACAATCACTGACGTAGTCATTCCCTGAACACAATCACTGACCCGTTCAGTCTCTGAACACAATCACTGACCCGTTGAGTCCCTGAACACAATCACTGACCCGTTCAGTCTCTGAACACAATCACTGACCCGTTCACTCCATGAACACAATAACTGACCCGTTCAGTTCGTAAACACAATCACTGACCCGTTCAGTCCATGAACACAATGACTGACCCATTCACTCCCTGAACACAATCACTGACCCGTTCAGTCCCTGAACACAATCACTGACCCGTTCACTCCCTGAACACAATCACTGACCCGTTCAGTCCCTGAACACAATCACTGACCCGTTCAGTCCCTAAACACAATCACTGACCTGTTCACTCCCTGAATACAATCACTGACCCGTTCACTCTCTGAAATCAATAACTGATCCACTCATCCCCTAAACACAATCACTGACCCTTGTAGTCCCTGAACACAATCACTGACCTGTTCACTCCCTGAACACAATCACTGACCCGTTCACTCCCTGAACACAATCACTGACCTGTTCACTCCCTGAACACAATCACTGACCCTTTCACACCCTGAACACAATCACTGACCCGTTCACTCCCTGAACACAATCACTGACCAGTTCAGTCCCTGAACACAATCACCGACCCATTCAGTCCCTGAACACAATCACTGACCCGTTCACTCCCTGAACACAATCACTGACCCATTCAGTCCCTGAACACAATCACTGACCTGTTCACTCCCTGAACACAATCACTGACCCGTTCAGTCCCTGAACACAATCACTGACCTGTTCACTCCCTGAACACAATCACTGACCCGTTCAGTCCCTGAACACAATCACTGACCCGTTCACTCCCTGAACACAATCACTGACCTGTTCACTCCCTGAACACAATCACTGACCCTTTCAGTCCCTGAACACAATCACTGACCCATTCACTCCCTGAACACAATCACTGACCCGTTCAGTCCGTGAACACAATCACTGACCTGTTCACTCCCTGAACACAATCACTGACCCTTTCAGTCCCTGAACACAATCACTGACCTGTACAGTCCCTGAACACAATCACTGACCTGTTCACCCCCTGAACAGAATCACTGACCCGTTCACTCCCTGAACACAATCACTGACCCGTTCACACCCTGAACAGAATCACTGTCCCGTTCACACCCTGAACACAATCACTGACCCGTTTTCGTATCTGAACACAATCACTGACCTGTTCACTCCCTGAACACAATCACTGACCCGTTCACACCCTGAACACAATCACTGACCCGTTCAGTCCCTGAACACAATCACTGACCCGTTCAGTCCCTGAACACAATCACTGAGTGTTCACCCCCTGAACAGAATCACTGACCCATTCAGTCCCTGAACACAATCACTGACCTATTCATTCCCTGAATACAATCACTGACCCATTCACTCCCTGAACACAATCACTGACCCGTTCAGTCCGTAAAAACAATCACTGACCTGTTCACTCCCTGAACACAATCACTGACCCTTGCAGTCCCTGTACAGAATCACCGACCCGTTCACTCCCTGAACACAATCACTGACCCGTTCAGTCCCTGAACACAATCACTGACCTGTTCACTCCCTGAACACAATCACTGACCCGTTCAGTCTCTGAGCACAATTACTGACCTGTTCACTCCCTGAACACAATCACTGACCCGTTCACTCCCTGAACACAATCACTGACCCGTTCACTCACTGAACACAATCACTGATTTATTCACTCCCTGAACACAATCACTGACCCTTGCAGTCCCTGAACACATGCACTGACCCGTTCACTCCCTGAGCATAATCACTGACCTGCTCACTCCCTGACACAATTACTGACCGTTTCAGTCCCTGAACAGAATCACTGACTGTTTCGGTCCGTGAACACATTCACTGACCCGTTCAGTCCCTGAACACAATCACTGACCCGTTCACTCCCTGAACACAATCACTGACCCGTTCAGTCCCTGAACACAATCACTGACCCGTTCAGTCCCTGAACACAATCACTGACCCATTCACTCCCTGAACACAATCACTGACCCGTTCACTCCCTGAACACAATCACTGACCCGTTCAGTCCCTGAACACAATCACTGACCTGTTCACTCCCTGAACACAATCACTGACCCGTTCAGTCCCTGAACACAATCACTGACCCGTTGAGTCCCTGAACACAATCACTGACCCGTTCAGTCTCTGAACACAATCACTGACCCGTTCACTCCATGAACACAATAACTGACCCGTTCAGTCTCTGAACACAATCACTGACCTGTTCACTCCCTGAACACAATCACTGACCTGTTCACTCCTGAATACAATCACTGACCCGTTCACTCCCTGAACACAATCACTGACCCGTTCAGTCCCTGAACACAATCACTGACCCATTCAATCCCTGAACACAATCACTGACCCTTTCAGTCCCTGAACACAATCACTGACCCGTTCACCCCCTGAACAGAATCACTGACCCGTTCAGTCCCTGAACACAATCACTGACCCGTTCACTCCCTGAACACAATCACTGACCCGTTCACTCCCTGAACACAATCACTGACCTGTTCACTCCCTGAACACAATCACTGACCTGTTCACTCCCTGAACACAATCACTGACCCGTTCACTCCCTGAACACAATCACTGACCTGTTCACTCCTGAATACAATCACTGACCCTTTCAGTCCCTGAACACAATCAGAGACCTGTACTGTCCCTGAACACAATCACTGACCCGTTCAGTCCCTGAACACAATCACTGACCCGTTCACTCCCTGAACACAATCACTGACCCGTTCAGTCCCTGAACACAATCACTGACCCGTTCAGTCCCTGAACACAATCACTGACCCATTCACTCCCTGAACACAATCACTGACCCGTTCACTCCCTGAACACAATCACTGACCGGTTCAGTCCCTGAACACAATCACTGACCCGTTCAGTCCCTGAACACAATCACTGACCCATTCAATCCCTGAACACAATCACTGACCCTTTCAGTCCCTGAGCACAGTCACCGACCCATTCAGTCCCTGAACAGAACCACTGACCCATTCACTCCCTGAACACAATCACTGACCCATTCAGTCCCTGAACACAATCACTGACCCGTTCACTCCCTGAACACAATCACTGACCCGTTCAGTCCCTGAACACAATCACTGACCCGTTCAGTCCCTGAACACAATCACTGACCTGTTCACTCCCTGAACACAATCACTGACCCGTTCACTCCCTGAACACAATCACTGACCCATTCTCTCCCTGAACACAATCACTGACCCGTTCAGTCTCTGAGCACAATTACTGCCCTGTTCACTCCCTAAACACAATCATTGACCCGTTCACTCGCTGAACACAATCACTGACCTGTTCACTCCCTGAACACAATCACTGATCCTTTCACTTCTCTGAAGACCATCACTGACCCCTTCACTCCCTGAACACAATCACTGACCCCTTCAGTCCCTGAACACAATCACTGACCGTTTCAGTCCCTGAACACAATCACTGACCAGTTCACTGTCTGAACACAATCACTGACCCCACTCAGTCCCTGAGCAGAATCACTGATCTGTTCACTCCCTGAACAGAATCACTGACCCGGTCAGTCCCTGAACACAATCACTGACCCGTTCACTCCCCGAGCACTATCACTGACCTGTTCAGTCCCTGAACAGAATCACTGACCCGTTCAGTCCCTTAACACAATCACTGACCCATTCACTCCCTGAACACTATCACTGACCCGTTCAGTCCGTGAACACAATCACTGACCTGTTCACTCCCTGAACACAATCACTGACCCGTTCAGTCCCTGAACTCAATCACTGACTCGTTCAGTCCCTGAACACAATCACTGACCTGTTCACTCCCTGAACACAATCAATACGCCGCTCACTACCTGAGGACAATCACTGACCCGTTCACTCCCTGAACACAATCACTGACCTGTTCACTCCCTGAACACAATCACTGACCCTTTCACTCCCTGAACACAATCACTGACCCGTTCACTCCCTGAACAGAATCACTGTCCCGTTCACTCCCTGAACACAATCACTGACCCGTTCAGTCCCTGAACACAATCACTGACCCGTTCAGTCCCTGAACACAATCACTGACCTGTTCACTCCCTGAACACAATCACTGACCCGTTCAGTCCCTGAACACAATCACTGACCCATTCACTCCCTGAACACAATCACTGACCGGTTCACTCTCTGAACACAATCACTGACCCATTCACTCCCTGAACACAATCACTGACCCGTTCAGTCCCTGAACACAATCACTGACCTGTTCACTCCCTGAACACAATCACTGACCCTTTCAGTCCCTGAACACAATCACTGACCCGTTCACTCCCTGAACACAATCACTGACCCGTTCAGTCCGTGAACACAATCACTGACCTGTTCACTCCCTGAACACAATCACTGACCCGTTCACTCTCTGAACACAATCACTGATCCGTTCACTCACTGAACACAATCACTGATTTAGACATTCCCTGAACACAATCACTGACCCTTGCAGTCCCTGAACACATGCACTGACCCGTTCACTCCCTGAGCATAATCACTGACCTGTTCACTCCCTGAACACAATCACTGACCGTTTCAGTCCCTGAACACAATCACTGACCCGTTCAGTCCCTGAACACAATCACTGACCCGTTCAGTCTCTGAACACAATCACTGACCCTTTCACTCCCTGATCACAATCACTGATGTGTTCAGTCCCTGAACACAATCACTGACCCTTGCAGTCCCTGAACACAATCACTGACCCATTCAGTCCCTGAACACAATCACTGACCCGTTCACTCCCTGAACACAATCACTGACCCATTCAGTCCCTGAACACAATCACTGACCCGTTCAGTCCGTGAACACAATCACTGACCTGTTCACTCCCTGAACACAATCACTGACCCGTTCAGTCTCTGAGCACAATTACTGACCTGTTCACTCCCTAAACACAATCACTGACCCGTTCACTCCCTGAACACAATCACTGACCTGTTCACTCCCTGAACACAATCACTGACCCGTTAACTCTCTGAACACAATCACTGATCCGTTCACTCACTGAACACAATCACTGACCCTTGCAGTCCCTGAACACATGCACTGACCCGTTCACTCCCTGAGCATAATCACTGACCTGCTCACTCCCTGACACAATTACTGACCGTTTCAGTCCCTGAACACAATCACTGACCTGTTCACTCCCTGAACACAATCACTGACCCGTTCAGTCTCTGTGCACAATCACTGACCCTTTCACTCCCTGATCACAATCACTGATGTGTTCAGTCCCTGAACACAATCACTGACCCATTCAGTCCCTGAACACAATCACTGACCCGTTCACTCCCTGAACACAATCACTGACCCTTGCAGTCCCTGAACACAATCACTGATCTGTTCACTCCCTGAACACAATCACTGACCCTTGCAGTCCCTGAACACAATCACTGACCTGTTCACTCCCTGAACAGAATCACTGACCCGTTCAGTCCCTGAACACAATCACTGACCCATTCACTCCCTGAACACTATCACTGACCCGTTCAGTCCGTAAACAGAATCACTGACCTGTTCACTCCCTGAACACAATCACTGACCCGTTCACTCCCTGAACACAATCACTGACCCTTGCAGTCCCTGTACAGAATCACTGACCCGTTCACTCCCTGAACACAATCACTGACCTGTTCACTCCCTGAACACAATCACTGACCCGTTCACTCCCTGAACACAATCACTGACCCGTTCAGTCCCTGAACACAATCACTGACCCTTGCAGTCCCTGAACACATTCACTGACCTGTTCACTCCCTGAACAGAATCACTGACCCGTTCAGTCCCTGAACACTATCACTGACCCGTTCAGTGTGTAAACACAATCACTGACCTGTTCACTCCCTGAAGACAATCACTGACACGTTCACTCTCTGAAATGAATAACTGATCCACTCAGCCCCTAAACACAATCACTGACCCTTGTAGTCCCTGAACACAATCACTGACCTGTTCACGCTCTGAACACAATCACTGACCTGTTCACTCTCTGAACAGAACCACTGATCTGTTCACTCCCTGAACATAATCACTGATGTAGTCATGCCCTGAACGTACGTTCACTCTCTGAACATAATCACTGATCCGTTCACTCACTGAACACAATCACTGACCTAGTCATTCGCTGAATTCAATCACTGACCTGTTCAGTCCCTGAACACAATCACTGACCCGTTCAGTCCCTGAACACTATCACTGACCTGTTCAATCCCTGAACACAATCACTGACCGTTCACCCCCTGAACACAATCACTGACCTGTTCACTCCCTGAACACAATCACTGACCCTTTCAGTCCCTGAACACAGTCACTGACCCGTTCACTCCCTGAACACAATCACTGACCGTTTCAGTCCCTGAACACAATCACTGACCGTTTCGGTCCGTGAACACATTCAATGACTGTTCAGTCTCAGTGCACAATCACTGACCCGTTCACTCCCTGAACAAAATCACTGACGTTTCAGTCCCTGAACACAATCACTGACCCGTTCAGTCCCTGAACACAATCACTGACCCGTTCACTCCCTGAACACAATCACTGACCCATTTAATCCCTGAATACAATCACTGACCCTTTCAGTCCCTGAACACAGTCACCGACCCATTCAGTCCCTGAACAGAACCACTGACCCATTCACTCCCTGAACACAATCACTGACCCATTCACTCCCTGAACACAATCACTGACCCTTTCAGTCCCTGAACACAGTCACCGACCCATTCAGTCCCTGAACAGAACCACTGACCCATTCACTCCCTGAACACAATCACTGACCCATTCAGTCCCTGAACACAATCACTGACCTGTTCACTCCCTGAACACAATCACTGACCCGTTCACTCCCTGAACACAATCACTGACCCGTTCAGTCCCTGAACACAATCACTGACCCGTTCAGTCCCTGAACACAATCACTGACCCGTTCAGTCCCTGAACACAATCACTGACCTGTTCACTCCCTGAACACAATCACTGACCCGTTCCCTCCCTGAACACAATCACTGACCTGTTCACTCCCTGAACACAATCACTGACCCGTTCACTCCCTGAACACAATCACTGACCCGTTCACACCCTGAACAGAATCACTGACCCGTTCAGTCCCTGAACACAATCACTGACCCGTTCACTCCCTGAACACAATCACTGACCCGTTCACTCCCTGAACACAATCACTGACCGTTTCAGTCCCTGAACAGAATCACTGACCTGTTTCGGTCCCTGAACACAATCACTGACCGTTCAGTCCCTGAACACAATCACTGACCCGTTCACCCCCTGAACAGAATCACTGACCCGTTCAGTCCCTGAACACAGTCACTGACCCATTCACTCCCTGAACACAATCACTGACCCGTTCACTCCCTGAACACAATCACTGACCCGTTCAGTCCCTGAACACAATCACTGACCTGTTCACTCCCTGAACACAATCACTGACCCGTGCAGTCCCTGAACACAATCACTGACCTGTTCACTCCCTGAACACAATCACTGACCCGTTCAGTCCCTGAACACAATCACTGACCCATTCACTCCCTGAACACTATCACTGACCCGTTCAGTCCGTAAACAGAATCACTGACCTGTTCACTCCCTGAACACAATCACTGACCCGTTCACTCCCTGAACACAATCACTGACCCTTGCAGTCCATGAACACAATCACTGTCCCGTTCACTCCCTGAACACAATCACTGACCTGTTCACTGTCTAAACACAATCACTGATCCACTCAGTCCCTGAACACAATCACTGACCCTTGCAGTCCCTGAACACATTCACTGACCTGTTCACTCCCTGAAAAGAATCACTGACCCGTTCAGTCCCTGAACACTATCACTGACCCGTTCAGTCTGTAAACACAATCACTGACCTGTTCACTCCCTGAACACAATCACTGACCCGTTCACTCTCTGAACACAATCACTGACTCGTTCACTCTCTGAACAGAATCACTGATCCGTTCACTCCCTGAAAAAAACCACTGACCCGTTCAGTCCCTGAACACTATCACTGACCCGTTCAGTCTGTAAACACAATCACTGACTCGTTCACTCCCTGAACACAATCACTGACCCTTGCAGTCCCTGAACACAATCACTGACCCTTGTAGTCCCTGAACATAATCACTTACCCGTTCAGTCCCTGAACACAATCACTGACCCGTTCACTCCCTGAGTATAATCACTGCCCTGCTTGCTCCCTGATGACAATCATTTATCCATTCACCTCCATGAAGACCGTCACTGACCCGTTCACTCCCTGAACACTATCACTGACCCGTTAAGTCCGTAAACACAATCTCTGACCTGTTCACTCCCTGAACACAATCACTGACCCGTTCACTCCCTGAACACAATCACTGACCCGTTCACTCCCTGAACACAATCACTGACCCATTCACTCCCTGAACACAATCACTGACCCTTTCAGTCCCTGAACACAATCACTGACCTGTTCACTCCCTGAACACAATCACTGACCCGTTCACTCCCTGAACACAATCACTGACCCGTTCACTCCCTGAACACAATCACTGACCCGTTCAGTCCCTGAACACAGTCACTGACCCGTTCACTCCCTGAACACAATCACTGACCCATTCACTCCCTGAACACAATCACTGACCCGTTCACTCCCTGAACAGAATCACTGACCCATTCACTCCCTGAACACAATGATTGACCCGTTCACTCCCTGAACAGAATCACTGAGCCGGGCAGTTCCTGAACACAGTCACTGACCCGTTCACTCCCTGAACACAATCACTGACCTGTTCACTGTCTGAACACAATCACAGATCCGTTCAGTCCCTGAACACAATCAGTGACCCGTTTAGTCTTTGAACACGATCACTGACCTGGTCACTCCCTGAACACAATCACTGACCCGTACAGTCCCAGAACACAATCACTGACCCGTTCACTCCCTGAACACAATCACTGACCTGTTCACTCCCTGAACACAATCACTGACCTGTTCACTCCCTGAACACAATCACTGACCCATTCAGTCCCTGAACACAATCACTGACCCGTTCAGTCCCTGAACACAATCACTGACCCGTTCACTCCCTGAACACAATCACTGACCCGTTCAGTCCCTGAACACAATCACTGACCCGTTCAGTCTCTGAACACAATCACTGACCTGTTCACTCCCTGAACACAATCACTGACCCGTTCACTCCCTGAACACAATCACTGACCCGTTCACTCCCTGAACAGAATCACTGTCCCGTTCAATCCCTGAACACAATCACTGACTCGTTCACTCCCTGAACACTATCACTGACCCGTTCAGTCTCTGAACACAATCACTGACCCATTCACTCCCTGAACACAATCACTGACCCGTTCAGTCTCTGAACACAATCACTGACCTGTTCAGTCCCTGAACACAATCACTGACCCGTTCAGTCCCTGAACACAATCACTGACCCGTTCACTCCCTGAACACAATCACTGACCTGTTCACTCCCTGAACACAATCACTGACCCATTCACTCCCTGAACACAATCACTGACCCGTTCACACCCTGAACACAATCACTGACCCGTTCAGTCCCTGAACACAATCACTGACCTGTTCACTCCCTGAATACAATCACTGACCCGTTCACTCCCTGAACACAATCACTGACCCGTTCACTCCCTGAACACAATCACTGACCCATTCACTCCCTGAACACAATCACTGACCCTTTCAGTCCCTGAACACAATCACTGACCTGTTCACTCCCTGAACAGAATCACTGACCCGTTCAGTCCCTGAACACAATCACTGACCCGTTCGTTCCCTGAACACTATCACTGACCCGTTCAGTGCGTAAACACAGTCACTGACCCGTTCAGTCCTTGAACACAATGACTGACCCATTCACTCCCTGAACACAATCACTGAGCAGTTCAGTCCCTGAACACAATCACCGACCCAATCATTCCTTGAATACAATCACTGACACGTTCAGTCCCTGAACACAATCACTGACCCGTTCAGTTCCTGAACACAATCACTGACCCGTTCACTCCCTGAACACAATCACTGACCTGTTCAGTCCCTGAACACAATCACTGACCCGTTCACTCCTTGAACACAATCACCGACCCGTTCACTCCCTGAGAATAATCACATCCCTGCTCTCTCCCTGATGACAATCACTTATCCATTCACTTCCGTGAAGACCGTCACTGACCCGTTCACTCCCTGAACACTATCACTGACCCGTTAAGTCCCTGAACACAATCACTGACCTGTTCACTCCCTGAACACAATCACTGACCCGTTCACTCCCTGAACACAATCACTGACCCGTACAGTCTCTGAACACAATCACTGACCCGTTGAGTCCCTGAACACAATCACTGACCCGTTCAGTCTCTGAACACAATCACTGACCCGTTCACTCCCTGAACACAATCACTGACCTGTTCACTCCCTGAACACAATCACTGACCCATTCACTCCCTGAACACAATCACTGACCCGTTCACTCCCTGAACACAATCACTGACCCGTTCAGTCCCTGAACACAATCACTGACCTGTTCACTCCCTGAACACAATCACTGACCCGTTCACTCCCTGAACACAATCACTGACCCATTCACTCCCTGAACATTATCACTGATTTAGTCACTCCCTGAACACAATCACTGACCCTAGCAGTCCCTGAACACAATCACTGACCTGTTCACTCCCTGAACACAATCACTGACCCGTTCAGTCCCTGAACACAATCACTGACCCGTTCACTCCCTGAACACAATCACTGACCCGTTCAGTCTCTGAACACAATCACTGACCTGTTCACTCCCTGAACACAATCACTGACCCGTTCACTCCCTGAACACAATCACTGACCCGTTCAGTCCCTGAACACAGTCACCGACCCATTCACTCCCTGAACACAATGACTGACCCGTTCACTCCCTGAACACAATCACTGACCCATTCAGTCCCTGAACACAATCACTGACCCGTTCACTCCCTGAACACAATCACTGACCCGTTCAGTCTCTGAACACAATCACTGACCCGTTCAGTCCCTGAACACAATCACTGACCCGTTCAGTCTCTGAACACAATCACTGACCTGTTCACTCCCTGAACACAATCACTGACCCGTTCAGTCCCTGAACACAATCACTGACCCGTTCAGTCTCTGAACACAATCACTGACCTGTTCACTCCCTGAACACAATCACTGACCCGTTCACTCCCTGAACACAATCACTGACCCGTTCACTCCCTGAACACAATCACTGACCCGTTCACTCCCTGAACACAATCACTGACCCGTTCAGTCCCTGAACACAATCACTGACCCGTTCACTCGCTGAACACAATCACTGACCTGTTCACTCCCTGAACACAATCACTGACCCGTTCAGTCCCTGAACACAATCACTGACCCTTGCAGTCCCTGAACATAATCACTTACCCGTTCAGTCCCTGAACACAATCACTGACCCGTTCACTCCCTGAGTATAATCACTGCCCTGCTTGCTCCCTGATGACAATCATTTATCCATTCACCTCCATGAAGACCGTCACTGACCCGTTCACTCCCTGAACACTATCACTGACCCGTTAAGTCCGTAAACACAATCTCTGACCTGTTCACTCCCTGAACACAATCAATGACCCGTTCACTCCCTGAACACAATCACTGACCCGTTCACTCCCTGAACACAATCACTGATCCGTTCACTCCCTGAACACAATCACTGACCCGTTCACTCCCTGAACACAATCACTGACCTGTTCACTCCCTGAACACAATCACTGACCCGTTCAGTCCCTGAACACAATCACTTACCCGTTCACTCCCTGAACACAATCACTGACCCGTTCACTCCCTGAACACAATCACTGACCCGTTCAGTCCCTGAACACAATCACTGACCCATTCACTCCCTGAACATAATCACTGACCCGTTCAGTCCCTGAACACAATCACTGACCCATTCACTCCCTGAACACAATCACTGACCCGTTCAGTCCCTGAACACAATCACTGACACGTTCAATCCCTGAACACAATCACTACGCAGTTCACTACCTGAGCACAATCACTGACCCGTTCAGTCCCTGAACACAATCACTGACCCGTTCACTCCCTGAACACAATCACCGACCCGTTCACTCCTTGAGAATAATCACATCCCTGCTCTCTCCCTGATGACAATCACTTATCCATTCACTTCCGTGAAGACCGTCACTGACCCGTTCACTCCCTGAACACTATCACTGACCCGTTAAGTCCGTAAACACAATCATTGACCTGTTCACTCCCTGAACACAGTCACTGAAGTAGTCATTCCCTGAATACAATCACTGACCCTTGCAATCCCTGATCACGATCTCTGACCTGTTCACTCCCTGAACAGAATCACTGACCCGTTCAGTCCCTGAACACAATCACTGACCCGTTCACTCCCTGAACACAATCACTGACCCGTTCAGTCTCTGAACACAATCACTGACCCGTTCAGTCCCTGAACACAATCACTGACCCATTCACTCCCTGAACACAATCACTGACCCGTTCAGTCCCTGAACACAATCACTGACCCGTTCACTCCCTGAACACAATCACTGACCCGTTCAGTCCCTGAACACAATCACTGACCCGTTCACTCCCTGAACACAATCACTGACCTGGTCACTACCTGAACACAATCACTGACCTGTTCAGTCCCTGAACACAATCACTTACCCGTTCACACCCTGAACACAATCACTGACCCGTTCAATCCCTGAACACAATCACTAACCCGTTCCTGAACACAATCACTGACCCATTCACTCCCTGAACACAATCACTGACCCGTTCACTCCCTGAACACAATCACTGACCCGTTCAGTCCCTGAACACAATCACTGACCTGTTCACTCCCTGAACACAATCACTGACCCGTTCACTCCCTGAACACAATCACTGACCCGTTCAGTCCCTGAACACAATCACTGACCCGTTCAGTCCCTGAACACAATCACTGACCCGTTCAGTCCCTGAACACAATCACTGACCTGTTCACTCCCTGAACACAATCACTGACCCGTTCACTCCCTGAACACAATCACTGACCTGTTCACTCTCTGAACACAATCACTGACCTGTTCACTCCCTGAACACAATCACTGACCCGTTCAGTCTCTGAACACAATCACTGATCTGTTCACTCCCTGAACACAATCACTGACCCTTTCAGTCCCTGAACACAATCACTGACCCGTTCGCTCTCTGAACTCAATCACTGACCTGTTCAGTGTCTGAACACAATCACTGACCGGTTCTGTCCATGAACACAATCACTGAGCCGTTTAGTCTCTGAGCACAATCACTCACCTGTTCACTCGCTGAATACAATCACTGACCCGTTCAGTCCCTGAACACAATCACTGACCCGTTCAGTCTGTGAACACAATCACTGACCTGTTCACTCCCTGAACACAATCACTGACCCGTTCACTCCCTGAACACAATCACTGACCCGTTCACTCCCTGAACACAATCACTGACCCGTTCAGTCCCTGAACACAATCACTGACCCGTTCACCCCCTGAACATAATCACTGACCCGTTCACTCCCTGATCTCAATCACTGACCCGTTTCGTCTCTGATCACAATCACTGACCTGTTGACTCGCTGAACACAATCACTGACCCGTTTACTGTCTGAACACAATCACTGATCCACTGTCCCTGAACACAATCACTGAACCTTGCAGTCCCTGAACACTATCACTGACCCGTTCAGTCCGTAAACACAATCACTGACCTGTTCACTCCCTGAACACAATCACTGACCCGTTCCCTCTCTGAACACAATCACTGACCTGTTCACTCCCTGAACACAATCACTGACCTGTTCACTCCCTGAACACAATCACTGACCCGTTCAGTCTCTGAACACAATCACTGACCTGTTCACTCCCTGAACACAATCACTGACCCTTTCAGTCCCTGAACACAATCACTGACCCGTTCACTCCCTGAACACAATCACTGACCCGTTCACTCCCTGAACACAATCACTGACCCATTCAGTCCCTGAACACAATCACTGACACTTTCAGTCCCTGAACACAATTACTGACCTGTTCACTCCCTGAACACAATCACTGTCCCGTTCCCTCCCTGAACACAATCACCAATTCACACAGCAGCTGAACACAATCACTGACCCGTTCAGTCTCTGAACACAATCACTGACCTGTTCACTCCCTGAACACAATCACTGACCCGTTCAGTCCCTGAACACAATCACTGACCCGTTCAGTCCCTGAACACAATCACTGACCTGTTCACTCCCTGAACACAATCACTGACCCGTTCACTCCCTGAACACAATCACTGACCTGTTCACTCCCTGAACACAATCACTGACCCGTTCAGTCCCTGTACAGAATCACTGACCCGTTCACTCCCTGAACACAATCACTGACCTGTTCACTCTCTGAACACAATCACTGACCTGTTCACTCCCTGAACACAATCACTGACCCGTTCACTCTCTGAACACAATCACTGACCTGTTCACTCCCTGAACACAATCACTGACCCGTTCACTCTCTGAACACAATCACTGACCTGTTCACTCCCTGAACACAATCACTGACCCGTTCAGTCCCTGAACACAATCACTGACCCGTTCACTCCCTGAACACAATCACTGACCTGTTCACTCTCTGAACACAATCACTGATCCATTCAGTCCCTGAACACAATCACTGACCCGTGCAGTGCCTGAACACATTCACTGACCTGTTCACTCCCTGAACAGAATCACTGACCCGTTCAGTCCCTGAACACAATCACTGACCCGTTCAGTCTCTGAACACAATCACTGACCTGTTCACTCCCTGAACACAATCACTGACCCGTTCACTCCCTGAACACAATCACTGACCCGTTCACTCCCTGAACACAATCACTGACCCGTTCACTCCCTGAACACAATCACTGACCCGTTCACTCCCTGAACACAATCACTGACCCGTTCAGTCCCTGAACACAATCACTGACCCGTTCACTCCCTGAACACAATCACTGACCCGTTCACTCCCTGAACACAATCACTGACCCTGTTCACTCCCTGAACACAATCACTGAGCCATTCACTCCCTGAACACAATCACTGACCCGTTCACTCCCTGAACACAATCACTGACCCGTTCAGTCCCTGAACACAATCACTGACCCGTTCAGTCCCTGAACACAATCACTGACCCGTTCACTGTCTGAACACAATCACTGACCTGTTCAATCGATGAACACAATCACTGACCCGTTCAGTCTCTGAACACAATCACTGACCTGTTCACTCCCTGAACACAATCACTGACCCGTTCACTCCCTGAACACAATCACTGACCCGTTCACTCCCTGAACACAATCACTGACCCGTTCAGTCCCTGAACACAATCACCGACCCATTCACTCCCTGAACACAATCACTGACCCGTTCACTCCCTGAACACAATCACTGACCCGTTCAGTCCCTGAACACAATCACTGACCATGTTCACTCCCTGAACACAATCACTGACCCGTTCAGTCTCTGAGCACAATTACTGACCTGTTCACTCCCTGAACACAATCACTGACCCGTTCACTCCCTGAACACAATCACTGACCCGTTTCCTCCCTGAACACAATCAGTGACCTGGTCACTACCTGAACACAATCACTGACCCGTTCACTCCCTGAACACAATCACTGACCTGTTCACTCCCTGAACACAATCACTGACCCGTTCAGTCCCTGAACACAATCACTGACCCGTTCACTCCCTGAACACAATCACTGACCCGTTCACTCTCTGAACACAATCACTGACCCATTCAGTCCCTGAACACAATCACTGACCCGTTCAGTCCCTGAACACAATCACTGACCCGTTCAGTCCCTGAACACAATCACTGACCCGTTCACTCCCTGAACACAATCACTGACCCGTTCACTCCCTGAACACAATCACTGACCCGTTCAGTCCCTGAACACAATCACTGACCTGTTCACTCCCTGAACACAATCACTGACCCGTTCAGTCCCTGAACACAATCATTGACCCGTTCAGTCTCTGAACACAATCACTGACCTGGTCACTCCCTGAACACAATCACTGACCCGTTCACTCCCTGAACACAATCACTGACCCGTTCACTCCCTGAACACAATCACTGACCCGTTCAGTCCCTGAACACAATCACTGACCCGTTCACTCCCTGAACACAATCACTGATCCGTTCACTCCCTGAACACAATCCGTAATCCATTCAGTCCCTGAAGATAATCGCATACACTTTCAGTCTCTAAGCACAATCAGTGACCTGTTCAGTGCCTGATCACAATCACTGTCCCGTTCCCTCCCTGAACACAATCACTGATTCACACAGCAGCTCGCACAATCACTGACCCTTGCAGTCTCTGAACACATCACTGACCTGTTCACTCCCTGAACAGAATCACTGACCCGTTCAGTCCCTGAACACAATCACTGACCCGTTCAGTCCCTGAACACAATCACTGACCCGTTCACTCCCTGAACACAATCACTGACCCGTTCACTCTCTGAACATGATCACTGACCTGTTCACTTCCTGAACACAATCACTGACCCGTTCAGTCTCTGAGCACAATCACTGACCCGTTCACTCCCTGAACACAATCACTGACCTGTTCACTCCCTGAACACAATCACTGACCTGTTCACTCCCTGAACACAATCACTGACCCGTTCAGTCCCTGAACACAATCACTGACCCGTTCAGTCCCTGAACACAATCACTGACCTGTTCACTCCCTGAACACAATCACTGACCCGTTCAGTCCGTGAACACAATCACTGACCCGTTCAGTCCCTGAACACAATCACTGACCCGTTCACTCCCTGAACACAATCACTGACCCGTTCACTCCCTGAACACAATCACTGACCCGTTCACTCCCTGAACACAATCACTGACCCGTTCACTCCCTGAACACAATCACTGACCCGTTCAGTCCCTGAACACAATCACTGACCCGTTCAGTCCCTGAACACAATCACTGACCTGTTCACTCCCTGAACACAATCACTGACCCGTTCACTGTCTGAACACAATCACTGATCCACTCAGTCCCTGAACACAATCACTGAACCTTGCAGTCCCTGAACACTATCACTGACCCGTTCAGTCCGTAAACACAATCACTGACCTGTTCACTCCCTGAACACAATCACTGACCCGTTCCCTCTCTGAACACAATCACTGACCTGTTCACTCTCTGAACACAATCACTGATCTGTTCACTCCCTGAACACAATCACTGACCCTTGCAGTCCCTGAACACAATCACTGATCTGTTCACTCCCTGAACACAATCACTGAACCTTGCAGTCCCTGAGCACAATCACTGACCCGTTAACTCCCTGAACAGAATCACTGTCCCGTTCACTCCCTGAGCAGAACCCGTAATCCATTCAGTCCCTGAAGATAATCGCATACACTTTCAGTCTCTAAGCACAATCAGTGACCTGTTCAGTGCCTGATCACAATCACTGTCCCGTTCCCTCCCTGAACACAATCACTGATTCACACAGCAGCTCGCACAATCACTGACCCTTGCAGTCTCTGAACACATCACTGACCTGTTCACTCCCTGAACAGAATCACGGACCCATTCAGTACCTGAACACTATCACTGACCCGTTCAGTCCATACACACAATCACTGACCTGTTCACTCCCTGAACACTATCACTGACCCGTTCACTCTCTGAACACAATCACTAATCTTTTCACTCCCTGAACACAATCACTGACCCTTGCAGTCCCTGTACAGAATCACTGACCCGTTAACTCCCTGAACAGAATCACTGTCCCGTTCACTCCCTGAGCAGAACCCGTAATCCATTCAGTCCCTGAAGACAATCACATACACTTTCAGTCTCTGAGCACAATCACTGACCTGTTCAGTGCCTGAACACAATCACTGACCCGTTCACTCCCTGAACGCAATCACTGACCAATGCTCCCTGAACACAATCACTGACCCTTGCAGTCCCTGAACACAATCACTGACCTGTTCACTCCCTGAACAGAATCACTGACCCATTCAGTCCCTGAACACTATCACTGACCCGTTCAGTCCATAAACACAATCACTGACCTGTTCACTCCCTGAACACAATCACTGACCCGTTCACTCTCTGAACACAATCACTGATCTGTTCACTCCCTGAACACAATCACTGACCCTTGCAGTCCCTGTACAGAATCACTGACCCGTTCACTCCCTGAACACAATCACTGACCTGTTCACTCCCTGAACACAATCACTGACCTGTTCACTGTCTAAACACAATCACTGATCCACTCAGTCCCTGAACACAATCACTGACCCTTGCAGTCCCTGAACACATTCACTGACCTGTTCACTCCCTGAACAGAATCACTGACCCGTTCAGTCCCTGAACACAATCACTGACCCGTTCAGTCCGTAAACACAATCACTGACCTGTTCACTCCCTGAACACAATCACTGACCCGTTCACTCTCTGAACACAATCACTGATCCGTTCACTCCCTGAACACAATCACTGACGTAGTCATTCCCTGAACACAATCACTGACCCTTGCAGTCCCTGAACATAATCACTGACCCACTCAGTCCCTGAACACAATCACTGACCCGTTCACTCCCTGAGTATAATCACTGACCTGCTCGCTCCCTGATGACAATCATTTATCCATTCACTTCCTGAACACAATCACTGACCTGTTCACTCCCTGAACACAATCACTGACCCGTTCAGTCCCTAAACACAATCACTGACCTGTTCACTCCCTGAACACAATCACTGACCCGTTCACTCTCTGAACACAATCACTGATCCGTTCACTCCCTGAACACAATCACTGAAGTAGTCATTCCCTGAATACAATCACTGACCCTTGCAATCCCTGATCACGATCTCTGACCTGTTCACTCCCTGAACAGAATCACTGACCCGTTCAGTCCCTGAACACAATCACTGACCCGTTCACTCCCTGAACACTATCACTGACCCGTTCAGTCCGTAAACACAATCACTGACCCGTTCAGTCCTTGAACACAATGACTGACCCATTCACTCCCTGAACATAATCACTGACCCGTTCAGTCCCTGAACACAATGACTGACCCATTCACTCCCTGAACATAATCACTGACCCGTTCAGTCCCTGAACACAATCACTGACACGTTCAATTCCTGAACACAATCACTACGCAGTTCACTACCTGAGCACAATCACTGACCCGTTCAGTCCCTGAACACAATCACTGACCCGTTCACTCCTTGAACACAATCACTGACCTGTTCACTCGCTGAGAATAATCACAGCCCCGCTCACTCCCTGATGACAATCACTTATCCATTCACCTCCGTGAAGACCGTCACTGACCCGTTCACTCCCTGAACACTATCACTGACCCGTTCAGTCCGTAAACACAATCACTGACCTGTTCACTCCCTGAACACAATCAATGATACGTTCACTCTCTGAACACAATCACTGATCCGTTCACTCCCTGAACACAATCACTGACGTAGTCATTCGCTGAATTCAATCACTGACCTGTTCAGTCCCTGAACACAATCACTGACCCGTTCAGTCCCTGAACACTATCACTGACCTGTTCAATCCCTGAACACAATCACTACACCATTCACTACCTGAGCACAATCACTGACCCGTTCACTCCCTGAACACAATGACTGACCCATTCACTCCCTGAGCATAATCACTGACCTGCTCACTCCCTGAAGACAATCACTGATCGATTCACTTCCCTGAACACAATCACTGACCCGTTCACTCCCTGAAACAATCACTGACCCCTTCAGTCCCTGAACACAATCACTGACCGTTTCAGTCCCTGAACACAATCACTGACCGTTTCGGTCCGTGAACACATTCAATGACTGTTCAGTCTCAGTGCACAATCACTGACCCTTTCACTCCCTGATCACAATCACTGACGTGTTCAGTCCCTGAACAGAATCACTGACCCGTTCAGTCCCTGAACACAATCACTGATCCGTTCACTCCCTGAACACAATCACTGAAGTAGTCATTCCCTGAATACAATCACTGACCCTTGCAGTCCCTGAACACGATCTCTGACCTGTTCACTCCCTGAACAGAATCACTGACCCGTTCAGTCCCTGAACACAATCACTGACCCGTTCACTCCCTGAACACTATCACTGACCCGTTCAGTTCGTAAACACAATCACTGACCCGTTCAGTCCCTGAACACAATCACTGACCCGTTCAGTCCCTGAACACAATCACCGACCCATTCACTCCCTGAGAATAATCACTGCCCTGCTCACTCCCTGATGACAATCACTTATCCATTCACTTCCATGAAGACCGCCACTGACCCGTTCACTCCCTGAACACTATCACTGACCCGTTAAGTCCGTAAACACAATCACTGACCTGTTCACTCCCTGAACACAATCAATGATACGTTCACTCTCTGAACACAATCACTGATCCGTTCACTCCCTGAACACAATCACTGACGTAGTCATTCCCTGAATACAATCACTGACCCTTGCAGTCCCTGAACACAATCTCTGACCTGTTCACTCCCTGAACAGAATCACTGACCCGTTCAGTCCCTGAACACAATCACTGACCCGTTCACTCCCTGAACACTATCACTGACCTGTTCAATCCCTGAACACAATCACTACGCCGTTCACTCCCTGAACACAATCACTGACCCGTTCACTCCCTTAACACAATCACTGACCCGTTCACTCCCTGAGCGTAATCACTGACCTGCTCACTCCCTGATGACAATCACTGATCCTTTCACTTCCCTGAAGACCGTCACTGACCCGTTCACTCCCTGAAACAATCACTGACCCGTTCACTCCCTGAACACAATCACTGACCATTTCAGTCCCTGAACACAATCACTGACCGTTTCGGTCCGTGAACACATTCAGTGACCGTTCAGTCCCTGAACACAATCACTGACCCTTTCACCCCCTGATCACAATCACTGACGTGTTCAGTCCCTGAACAGAATCACTGACCCGTTCAGTCCCTGAAGACAATCACTGATCCGTTCACTCCCTGAACACAATCACTGAAGTAGTCATTCCCTGAATACAATCACTGACCCTTGCAGTCCCTGAACACATTCTCTGACCTGTTCACTCCCTGAACAGAATCACTGACCCGTTCAGTCCCTGAACACAATCACTGACCCGTTCACTCCCTGAACTCTATCACTGACCCGTTCAGTTCGTAAACACAATCACTGACCCGTTCAGTCCTTGAACACAATGACTGACCCGTTCAGTCCCTGAACACAATCACCGACCCATTCACTCCCTGAGAATAATCACTGCCCTGCTCACTCCCTGATGACAATCACTTATCCATTCACTTCCATGAAGACCGCCACTGACCCGTTCACTCCCTGAACACTATCACTGACCCGTTAAGTCCGTAAACACAATCACTGACCTGTTCACTCCCTGAACACAATCAATGATACGTTCACTCTCTGAACACAATCACTGATCCGCTCACTCACTGAACACAATCACTGACGTAGTCATTCCCTGAATACAATCACTGACCCTTGCAGTCCCTGAACACAATCTCTGACCTGTTCACTCCCTGAACAGAATCACTGACCCGTTCAGTCCCTGAACACAATCACTGACCCGTTCACTCCCTGAACACTATCACTGACCTGTTGAATCCCTGAACACAATCACTACGCCGTTCACTACCTGAGCACAATCACTGACCCGTTCACTCCCTGTACACAATCATTGACCCGTTCACTCCCTGAGCATAATCACTGACCTGCTCACTCCCTGATGACACTCCCTGATGACAATCACTGATCCTTTCACTTCCCTGAAGACCGTCACTGACCCGTTCACTCCCTGACACAATCACTGACCGTTTCAGTCCCTGAACAGAATCACTGACTGTTTCGGTCCGTGAACACATTCAGTGACCGTTCAGTCTCTGTGCACAATCACTGACCCTTTCACTCCCTGATCACAATCACTGACGTGTTCAGTCCCTGAACAGAATCACTGACCCGTTCAGTCCCTGAACACTATAACTGACCCGTTCAATGTTAATGTACAATACAGAAACTGGTGTTACCTGTGTGTATTGTCACAATGCAAAAGTTACTGGAGAATTTGTAGTGGAAAGAAGTGGACTGATATTTGGAGTCTTGACTTTTTAAAGGGTCATTTAGCAAGCAAATTACACATGGACGGTGTGCAAAAGCTCCAGCGAGAAAATCCTTCATTACCCGCTATGGGCCCACTATATATATTTTGAGAGAGTGCAAATGAACACCAGCAAAAACAATGAAACCCGGAGGAGATCAAAGTTCTTATTGACAGTGTCTTGCTAGCTGTTAAAATGAATACCTCTATACATTCACTTCACAAATTAATGAGCATATGGAAAAGTATGTTCAAACCCTGGACAGCAGGAGAAGCAAAAATGATGTGTTTGAATTCCTTTACATTATTAACAGTGTTGTTCAAAAAGACATGTTTGAAGAAGTAGCATCAACAGATTTTCACACTTTAACAGAAGATGAATCTATACTTTATACTTTTTTGTTGCCAAACAATTGATACTAGAACATACAATCATCACAGCGATATTTGATTCTGCGCTTCCCGCCTCCTGGATTACAAATCAATAGTAAATATTAAAAATTTAAATTATACATCATAAATAGAAAATAGAAAAATGGAAAGTAAGGAAGTGTAAAAAAAGCGAGAGGCAGGTCCGAATATTTGGAGGGTACGGCCCAGATCTGGGTCAGGATCCATTTAGCAGTCTTATCACAGTTGGAAAGAAGCTGTTCCCAAATCTGGCCATACGAGTCTCCAAGCTCCTGAGCCTTCTCCTGGAGGGAAGAGGGACGAAAAGTGTGTTGGCTGGGTGGGTCGTGTCCTTGATTATCCTGGCAGCACTGCTCTGACAGCGTACGGTGTAAAGTGAGTTCAAGGACGGAAGATTGGTTTGTGTGATGTGCTGCGCCGTGTTCACGATCCTCTGCAGCTTCTTCCGGTCCTGGACAGGACAACTTCCATACCAGGTTGTGATGCACCCTAGAAGAATGCTTTCTATGGTGCATCTATAAAAATTAGTGAGGGTTTTAGGGGACAGGCCAAATTTCTTTAGTTTTCTCAGGAAGTAAAGGCGCTGGTGGGCTTTCTTGACAGTGAACCCTGTTTGGTTGGACCAAGTCAGGTCATTTGTGATATTGACCCCGAGGAACTTAAAGCTTTTGACCTGTTCCACTTGCGCACCACCGATGTAAATGGGGTCCTGCAGTCCGCTACTCCTTCTGAAGTCAACAACCAATTCCTTCATCTTGCTGACGTTGAGGGATAGGTTATTGTCTTCGCACCATGCCACCAGATTCTTAATTTCCTCTCTGTACTCAAACTCATCGTTACCTGAGATATAGCCTACAATTGTTGTGTCATCAGCAAACTTACATATTGAGTTCGATGGAAACTTGGCTACACAATCATAGGTGTACAGTGAGTACAGCAGGGGGCTGAGTACACAGCCTTGTGGGGCACTGGTGCTCAGAGTGATGGTAGAGGAGAGCTTGTCCCCTATTTTTACAGCCTGGGTCCTGTCTGTGAGGAAGTTGAAGATCCAGTTGCAGATCTGAGTGCTAAGTCCCAGGTTCTGGAGCTTAGGAATCAGTTTATTTGGAATGATGGTATTAAAGGCAGAGCTGTAGTCAATGAAGAGGAGCCTTACGTATGTGTCTTTATTCTCCAGGTGTTCTAAGGAGGAACGTTGGGCCAGAGAGATGGCATCTGCCATTGACCTATTGCTCCAGTAGGCAAATTGCAAAGCATTGAGGTTGACCAGTAGGCTGTGGTTGATGTGTGCCATAACCAATCACTCAAAGCACTTCATAGCAATTGATGTCAGAGCTACAGGTCAATAGTCATTCAGGCATGCCACCTTGCTCTTCTGCGGCACTGGGATTATCATTGCCTTCTTAAAACAGGAGGGGATCTCAGCAAGGAGGGGACTGAAGCAAAGAGCATCTCCAAGTTTGTGGATGACACGAAGCTGGGCGGCAGTGTTAGCTGTGAGGAGGATGCTAAGAGGATGCAGGGTGACTTGGATAGGTTAGGTGAGTGGACAAATTCATGGCAGATGCAATTTAATGTGGATAAATGTGAGGTTATCCACTTTGGTGGCAAAAACAGGGAAACAGATTATTATCTGAATGGTGGCCGATTAGGAAAAGGGGAGGTGCAACGAAACCTGGGTGTCATTATACACCAGTCATTGAAAGTGGGCATGCAGGTACAGCAGGCGGTGAAAAAGGCGAATGGTATGCTAGCATTCATAGCATGAGGATTTGAGTACAGGAGCAGGGAGGTACTACTGTAGTTGTACAAGGCCTTGGTGAGACCACACCAGGAGTATCGTGTGCAGTTTTGGTCCCTAATCTGAGGAAAGACATTCTTGCCATTGAGGGAGTACAAAGAAGGTTCACCAGATTGATTCCTGGGATGGCAGGACTTTCATATGATGAAAGACTGGATCAACTAGGCTTATACTGGCTGGAATTTAGAAGATTGAGGGGGGACCTTATTGAAACGTATAAAATTCTAAAGGGATTGGACAGGCTAGATGCAGGAAGATTGTTCCCGCTGTTGGGGAAGTCCAGAATAAGGATAAAGGGGAAGCTTTTTAGGACCGAGATGAGGAAAATCTTCTTCACACAGGGAGTGGTGAATCTGTGGAATTCTCTGCCACAGGAAACAGTTGAGGCCAGTTCATTGGCTATATTTAAGAGAGCGTTAGATATGGCCCTTGTGGCTAAAGGGATCGGGGGTATGGAGAGAAGGCAGGTACAGGGTTCTGAGTTGGATGATCAGCCATGATCATACTGAATGGTGGTGCATGCTCGAAGGGCCGAATGGCCTACTCCTGCACCTATTTTCTATGTTTCTATGTTTCTATGAAGATGTCAGCAAACATTCCAGCTAGCTTGCTTGCACAGGCCCAGAGAACCCATCCCGGGACGCCATCTGGGCCCGTCGCCTTCCTTGGATTTATCTTCAGGAAGGCCCTTCTAATGTCCTCCTTGGTGACGATGAAGCACCACAGTTATTGATATTTCCAGCCTTTTCTTTGCACCCAGTGATCTCATTTAGACCCTGCCACAGTCTACTGGCATCCCTCTGGTTAGCCTGGGCTTCCAACTTGGCTTGATATTGCCTCTTGGCACCCTTAATGGTTTTCCGCAGTTCACACCTGGATTCCGTGTAGCGACTGGTATCTAGAGATGTATCTGTCAACAAATGTCTCATTCTGTACTTCAAATCCTAAAAGTGGTACTGTGTATGAAACTTCTTTTGGTGGAATAGTCCAGCTGAAGGCATCTGTTGCTTTTTCCATCATATTAGCGATCGAAGAATTTTATGAAAGAACAAAGTCAACCTCCATAAAATGATCAACTTCATATCTGATGGAGCATCAGTGATGATGCCAAAGTCAATGGTGTCACAGTGCGAATAAAACAGGGTCGCGCACACTTACAGTAGTTCAACAACACCGTGTAGCACACCATGAAGATCTAGGAATTTGTGATGCATGGAAAGAGGTCAAGTTAATACGCGATACAAAACTTTGATGAGAACAGTGTATTAGTATTCGATTTATTAGTCTTGACAGAGCTTATAAAGTGTGGGTAAATGCCAAAGACAAGAGAGAGAAAAAATTACCAAGCAACTTAAATATGTTCATTATCTTGTTCGACTTTATGTCTGTTATGCAATTAAGCATCAAAATCGATGATGTATGCAATGATTTCCAAATAAAATACCTGTCTGGATATTTTGTCAACTAGCTTTGTAATTTTATAAGTTTTGGTTGACCATTTCAAATAACTTTAATAACATGTGAAAGGATTGAGATTATTACACGTTGTCGTATAGCCTATGAGAAATAAGACTCATTGATGTGTATTATTTTATTTATTTTAAACAATTAACAACAAACTGGACTTAGTCATTTATTATTCTTACAATAGCTTCAGGTTTACCTACACATAAAAATTTAGTGAGCACATGCTGTTGTCACTGGGCAAAGAATTGCACAGCACAAGATTTTTGCACACTGGCCATTGCAAATTAAAGGGAACATTGCTTTAGCATTAGATATTTTGACCCTGGGAAAAAGATACTGGCTATCTATTTATGCCTCTCATAATCTTTGACCAACAGACAAAGGAGCAGAATTAGGCCATTTAGCCCATCAAGTCTGCTCCAGCATTCCATCATGACTGATTTATTATCCCTCTGAACCTTATTTTCCTGCCTTCTCCCCCATAAATGTCAACATGCTGACTCATCAGGAACTTATCAACCTTCACTTTAAATATGTATGCCACAGATTCACCACCCTCTGGTTAAAGAAGTTCTCCTCATCTCTGTTCTAAATGGACAAGGTTTATTTTGACACTGCTCCCTCACCCGTTATAGGCTACTTCCTCTCCATCCAGGCCTTTCAATATTTGATAGGTTTCAATGAGATTTCCTTTATTTTTCTAAACTCCAGCGATTACAGGCCTAGAAACATCCAATGGGTGCATAGGCTCTGCAAAAGGCACTGGCAGACCTTCAGTAGCAGCAGGGACCAGAGGGGTGGAGGATCCCCTGTAGGGAAGGGATCATTTACCCTCTACCCCCTCCCACCATGAATGGTTTGAGTTTGAAAAATCTTGTGTGAAGTATGGACACACGTGAGTTTACTTGAGAGTTTACGTGTATGTCTGTGCGCGCGCGTGTGTATTTGGTAAATCTGTATTGGAAGGTTGTTTGAATTAATCCTATGCTTCAGTGGAAAAGGTAACTGATACTTCCTTATTTGGAGAAGTGAATTTGCAGGGGCTCATCTTTAAAGAGGGCTGAGACTTTAAATGGCTGTGTCAATGTAGTAATGTGCTGGGGCCCTTTGTTCTTTAGAAAATGTTAGTTTTTTTACTGTAGGAATTGACTGTTCTACGTTTTGCAGTTACTTGTGAAGGTTTTAAAGGAAGAAAAGTACAAGCTTGGACTTTTGTCCTGTCTGTGTTTTTTGTTTGTTAGTTTTTGTTGTTTTCCATGTAACTGGTTTTAGAGAGAGAGACCCAGATTCCACACTGGCCATGTGAAATCTGGGTTAAGGTGATGGAAATCTGTGCACCTTTATTCCGGATTTGAGATACCCACATTTCAGAGGGAAGTGGGCATTTAGGAAAATTGCTCATTGGTGGACAGTTAAACTAGAAATTTAGAATTTATAGTTTGGGAGATTGGAAGATTTGGGGAACAATCCTAAAAGCTGTTGTTTTGGCTAACAAAGACTGCTTTGTGTCTAAATTCCCAGTGATAAATCAGAAGCAAGTAAGTTTGTGTCTCTCTACATTACAGAATGGCATAATGGGAATGACATTGACCTGTAGTGGGAATTCCTAGGAGTCCATAAGACCAAAAGATATAGGAGTTGAATTAGGCATTTGGCCTATCGAGTCTGCTCCGCCATTTCATCATGGCTGATCCAATTTTCTCTCAGCCCCAATTTCCTGCCTTCTCCCCATATCCCTTCATGCCCTGACCAATCAAGGATCTATCAAACTCTATCTTAAATATACATAAAGACTTGGACTCCAAAGCTGCATGTGGCAAAGAATTCCACAGATTTACCACTCTCCGGCTAAATAAATTCCTCCATATCTCCATTCTAAAAGGACACCCCTCTATTCTGAAGCTGTGTCCTCTGGTCTTAGACTCTCCCACCATAGGAAACATCCTCTGCACATCCATTCAATTAAGGCCTTTCACTATTTGATAGCTTTCAATGAGGTCATCTCTCATTCTTCTGAATACAGGCCCATACCCATCAAACGCTATTTAATCCTAGAATCATTTTCATGAACCTTCTTTGAACCATCTCCAGTTTCAGCACATACTTCCTAAGATAAGGGGCCTAAACCTGCTCACAATACTCCAAGTGAAGCCTCACCAATTCTTTATAAAGTTTCTTGAAATGAATGCTAATATTGCATTTGCCTTCCTCACCATAGGCTCAACCTGCAAATTAATCTTTAGGGAATCCTACACAAGGACTCCAACTCCCTTTGCATTTCAATTCTTTGTATTTTTCTCCATTTAGAAAATAGTCTACTGTTACGTACCCCGTAACTGGGTTGCCAAACCAGCAGAAATGGATCACTCAGTTGGAGTCTGGAGTACTAGAACTAAGAAAGTTTTATTAAAGAAACAAGCAACACATTAATCGAAAGGATAATAAATGCAACAGTTCAGCGATGATAAACGCACATGTGCACAGAATTAAGATAACAGCATCAATCAAGCTCTATCGTTGTCTAGGGGTAAATGACCAATTTCAAAATGACTCAAAGTTCAGTCCAGTTTAGTAGTTCAGTTCGCAGTAATCGTTGCCATGGCGGTGGACAACGTGGGGGAAGAGAGAGATAGAATAGGAACAACTCATCATTCAGGACGGCTTCACTCACAGACCAGCAGGATGGCTCACAGACCAGCGAGATGGCTCACAAACAGCTTTTTGGGCGGGTCCTTGGTGATGTCACCTGAGGTCACCGACTGTGACCCCTCCTCCAGATGCGGTCGATCCTCTGCAGTGAACCCGGCACCCAGGCAAGGGCGGACACACACCGGGTTCCCGCTGATCGTACCTTTCCACCCACTCGTGAGAAGCGTACCGCTTCCAGGGTCTCGTTACCTCGGGTGGCGTGTGTGTCTGTCTTAGCGAACCTGTCCCTTTTTATCCCCCTGCTGGGGTATCGCCTGTCCATCACTTCAAACAGTTCAGGGCTCAAAGGGGGGAGCCGCTCCAGACAGCTCTTCCTCCCACATCCCTTCATTACACGTCTCCAGATGCTGCTCCATTGTTCCTTATCTCTCCTTCCCCTGAGGGCAGGTGGCAGACCAACTGCTGATGCCACTGATGCTAGCCCAGGCCAGCAAACATCTTAATTTTATGTGTATTCTCGTAACACTACCGTTTCATTTTTTCTACCAAAATGTATGACCATACACTTCCCGACACTGTATTCCACCTGCCATTTCTTTGCCTATTCTCCTAACGTAAGTCGTGCTGTAGCCTCTCTGCTTCCTCAAAGCTACCTGACCCTCCACCTATCTTTATGTCAACCACAAATTTTGCAACAAAGCAATCAATTCCATCATCCAAATCACTGACATATATCATAAAAAGAATCGGCCCCAACACGGACCCCTGTGGAACACCACTAGTCACTGGAAGCCAGTTAGAAAGGCCCCCTTTCTCACTCTTTGCCTCCTATCAATCAGCCACTGTTTTATCCATGCTAGAATCTTTCTGTAATACCGTGGGCTTGTAGCTTGTTAAGTAGCCTCACGTGTGGCACCTTGTCAAAGGCCTTCTGAAAATCCAAGTGCACAACATCTCCTTTGTCTGCTCTACTTGTTACTTCTTCATAGAATTCTAACAGATTTGTCAGACAAGATTTTCCATTGAGGAAACCATATTGACTATGGCCTATTTTATCATGTGCCTCCATGTACCTGGAGACCTCATCCTCAGTAATCGACTCCAACATCTTTCCAACCACTGAGGTCAGATTAACTAGCCTATAATTTCCTTTCTTCAGCCTCTGTCTCTTCTTGAAGACTGGAGTGACAATCCAGAAGAGAGAGAGACAGGAGAAAAGAAATTATAGTCTTCTGCAACCATTCTAGAATCTAGTGATTCTTGATAGATCATTACTGATGCCTCCACAATCTCTTCAGCAACCTCTTTCAGAATTCTGGGCTGTATGCCATCTGGTCCAGGTGACTTATCTATCTTCAGACCTTTCAGTTTCCCAAGAACCTGCCCTCTAGTTATGGTAACTCCACACATTCATGCCCCCTGACACCTGGAACTTCCACCATACTGCTAGAGTCTTCCACAGTGAAGACTGATGCAAAATACTTATTCAGTTTGCTCGCTATTTCACCTTTGCTACCTCTTCAGCATCGTTTTCCAGCAGGCTGATATCCACTCTCACATCTCTTTTACATTTTATGTATCTGAAGAAACTCTTTAAAATTATTGCCTAGCTTACTTTTGTATTCCATCTTTACCTTCTTAATAACTTTTTTAGTTGCTTTTTGTTGGTTTTTAAGAGCTTCCTAATCCTCTAACTCCCCACTAATCTTTGCTCTATTATATGCCCTCTCTTTGGTTTTTATATTGGCTTTGACTTCTCCTGTTAGCCACACATGGTTTCCTGGTCTGGGTACCTCAGGAGTATAAGAATATTATATGCAGAAGACTCACACTCTTTCCTTTGTCTCCAGGGACTCCTCTTCACACTGAAGTTGCAACTAGTGTGAAAAGCATAGGGAAAGTATGCTGCAGATATAGGAGAGCCCACACACACAATTAGCTAGGTACCCATTTGTTGAATCTTTAGTTTTGTAGTTGCATAACTTGGGGAGACTTAACTAAGTGCCTGTTGGGTTTGAAGGGTTACTGAATGTTCAGTTTTTCAGTTTTTTTAACTTAGGATGGTTTAGATGAGAACTTGTTTGACTTTGATATTTGGTCAAGTGTTTTACTGTTTATAGTTAATGTGCTTACTTTTAATCAGTGTCTTCTGTCCCAGTTACTAGATATTTGAATCTGGTTCCACATTACACCAGTGATTCTTGAAAGATCATTACCGATGCCTCCACAATCTCTTCAGCTACCCTGGGGTGTAATCCCTCTTGTGCAGTGGACTTATCATTATCTTCAGTCCTTTCAGCTTCCCAAGCATCTTCTTAGTAATAGCAACTACATTCACTTCTATCCCCTGACACTCTTGAATTTCTGGCATACTGCTAGTGTCTTCCACAGTGAAGACGATCCAAAATACTAATTAAGTTCATTTGCCATTTCATTGTCCCCCATTACTACCTTTCCAGCATCGTTTTCCTATGGTCCAATATTCACTCTCGCCTCTCTTTTACTCTTTATATACTTGAAAAGAACTTTTGGTATCCTCTTATATATAATCTGATAAACTTCTATCACGTTCTTCTGCTCCAAAGTAAACCATCTAAGTTTGTCCAAGCTCTGCTAATAGTGTATTCCCTCTAATTTAGGGAGCACCCTCATAAACTTTTCCAATTCTTCTTGTAATGGGGTGACCAGAATTAAATAGAAAACTCTAGATGTGGCCTAACCAGATGGACAGTTAACCTCACAATCTACCTTGTTATGATCTTGCACCTTATTGTCTACCTGCAACACACTTTCTCTGTGGATATTATAGTATTCAGTAATTGTTTTGCCGTGTACTGCCTCAGTGCACAATGCAGTGAATTGATCTGTGTGAACAATACGAAAGACAAGTTTTATACAGTGTCTAACAATAATAAACAAAATAATAATGACAATAACGGGAGCCATGTAAGTGCGAAGCATTTACGGCTCAGGACATTGAATTCTGAGTTCAGTTCTGGCATCCCCAGAGTGCACCGGTTTTCTCCCACATTCCAAAGATATACCAGTTAGTAAGTAAATTGTCCTGTGATTGGGCGAGGGGTTAAAAGATGGGTTGCTGGACAATGCAGCTTGTTGGGCTGGAAGGGTCTGTTCTGTGCTCTACCTCTGAATAGAAAATAAATTAAATCAATTCAAATTCCAATTTCAGGTGTAAAGCTATGACATAACTTCCTGACTATTGATCACAGTGTCAAATGCTTTCTTTACCACCCCACCAAACTGTGCAGCCGCTTTCAGGAAGCTATGGACTTGGGACCTAATATCCCTCTGTATATCAGCACTGTTAAGAGTCTCTTGTGTCTTGCTTTTACATTTGATCTTTCAAAGTACAACACATCATATAAACTGCATCTGACATTTCTCTGCCCATATCTACAACTGATCTTTGGCAAGCTTCTTCACTATCCACAATGTCACCAATCTTTATATCATCTGCGGTAATCCCAACTGCTTCATTTTCACTATGGATGTCCAATCCTTATACACCTCCATTCCCCATCAAGAAGGCCTCAAAGCCCTCCACTACTTTCTGGATGATAGACCTCACCAGTTCCCCACCACCACTACCCTCCTCCAGTCAGCAGAACTGGTTGTCACACTTAATAACTTCTCTTTTGGCTCTTCCCACTTTCGTCAGACTAAGGGTATAGCTATGGGAACTCGCATGGGCCACAGCTATGCCTGCCTCTTTGTTGGTTATGTGGAACAGTCTGTGCTCCAAACTTATTCTGGTACTGCTCCCCAACTTTTCCTTCGGTACATTGACGACTACATTGGTGCTGCTTCCTGCACCCATGCTGAGCTCATCAATTTCATCGACTTTACTTCAAACTTCCACCCAGCCCTCAAATTCACTTGGTTGATCTCGGACACTTCTTTCCCCTCTCTCGATCTCTCGGTCTCCATCTCTGGAGACAGACTGTCCACTGACATCTTCTACAAGCCCACTGACTCTCATAACTACCTCAACTATACCTCTTCCCACCCCGACACATGCAAAAATGCCATTCCCTATTCCCAGTTCCTCCGTCTCCGCGGCCTCTGCTCCGAGGATGAGGCTTTCTGTTCCAGGACATCTCAAATGATGAGTATGAGTACAGAGAGGAAATTAAGAACCTGGTGGCATGGTGCAAAGACAATAACCTATCCCTCAATGTCAGGAAGATGAAGGAATTGGTTGTTGACTTCAGAAGGAGTAGCAGACTGCATGACCCCATTTACATCGGTGGTGCGCAAGTGGAACAGGTCAAAAACTTTAAGTTCCTCAGGGTCAATATCACAAGTGACCTGACTTGGTCCAACCAAGCAGAGTTCATTTCCCAGAAGGCCCACCAGTGCTTTTACTTTCTAAGAAAACTAAAGAAATTTGGCCTGTCCCCTAAAACCCTCACTAACATTTATAGATGCACCGTAGAAAGCAACCTGCTATGGAAGTTGTCCTGTCCAAGACCGAAAGAAGCTGCAGGGGATTGTGAACACGGCGCAGCACATCACACAAACCAATCTTCCGTCCTTGGATTCACTTTACACCGCATGCTGTCGGAGCAGTGCTGCCAAGATAATCAAGGACATGACCCACCCAGCCAACACAATTTTCATCCCTCTTCCCTCCGGGAGAAGGTTCAGGAGCTTGAAGACTCGTACGGCCAGATTTGGGAACAGCTTCTTTCCAACTGTGATAAGACTGCTGAACGGATCCTGACCCAGATCTGGGCCGTACCCTCCAAATATCCAGACCGGCCTCTCGGTTTTTTTGCACTACCTTACTTTCCATTTTACTATTTTCGATTTATGATTTATAATTTAAATTTTTAAATATTTACTAATTTTTACTATTTTTACTATTTAATATTTGTAATCTAGGGAGCGGTAAGCGCAGAATCAAATATTGCTGTGATAATTGTACGTTCTAGTATCAATTGTTTGGCGACAATAAAGTATGTCCTCTTTCTTTAAGGATCGTGGTTTCCCTTCTACCATCATCAATGATGCCCTCACCCACATCTCCTCCATTTCCCGCACTTCGGCCCTCACCCCATCCTCCCGCCACCACAACAGGGACAGAGTTCCCCCTGTCCTCACCTACCACCCCACCAGCCTCTGGATCCAGCACATTATCCTCCACAACTTCTGCCACCTTTAACAGGACCCCACCACTAAGCACATCTTTCCTTCTCCACTCCTCTCCGCTTTCCGCAGGGATCGGTCCCTCCGCAACTCCCTTATCCACACGTCCCTCCCCACGGATCTCCCATCCGGCACTTATCCCTGTAAGCGTAAGTGTTACACCTGTCCCTACACCTCCTCTCTTGCCACCATTCAGGGCCCCAAACAGTCCTTCCAGGTTAGGCAACACTTCACTTGTGAGTCTGTTGGGGTCATCTATTGCATGCGGTGCTCCTGGTGCGGCCTCCTCTGCATTGGTGAAACCCGATGCAGATTGGGGGACCGCTTTGTCGAGACCTCTGCTCCATCCGCCACAACAGACAGGATCTCCCAGTAACCACCCACTTCAACTCTGCTTCCCATTCCCATTCAGATATGTCCATATATGGCCTCCTGAACTGCCATGATGAGGCTAAACTCAGATTGGAGGAGCAACACCTCATATACCGTCTAGGTAGTCTCCAGTCCCTTGGTATGAACATGGAATTCTCCAACTTCCAGTAATTCCCTCCCCCTCCCTCCCTCTATCCCTATTTCACTCTGCCCCCTCTCCCAGCTGTCTATCACCTCCCTCATGGTTCCACCTCCTTCTACTACCCATTGTGTTTCCCCTATTCCTTCTTCACCTTTCCTGCCTATCCCTCCCTGCTTCCCCTCCCCCACCCCTTTATCTTTCCTCTTACTGGTTTTTCACCTGGAACCTACCAGCCTTCTCCTTCCCACCCTCCCCCCACCTTCTTCATAGGGCCTCTGCCCCATCCCTCTACAGTCCTGACGAAGGGTTCCGGCCCGAAACGTCAACTCATCATTTCCACAGATGCTGCCCAACCTGCTGAGTTCCTCCAGCGTGTTGTGAGTGTTGCTTTATATCATCTGCAGTTTATGTTTTTTTATATATATGTTGTATATAAATGCCCCAAGTCATTTATATACATCACAGTCATTAGAGTCCCAGGACATGGGAAATTATAAAATCAAATCCTTGGAAATTGGTGGCATAGAATCAGAAGATGCAGACCCTTGTGGGTAGAATTTGGAAACTGCATGGAAAAAAATACCCTGATGGGAGTTATAAACTGGCTCTGAACAGTAGTCAAGATGTGGGAAACAAATTGCGCCAGGAGATAAAAAAGGCATGAAAAAAGGGCAATATTATGATAGCCATAGGGGATTTCAATATGTAGGTAGATTGGGTAAATCTGCTTCATGCTGGATCCCCAGAGAAGGAATTTGTAGAATGCCTAACAGATCGCTTTTTAGAATGGCTTATGGTTGAGCTCACATGAGAAAAGGCAGTTCTGTATTGGGTGTTGTGTAATGAACCAGATATGATTTGTGACCTGAAGATAAAGGAATGCTTAGGAGCCAGCTATCATGACACAGAATGCAGTCTGAGAGGGAGAAGCTAAAGTCAGATTTATCAGTATTATAATGGAGGAAAGGGAACTACAGAGACATGAGAGAGGAGCTAGCTGAAGTTGATTGGAAAGGAACACTAGCAAAGATGGAGGCAGAACAGAACTGGCTGAAGTTTCTGGTGTCAATTTGGAAGGTGCAGGATAGATACATCCCAAAGAAGAAGTATTCCAGAAGGGAGGATGAGACAACCGTGACTGACAAGGGAAGCCAAAGACAGCATAAAAGCAAAAGAGAGGGCATATAATATAGCAAAAATTAATGGGAAGCTAGAAGATTGGGAATCATTTAAACACTAACAGAAGGTAACTGGAAAAACAATAAGGAGAGAAAAGATGAAAGTGTAGGTAAGCTAGCAAATAATATAAAAGAAGACACCAGAAGGTTTTTTTGAGATCTATAAAGAGTAATAGAGAGATGAGAGTGGATATTGGACCACTGGAAAATGACGTTGGAATGCTTGCAACGGGGGACAAAGAAATGGCGGATGAACTTAATAGCCTTTTGCATTAGTCTTCACTGTGGAAGGCACTAGAAGTATGCCAGAAATTAGAGAGTGTCAGGGGGCAGTATTGTTATTACTAAGGAGAAAGTGCTTGGGAAGCTAGAAGTTCTGAAGGCAGATAAATCACTTGGATCAGATGCACTGCTCCCCAGGGTTCTGAAAGAAGCGCTGAAAAGAGTATGGATTCATTAGCAATGATCTTTCAAGAATCACTAGATTCCGGAATGGTTCCAGAGGACTGGAAAATTGCAATTGTCACTCCATTCTTTAAGAAGGGAGAGAGGCAAGAGAAAGGCAATCAGTTATAGACTAGTTAGCCTGACTCCAGTGGTTGGGAGGATGTTGGAGTCATAAAGAATGAGGTTCAGGCGTACTTGGAAGCACATGATAAAATAGGCCACAGTCAGTATGGTTTCCTGAAGGGAAAATCTTGCCTGACAAATCTGTTGGAATTCTTTGAGGAGATAATAGGCAGGATGGACAAAGGAGAATTTACTTGGATTTTCAGAAGGCCTTTGACAAGGTGCTGCACATGAAGTTGCTAAACAAGGCAAGAGCCCGGGGTATCACAAGAAAGATACTAGCATGGATAGAAAACAACAGGAATTCTGCAGATGCTGGAAATTCAAGCAACACACATCAAAGTTGCTGGTGAACGCAGCAGGCCAGGCAGCATCTATAGGAAGAGGCGCAGTCGACGTTTCAGGCCGAGACCCTTCGTCAGGACTAACTGAAGGAAGAGTGAGTAAGGGATTTGAAAGCTGGAGGGGGAGGGGGAGATGCAAAATGATAGGAGAAGACAGGAGGGGGAGGGATAGAGCCGAGAGCTGGACAGGTGATAGGCAAAAGGGGATACGAGAGGATCATGGGACAGGAGGTCCGGGAAGAAAGACGGGGGGGGGGGTGACCCAGAGGATGGGCAAGACGTATATTCAGAGGGACAGAGGGAGAAAAAGGAGAGTGAGAGAAAGAATGTGGGCATAAAAATGAGTAACAGCTGGGGTACGAGGGGGAGGTGGGGCCTAGCGGAAGTTAGAGAAGTCAATGTTCATGCCATCAGGTTGGAGGCTACCCAGACGGAATATAAGGTGTTGTTCCTCCAACCTGAGTGTGGCTTCATCTTTACAGTAGAGGAGGCCGTGGATAGACATGTCAGAATGGGAATGGGATGTGGAATTAAAATGTGTGGCCACTGGGAGATCCTGCTTTCTCTGGCGGACAGAGCGTAGATGTTCAGCAAAGCGGTCTCCCAGTCTGCGTCGGGTCTCACCAATATATAAAAGGCCACATCGGGAGCACCGGACGCAGTATATCACCCCAGTCGACTCACAGGTGAAGTGATGCCTCACCTGGAAGGACTGTTTGGGGCCCTGAATGGTGGTAAGGGAGGAAGTGTAAGGGCATGTGTAGCACTTGTTCCGCTTACACGGATAAGTGCCAGGAGGGAGATCAGTGGGGAGGGATGGGGGGGACGAATGGACAAGGGAGTTGTGTAGGGAGCGATCCCTGCGGAATGCAGAGAGAGGGGGGGAGGGAAAGATGTGCTTAGTGGTGGGATACCGTTGGAGGTGGCGGAAGTTACGGAGAATAATATGTTGGACCCGGAGGCTGGCGGGGTGGTAGGTGAGGACCAGGGGAACCCTATTCCTAGTGGGGTGGTGGGAGGATGGAGTGAGAGCAGATGTACGTGAAATGGGGGAGATGCGTTTAAGAGCAGAGTTGATAGTGGAGGAAGGGAAGCCCCTTTCTTTAAAAAATGAAGACATCTCCCTCGTCCTAGAATGAAAAGCCTCATCCTGAGAGCAGATGCGGCGGAGACGGAGGAATTGCGAGAAGGGGATGGCGTTTTTACAAGAGACAGGGTGAGAAGAGGAATAGTCCAGATAGCTGTGAGAGTCAGTAGGCTTATAGTAGACATCAGTGGATAAGCTGTCTCCAGAGACAGAGACAGAAAGATCTAGAAAGGGGAGGGAGGTGTCGGAAATGGACCAAGTAAACTTGAGGGCAGGGTGAAAGTTGGAGGCAAAGTTAATAAAGTCAATCGTGACCCCACTAAGGAGCACCAGGCCATTGTCTCCCACACTATCAACGACTTTATCCGCTCAGGGGATCTCCCATCCACTGCTACCAACCTTATAGTTCCCACACCCCGCACTTCCCCTTTCTACCTCCTACCCAAGATCCACAAACCTGCCTGTCCTGGCCGACCTATTGTCTCAGCTTGCTCCTGCCCCACCGAACTCGTTTCTGCATACCTCGACACTGTTTTATCACCCCTTGTTCAATCCCTTCCGACCTATGTTCGTTACACTTCTCACGCTCTTAAACTTTTCGATGATTTTAAGTTCCCTGGCCCCCACCGCTTTATTTTCACCATGGATGTCCAGTCCTTATATACTTCCATCCCCCATCAGGAAGGTCTCAAAGCTCTACGCTTCTTTTTGGATTCCAGACCTAATCAGTTCCCCTCTACCACCACTCTGCTCCGTCTAGCGGAATTAGTCCTTACTCTTAATAATTTCTCCTTTTGCTCCTCCCATTTCCTCCAAACTAAAGATGTAGCTATGGGCACCCGTATGGGTCCTAGCTATGCCTGCCTTTTTGTTGGCTTTGTGGAACAATCTATGTTCCGTGCCTATTCTGGTATCTGTCCCCCACTTTTCTTTCGCTACATCGACGACTGCATTGGCGCTGCTTCCTGCACGCATGCAGAACTCGTTGACTTTATTAACTTTGCCTCACATTTCACCCTGCCCTCAAGTTTACCTGGTCCATTTCCGACACCTCCCTCCCCTTTCTAGATCTTTCTGTCTCTGTCTCTGGAGACAGCTTATCCACTGATGTCTACTATAAGCCTACTGACTCTCACAGCTATCTGGACTATTCCTCTTCTCACCCTGTCTCTTGCAAAAACGCCATCCCCTTCTCGCAATTCCTCCGTCTCCGCCGCATCTGCTCTCAGGATGAGGCTTTTCATTCTAGGACGAGGGAGATGTCTTCATTTTTTAAAGAAAGGGGCTTCCCTTCCTCCACTATCAACTCTGCTCTTAAACGCATCTCCCCCATTTCACGTACATCTGCTCTCACTCCATCCTCCCACCACCCCACTAGGAATAGGGTTCCCCTGGTCCTCACCTACCACCCCGCCAGCCTCCGGGTCCAACATATTATTCTCCGTAACTTCCGCCACCTCCAACGGGATCCCACTACTAAGCACATCTTTCCCTCCCCCCCTCTCTCTGCATTCCGCAGGGATCGCTCCCTACACAACTCCCTTGTCCATTCGTCCCCCCCATCCCTCCCCACTGATCTCCCTCCTGGCACTTATCCGTGTAAGCGGAACAAGTGCTACACATGCCCTTACACTTCCTCCCTTACCACCATTCAGGGCCCCAAACAGTCCTTCCAGGTGAGGCATCACTTCACCTGTGAGTCGACTGGGGTGATATACTGCGTCCGGTGCTCCCGATGTGGCCTTTTATATATTGGTGAGACCCGACGCAGACTGGGAGACCGCTTTGCTGAACATCTACGCTCTGTCCGCCAGAGAAAGCAGGATCTCCCAGTGGCCACACATTTTAATTCCACATCCCATTCCCATTCTAACATGTCTATCCACGGCCTCCTCTACTGTAAAGATGAAGCCACACTCAGGTTGGAGGAACAACACCTTATATTCCGTCTGGGTAGCCTCCAACCTGATGGCATGAACATTGACTTCTCTAACTTCCGCTAGGCCCCACCTCCCCCTCGTACCCCAGCTGTTACTCATTTTTATGCCCACATTCTTTCTCTCACTCTCCTTTTTCTCCCTCTGTCCCTCTGAATATACGTCTTGCCCATCCTCTGGGTCACCCCCCCCCCGTCTTTCTTCCCGGACCTCCTGTCCCATGATCCTCTCGTATCCCCTTTTGCCTATCACCTGTCCAGCTCTCGGCTCTATCCCTCCCCCTCCTGTCTTCTCCTATCATTTTGCATCTCCCCCTCCCCCTCCAGCTTTCAAATCCCTTACTCACTCTTCCTTCAGTTAGTCCTGACGAAGGGTCTCGGCCTGAAACGTCGACTGCGCCTCTTCCTATAGATGCTGCCTGGCCTGCTGCGTTCACCAGCAACTTTGATGTGTGTTGCTAGCATGGATAGAGATTGTTTAACTGGCAGGAGGCAAAGAGTGGAAATAAAGGGGACCTTTTCTAGTTGGTGGCCAGTAACGGGAGGTGTTCCACAGAGGTTGGTGTTAGGACCGCGTCTTTTCACGTTATATGTAAATGATCTGGTTGATGGAATTGATGACTTTGTGGCCAAGTTTGAGGGCAATATAAAAATAGCTAGAGGGGCAGGTAGTACTGAGAAAGCAGGGAGTCTGCAGAAGCACTTAAAGAGATTTGGAGAATGGGCAAAGAAGTGGCAATGGAATATAGTGTAGGAAAGTGTATGGTTATGCACCTTGGTAAAAAGAATAAAGGCTTAGACTATTTCGTAAATGGGGAGAAAATTCAGAATTCAGAACTGCTAAGGGACATGGGAGTCCTTATGCTTGATTTCCTGAAGGTTATCTTTCAGGTTGAGTCATTGGTAAGGAAGGCAAATGCAATGTTAGCATTCATTTTGAGATGACTAGAATATAAAGGCAAGGATGTAGTGCTGAGCTTTATAAGGTATTGGTTAGACTGTATGGTGCATTGTGAGCAGTTTTGTTTCCCTTATCTAAGAAGAAAAGATATGAGGTGTCCAGAGGAAGCTGATAAGAAAGATCCCAGGAATGAAAATATGAGGAGTGTTTGATGCTCTGGGCCTGTACTCACTGGAATTTAGAAGAATGAGGGGGATCTCAATGGCAAATATCGAATATTGAAAGGCAGATAGAGTGGACCTGGAGAGGAATTCTCCTATCATGAGGAAGTCTAGGATAGAGGGAACAGCCTCAGAAGAGAAGGACATCCCTTTGGAACCAGGATGAGGTTGAATATCTTTACCCAGAGGGTGGTGAAGCTGTGGAATTCATTTACACAGACTGCTGTGGACACCAAGTCATTGGGTATATTTATAATGGAGGTTGGTAGGTTCTTGATTAGTAAGGGTGTCAAATGTTACAAGAATAAGGCAGCTGAATGGTGTCAAGAGGGATAATAAATCAGCCGTGATGGAATGGTGTAGCAGACCCAATATGCTGAATAGCCTATTTTTACTCCTATATTTGAAGATCTTGGTGAAACATCACTTGTCAATGACCTCCAGCCAGAATAAATCCCATTGACCACTACACTTTGTCTTCTATGGTCAAGCCAATTCAAAGTCCAAATACCCAAGTCACCAATATCCAAGAAACAAAATTCCTAGTTCCCTTCTTGAATAATGGAATAATCTCTCTAAGTGCTACTCACAAGCCTGCCGGAACCTCTCCCATGACTAAGAGGATATTAAGATTTTGGTTAAGGCCTCAGAAATCTCACCTCTTGCCTCTCTCAATGAACTGGTGATTATCCCATCAGACTTTGGACACTTTATTCACTTTAACATTCTTTAAGAGACTCAACAATACCTATTTCCTTACGCAAAATGCCTTAGCATATTAGCATCTTCTTCACTTACCTGCCTATCCTCCAAGTCCTTCTCCCTGGTAAATACTGACACAAAATACTCATTTAGTATCTCACCTACCTTTTCTCCTTGAAGCACATGCTTCATTTTTTATCGTTGAATGGTCTTACATTGACTATCCCTCTGCCTTCACAGATGATGCCTTAATTACTCCAGCTACTTTTATCTTGTTCTTTCATGCTAAAGCATGGCTGATATTGTGCTTCATCCTCATTCTCACTTTATATCCAAACTTCCTGATTCCAATACTGACTGAAGACCTTTTAATTGAATCCTTGTACGTTCTCAGAAAACTGAACATCGACAGGTTCCAGATTCAGATAGTGTGGAAACCGACCATTCTGCCAATCTCATCCACACCAACTGGTGGGTACACATCAGTATTAATCCCATCTCCCAGTACTTGGTCAATAGCCAATTATGTCTGGGTAATTTAAGTGTTCTTCTTAAATGATGTTGGGATTTGATGGCGATCTGATCTGAAGTGAGATCTGAATAAGTTGGAGCACAACCTCCTGCTCTTATATTCAGTGCCCTGATTAATGAATGTTAGCATCCCACATGCCTTCTTAACCACATTATTTTACATGTGCCTCATCCTTTAAGGACCTTTGGACTTACATACCAATGTCCCTCTGTTCCGTGGACCCCACTATTCTTGCTCTATGTCCCATCTTCATCACTATTTCCAAAATACACCATCTCAGATAAACTCCATTTGCCATTCCTCAGCTTATTTCACCATCACGTGGCTATCACCCTGCACACTGAGACCATCACCACCAATCTTCATAGTATCTGCAAACTTACAGATTATGCCTCCTATATCCAAATCCATCATTTAGTAAGGGTCCCAGCACACCTCCCTCTAAAACACCAACAGTCACAGGTTACAAAATCCTTCATCATCACCTTCCTTTTCCTATTGCCAAGCAATGTTGGATCCAATTTGCCAAATTGCACTGGACCCCATGGGTCCTAACCTTCCAGATAGGGATTCCATGTGAATCTTGACAAAGATATGAGGCGCATGTAAACCACATCCACTGCCCTTCCTTCATCAATACACTTCGTTACCTTTAAGTTAAATAGTTCCAATAATTCCAGAAGTTTCTCTCCATCTCTATCTTAAATAATAAACCACTTCATTAAGGCCATGGTGCTAAGATGTCCAATGAGAAGAAACAACTGCTTGGTATCTGCTGTTAGTCCCATCCAAGATCTTGTGTGCACCAGGGAGTACTTCTTCCCAATCTTCTGCAGTGTATTGATCATTGATCCATTTCTACCATCCTCACCTGCTAGCTCACCTATATTCTATGATTTCTTCCATACACAGACCATATAGTGCCCAAAGGAGTCCACAATAAACTTCAGCAAGGCTTTACTTTTCTGCTCCTGGCTCTTGCAATGAAAGCCAGAATTTCATCTGCCTTCTAAATTGCTTGTTGTACCAGCCAGCTTACCTCTGCATCTCCAAGAGCAACTCACACAGGTACCCTACTTTTTCACCTGGCTTTGTGATAACAGTAAATTTGAATATGTTTCTCAATGCTATCTTCAACTGCTGGCAATATAAATTCATGTGGTTGACATGAATGTTGGCTGTGTTGTGGACAGTGAGGAAAGTTGCGTAAGGTCGCAGCAGAATATACGTTTGTAGATCAGATGTAAAATTAGGCAGAGCATTGACAGATGGAATGTAATACTGAGTGAGATGAACTGTGAAGTGATACATTTTGAAAAGTCAGATAACAGTAGGTAATATCTATAGTAAATGCTGGAGAATATTGATGAACAGAGTCCCTGAAAGTGGCAACAGGTTGGTGAAGAAGGAATAGGGCACGCTTGCCTTCATAGGGCATAATACAAATTGGGATGCAATGTTACAACTGTATAAAACACTATAAACTGTATAAAAAACTTGGAGTATTGTGTTCATTTCTGGTCACCACACGACAAGATGTGCTTATACTGGAGAAAGCTTAGAAGGAATTCACCAGCATGTTGCCTGGATTGGATGACTCTGGTTATATGCAGAGATTAAGTGGGCTGGTCTTGTTTTCTTGTGAATGAAGGACACAATTTCCTTTTTTTTGCCTAATGCTACTCTGTTTTTCTACTTGTTCGTACAGTTATCAGAATCAAAACCAGACTTATTATTATAGACTTAGTGTAAATGACATAGCATTTGTTGTTTTGCAGCAGGAGTACAGTGTAACCATATAAAATTACGATAAAATAAATAAATAATGCAATGAAAGGGAATACTGGGGTAGTGTTCATGGACCATTCAGAAATCTGATGGTGGAGAGGAAGAAGCTGTTTCTGAATTTTAGAGTGTGGATATTTAGTTCCTGTTCTAATTCTTCAATGGTAGTAAGAAGAAGATGGCATGTCCCAGATAGTGAATATTGTGTATTTAATATTTCAGTAATATTGTAAATATATTGTTTGATGAAACATTCGTTGTTGTTTATATAAAGCATTGTGGTTTTATATAAAGGTACGTAAATGGCATATATCAATATACTGCCACGTCATAGGTGCGTGCCTCACTTAAAATGAAGTTAGACTCACATTCCTGGCTCCTTTGTTTTTGTTTCAATCAGTTTTATGTTTTGGAGTTACAAATCATAACAGTAGAATGAGGAAGTTTTAAATGAACCCGTGATGACTCCCTTCCTGTTGAAATACAGCGAGACTTTCAAGTTAAAAAACACTGCAAAATATTAGAGTTAAAGAAAGCAGCATAGCATGTGTTCTTCAGAAGAGAAGACATGGTCAAGTTAAAAATAAGGCAGAAAATGGACAAATTAATGGATTCATAAACAGTGAGTGCTGGGTGATAATCATAATTTTTTTGAAAAGCAGAAATGGCTGGCTACATCAGAAAGGCTGAGACGTTCAATTGCACAACAGGTAACTGGATTTTGTATTGTGAGTGAATTGAGCAGTATTTTAAAATGGAATAGCTGACAAGAAGCAGTTGCCAGTTTTGTTGAATGCATTGGGTTTAAAGGCATATAGTGTGTTTAGGATTTGGACTGCTTCACCAAACCAGCCGAAATGAGCTTTGCTGATATCGTGAAAGTAATGCAGGAACATTTAAGACAAAAACCATTGTTGCTTACAGAACACTTTAGGCTTCATAAGCAGAATCAAAAGGAAGGGGGTCTATTTCAGCAGAATTGAACAAAGTAGGATACATAGAAAGAGCATGTCCGGCAGACAAAAATAAATGAACAGCGCAGGGAAGAGAAAAAGATAAAAGGTCAAGATGCAATTTCAAAAAGTGCACTAATCTGCATACTGTGAATGAAAAATCTGATAATGATGAGAGTGACATGGAACTGGTGAGCCTTGAGATTTAATGTGAAAACTAACAATAGGCAAGCAATATGGTTACAGCAGAAGTGAATGGCTAAATAATCCAAATGGAATTGGACACCAGCTTGGCTGTTTCAGTCATTCCACAAAATGAGTTTGAATGACATTTCAAAGGTACTGAACTGAAATATCCAACTAAGATTTTATACTGCAGAAAAGACAACATGGCAGTGTTTCAAGGATTACATTGGAAAACTCAAATATATCAAGGTAAAATAGTGTTAAATGAAAATGCCACACCCAAGTTTTACAAGGTGTCTGGTTTCTTATAACATCTATGATAAAGTAGCCAGTGAGCTAGATTGCATGGGGGCTGAAGAAGTTCTTTCCAAATTTGAGTGGATCCCATGAGCAATGCCAGTGGTCCCAGTAGCCAAGAAGAATGGGTCTGCTAGAATCTGTGGTGATTTTAAGGTCACCATCAACCTCAGTACAGTAAGTAGATCAATACCCTCTGTCCAAGATAGAGGATATCTTTGCAAACTTTTCAGGAGGAAAATATTTCAGCAAAGTGGACTTAGCTGAAGCCTACCTACAGATGGAGGTGGAAGAATAGTCCAAAATGTTTCTCACCATAAACACTTGCAAGCAGCTTTGTCGCCATTAAGGGCTTGTTTTGGAGTAGCATCTGCACCTGCACACTGGGAGAAAGCTATGGACCAGATGCTGCAAGGCTGCCCAGGCACTCAGTGTTATCTGGATGACATCATTGTTACCAGTAAGGATGACAATGAACATCTCCAAAATCTCAAGATATTGTTAAAAAGATTAGAAGACTATCAGCTCAGAGCACAACATCACAAGTGTGAATTCTTTAAACCAAGCATTACTTTCTGTGGTCACACCATTGACATACAAGATTTACATAAGTGTGCTGAGAAAATTCAAGCAGTTGTGGATGCCCCAAGACAGAAGGAACTGTTACAGTTGCACTCGTTTTTAGGATGTGTCAATTACTGCAGCAGGTTCCTGCCAAACCTGGCTATGGTATTCCACCCTTTGAATTCATTACTATAGTTTGGGAAGAAATGGCAACAGACAAAACAGTGTGAGGTGGCTTTCCAAAAAAGCAAAGGAAATAGTGACATCAGGCACTGTGCCCACACATTATGATCCACAACATCCCGTGAAATTTGCCTGTGACACCTCACCTTATGGTATAGGTGCAATCATGTCACATGTTACGAGTGATGGAAGTGGATGCTCCATAGCCTTTGCATCATGTTCCCTTACCACTGAAGAAGGGTGGAGATGCATCTCTACCAAAGGAGGTGTAAGGTGCTCCTTCCCTCTGCTACACTACAGGTCACCCTTGGGCAAGGTGTAGCACCTGCTTAGTCCCTCGATCAGGGAGCAGGTGGTGGATGGTCATATGTGCGGCTCCTGGTTATGCTGCCACTGTTGCCTGGCAGGCAATCTCTGAAAAGTATTGATAATTGGTTGAGGTCACCTGTCTCATAAACACACTGTCCAGGAGAAGGTGATGGCAAACCACTTGTGTAGAAAAATTTGCCAAGAAAAATCATGGTGAAAGACCATGATCACCCACATCATACAACACGGTGATGCTGGTACCAGTGCAGAGAAAATGCAGATGGATTGTCCCATTTACCCTTGGAGAAGGAAATATCTACAACATTTACAAAGAGGGATACTCCTTTTGACGTTTCTCCCTAATGCAAATTGAAAATCTCTCTATTATGTCAGAGATGATCCAAAAGGAAACCAGAAAAGACCCCACACTGTCTCAGATCTACGAACATTTGTACATGACCACCCAAAATGGTCAGAACATGCAGCACAAACTTGTTTCTCCATTTTTACCTGTGCCGGGCTGAACTTGCCCTTGACAGAGGTTGCCTTATGTGGGGATTGAGGGCTGTTATACTATCCAAGCTGAGAGTAAAGTGTTGGCGTCTAGACATGGTTAAAATGAAAGTGTTGGCTTGAAGCTTTGTCTGGTGGCCTGGATTTAACAGTTGCCCTGCACTGTTCAGGATGACAACAGTCTAGAAGCTGCCAAGAGCAACACCCCTCCATCCCTGAGAATGACCTATATTACCCTGGCAGAGGATTCATGTAGATTTTGTCAGACCGTTGATGGGCACAAATTTCTTGGTAGTAGTGGATGCAGCCACAAAGTGGCCAAAAGGGTTCCCAACAGCCTCCACGACAGCATCGCACACTGTTGATGTGTCAAGAAGCCTCTTCTCAAGGACTGCTGTTCCAGAACACAGTCAGTTTCAGCCATTCCTGAAAATGAATGGAATAAGACATATTACATCTGCACCATACCACCCAGCCACAAATGGCTTGGTGGAAACGTTTGTCCAGAGCCTAAAGAATGCACTGCGAGCAGTGTCAGCAGAGTACACTGACACTGAATCAGAAGCTCACCAATTTCCTCCTTACATATCACAATGCAACACACTGTACAACCAACAGCTCATCAGCTATGCTTTTCCTGGGTTGTACCTGGCACTCACACTTGGATCTCCTCAAACCTAATCCCAGAAGGAATATGCAGGACAAACAGCTGAGACAAATTGAAGGATCCTCAAACAAGGAAGTTCGATGCTTCACTTCCGGACAAGCAGTCCTAGTGAGGGACTACAGAGGTGATCAAAAGTAGGCACATGGGAAGGTTAAGGACTGAAATGGACCATTTTCCTACACACTGGACATTGCATCTGATGTCATTTGGAGATGACACATTGATCAGTTGAAGAGAGCAGAATCAACTGTTAGAGAAGAAAGGTGTCCAGAATCACTTCCTACAGTCCCAGAGTCAGCTTCTACAACTACCATGGAGGAGGTCCCAGAACCTGAAATTGCTTCACAGTCACAAGTCTCACCTGCCAAGCAGAGTGACCCCACCCCCCCCTTGTCAGGAAAGAGGTTATTCCACGAGAACAAGAAATCTTCCATAGCAATTAAATCTTCAGGCCTGATTGGGACACTTTAAATTTACTATGCTGTGGATATCTATACAGCAGTTGTTTTATATATATAGAAATAGATATTAGATTTGAGATGCATTCTATATTGAGTTAGAGTTTATAGTTGTATATATAGAAATAGATATAAGATTTGAGATGCATTCTATATTGAGTTAGAGTTTATAGCTAACCAGGAATGTTGTGTATTTAATGTTTCAGTAATATTTGAGAAGTAGTGTAAATATATGATTTGATTAAGAATTTTTTTGTTGTTTGCATAATGTATTGTGGGTTATATATCAAAGTATGTAGGTGGTATACATTATTACACCACCATGACATATTTTAAGTAAAAACAGAGTTAGATTTGCATTCCCGACTCCCTTGCTTTCCTTTCAATTAGTTTTTTTTTGTTTTGAAGTTACAGGTCATAAAGTGATGGCCTTTACTGACGGATGCTACCTTCTTGTGGTACTGCCTCTTGAAGATGTCCTTGATGGCAGGGTCACTTGTGCCACTTCCTCACTCTTCTCAATTCTTGGGCAAACCATTATTCATGACATTGTCATAAACCTTGCCTTTTACTCTAATACTGTCCTCATGAGCAGATAGATTTTTCTCTGCAGAGCTTTGATTTCCCAATGCACATTTGTTGATTACGTTGCAGTATTTCTTTAGGTGACATTAACCACTGGCAAATATTTAAACCTAATTTTCCAGTTTAACTCACAAATCTAAATGATTAGCATAAAGTTTGAACTTTGGTTTGCAAATGATTAGTTTCTATTAAATTCCCTCTGGAATGCTTCCTCTGAGAATCTGGACCTACCTAATGTGCCAGTGTCAGTCAGTTTGGGCTTTGTGTATCCATGGAAGGTGAATGCATCTCATTGAGAAATTGCAAATAATCAGTGTTTGAATGCTAAATTTGCAGGCTGCTGGGTTACAGCTTCTAGGTATACTAATTACCATGTTCTCGTGGATCCAGTGGCTGAAACCATGTGTGTCTTTTCTGCATAGTGTGTGGTTAGCAACTGTTTTTATCCTATCCCTGAAATAAAACCCAAAACCTTATAAGACAGAATTTTCAGAATATCGTACACAGTTGTAAAATGGTGAATATACCACAAATTTGCCAGATAACCTTTAGAACAATAAATATTATGCTAACATTTGAACCTCTGCTTGTAGTTACTGTTTTCAGTAGTGTGGCTGATATTAATGGATTCAAATAATAACGTGGCCTGCCTTTTTGGAACTAACATATTTGAATTTTGCTCAATGTAGAAGGCTCTTGTACTTGGTTCTATTCGGCTCCTCTGTAATGTGTTGCTTGTGTTTTTGAATTCCGTTTGGTTCTATTGGAGCATTTTTTAAAATTTAGAGATACAGTGTAGAAAAGGCCCTGTAGTCCTTTGAGCCACACCACTCATCAATCCCCATTTTAAACCTAATCTAATCTTTGCACAATTTACAATGACCAATTAACCAACCCAGTAAATCTTTGGACTGCGGGAAGAAACTGGAACACTTGTGAAAAACCCATGCATTCCACGTGGTGGAATTACAGAGTCTCCTTACAGATAACTCTGGAAAGGAGCTTCAAACTCCAACAGTCCAGGCAGTAATAGGATTATGCTAACTAATACACTACCATGAATCCCCAAACAAATTCATTGTAGTATGCACGGTAACACTTAGTTTAATACATTGTTGGTAACTCATAATTGTCTTCTGTTATATGGCACAAAATCAAACATACAATATCGGCAATACATGAAATATAATGTGGGAAAGTGCATGGTCATGCACTTTGATGGAAGAAATAAACAGGCAGACTATTATTTAGATGAAGAGAGAATTCAAAATGCAGAGATGCAAAGGGACTTGGGAGTCCTTGCGCAGGATACCCTAAAGGTTAACCTCCAGGTTGAGTTGGTCATGCAGAAGGTGAATGCAATGTTGGCATTCATTTCTAGTGGTATAGAATACAAGAGCAAGGACGTGATGTTGAGGCTCTATAAGGCACTCGTGAGACCACACTTGGAGTATTGTGTGCAGTTTTGGGCTCCTTATTTCAGAAAGGATATACTAACATTGGAGAGGGTTCGGAGAAGATTCACAAGACTGATTCCAGGAATGAAAGGGTTACCATATGAGGAATGTCTGGCAGCTCTTGGGCTGTAATCCCTGCAGTCCAGGAGAATTAGGGGGGATCTCATTGAAACATTCCGAATATTATAAGTCCTGAACAGATTAGATATGGCAAAGTTATTTCCCATGGTAGAGGGCACAACTTCAGGATTGAAGGACATGCATTTAGAACAGAAAAATTGCTTTAGTCAGGGGGTGGTAAATTTGTGGAATTTGTTGCCACGAGTGGCTGTGGAGGCCAAGTCACTTGGTGCACTTAAGACAGAGATAGATAGGTTTTTGATTAGCCACGGCATCAATGGGTATAGGGAGAAGGCAGGGGAGTGGGGATGATTGGAAGAATTGATCAGCCCATGATTGAAAGGCGGAGCAGACTCGATGGGTTGAATGGCCTAGTTCTGCTCCTATATCTTATGGTCTTATATGAAGGTGATCCAATGATCCTACCTAATACTATTTTAGATTAATTGCATTATGGTGTAGTCAGACATCCCAAGAAGATTGCCTGAGTTGCTCTCCGTATAGGATTTCAAAAGACTAATCAGAGAAAAGCGTTAATGACAATTAAGAAACACGCTGAAAATTGAGAATAAAACCAACGTCAATTAGTAGAAAGCATTTATGTGATTAAATAGACAGTCAGTTTATGGCATAAATTGGCTGTCCATTTCTTTCTTAAATCTAAAACTATTTCATAGCGAAGAGAAATAAAGAATGTAATAGTCAATGTCTGGGTTCAGGTCAGGCCTCTTAGCCCAACATGTCCATGTCAGCCATCCAGTGCCCACTTAGACCAAGCTCATTTGCCAACATGTGGCACATTACCTTCTCTACTACTTCAAATGCTCATCTAGATCATTCTTAAATAGATAGATAGATACTTTATTGATCCCAAAGGGAATTACAATGTCACATAGCATTACAAGTGCACAGATATGCAAATATTACAAGAGAAGTAAGAGAGAATAAAATGTAAGCTACCTTAAACAGTCTAACAGGAGGGGGGTCATCACTTCCCCAGCTATAGGTTGACCCATTATAGAGCCTAATGGTCAAGGGTAAGAATGACCTCATATAGTTCTCTTTGGAGCAGTGCATTTGTCTTAGTCTATTACTAAAAATTCTCCTCTGTTCAGCCAAGGTGGCATTCAGAGGATGAGAAACATTGTACAGAATTACCAGGATTTTCCGTAGGGTCCTTTGTTCTACCACAGTCTCCAGTGTGTCCAGTTTGACTCCTATAACAGAGCCAGCCTTTCTAATCAGTTTATCAGGCCTTTAGATGCTATTGCCCCAGCGCACCACCACATGGGAGATTGTACTGGTGACAACAGACTGGTAGAACATGTGAAGGAGAGGCCTGCATAATCCAAAGCACCTCAGTCTCCTCAGGAGTAGAGGCGACTCTGGCCCCTCTTGTACACAGCCTCTATGTTGGTGCTCCACTCAAGTCTGTCATCCAGGTGCACCCTCAGGTTCTTGTAGGTCCTCACCACATCCATGTCTTCACCATTAATAGTAACAGGAAGCAGTGCAGGCTTGGTCTTCCTAAAGACCATCCCCATCTCCTTTGTCTTGCTGAACTGCAGATGATTCAGCTTGCATCCTTTGACAAATTCCTCTACTAGGGTCCTGTATTCATCATCTCATCCTCTCTTTATACACTCACTTATAGCTAAGTCATCAGAGAATTTCTGCAGATGACATGAATCAGTGTTGTAGCTAAAGTCCGAGGCATACAGGGTAAACAGGAAGGAAGCCAATACAGTCTCCTGTAGGGCCCCAGTGCTGCTTATAGCCACACTAGCTCTGAAGCCACACGAACTGTTGCTTGTCAGTTATCCAGGACACAATGGAAGTGCCAATCTGCATTGTACGGAGCTTTTCTCCCAGCAATGAGGGCACTTCAGTGGTATTGAAGGCACTTGAGAAATCAAAAAACATGATCCTCACAGTGCTGCCCTGCTTATCCAAATGGGAGTAGTCTTTATTGAGCAGGCAGATGACAGCATCATCAACTCCAATGTGCTCCTGGTAGGCAAACTGTAGGGGATTGAAGGCTGATCTGACCAGGGGTCCTAGAGACCAGCTTCTTTAGGGTCTGCAAGATGAGCGAGGTCAGGGCCACTGGACAGTAGTCATTCAAGACTTTCTGTTGGCCCTTATAACCATATAACCTTCTTCGGTACTGAGACCACACATGATGTTTTCCACAGTCAGGACCCTTTCTAGGCTGAGACTCAGATTGAAAATGCACTGAAGAACTCCACACAACTGCTCAGCACTCCCCTTTGGGATCTTGGAGTTCACAACCATCCAGTCCCAATGGTTTGCCATGTCTGAGTTTCCCCAGAGCCCTTCTCACCTGCTCAGATGTGCTGATAGTCTCTTCTTCCACCATCTACACAGCTGTTCATGCCAAAATCCAACCCTTCTCAGATTCCCTTTAACCCTTCCATATCCTTAGCCTAGACCTATGTCCTCTAGTTTCAGACCCTATTTACTCCTCTCATAACTTTGTGCACTCTTATCAATTCCAGTCCAAGGAAGGCATACCCAGTCAAAGTTTGAACAGTTTATAACTAACTTTAATCTGAATCTAATATTATCCATTTTAAACTAATTTACATGTTCCAAAGTATATGTTCAAAAGCTTCATTTGTGTTCAAGTCTATTGACTGACAATAATATTTGTTGTCCATTGGTGCCAACATAATGGATTAGGAACAACATATCCTTAAACACAGACAGCAGGAAGACTGTTCGAACTGTTTAATGTGAAAGGTCCATATCCCAGAACTATATGGAAGACCTTTCTTCAGGAAGGATAGGGGTACTGCTGACTTTATCTGTTTCCACAGCTAATTCCCTTGGCTAACTAACCATCATTGTTTGAATTGAAGTCTATTATTGATGTATGCATCCTAAACAGAGATGATAGGTGCTGGTGCATTGGCTTGAGGAGTGGTTGGAAGGAGACTTCGGTCTTATTTGGTCTTGAGAAGTAGATTGGAAAAGACCGAGGTTTTACTTGGTCTTGAGGAGTAGGTTGGAAAAAGACCGAGGTCTTATTTGGTCTTGAGGAGTAGGTTGGAAGGAGACCTCAATCTTACTTGGTCTTGAGGAGTAGGTTGGAAGGAGACTTCGGTCTTACGTGGTCTTGAGAAGTAGGTTGGAAGAAGACCGAGGTCTTACTTGGTCTTGACGAGTAGGTTGGAAGAAGACCGAGGTCTTACTTGGTCTTGAGGAGTAGGGTGGAAGAAGACCAAGGTCTTACTTGGTCTTGAGGAGTAGGTTGGAAGAAGACCGAGGTCTTACTTGGTCTTGAGGAGTAGGTTGGAAGAAGACCGAGGTCTTACTTGGTCTTGAGGAGTAGGTTGGAAGAAGACCGTGGTCTTACTAAATCTTAGCAAGTGTAATGCTTCAGGAAATCAGCCAATAATACCATGAAGATTCTACTGGGGTCTCACTAGACTAAAGGTCTCAATGAGGAATCTCAACAGCCTCTGACTCTTACCTCAGAGTCCTCAAGAAGAAATCAAGAACCACTGGTTCAGACCTTTGTACACTTTTCCTGATCCATGGCCCTGTTGACATGATAAACAATATAAGGAAGAGGTTTGACAGCACTTGGTCAAATACATTGCCTTTCTTCTCTCAGTGGGCTCATATGGTTCAGCAAAAGGCCATTAGGAGCACTTACCAAGTCATAACCATGAAGACACAGACAGATACAGCATGGAAGCTGACCCTTCAGCCCCTCAGGTCTGTGCTGACTATTAACCATCCACTTTTACCCAATGTTGCTCTTATCTATTTTATTCTTCCCACATTGCCATCTCACCAACCACCCCCATACCCCTAGGTTGAGGCAGACAATTAACTTACCAAGGTGCACAGTTGCTGGGGGGGGGGCGCGTGGGCAGGGTAATGATATCAAACCACAGGGATGATGTGAAAACTTCACGTAGACAGCATCCAAGGTCAGGATCGAACCCACATCTCTTGTGCTATGGGGCTGCAGTTCTACCAGGTGCACCACTGTGTCACCAGTTAATAATACTGGAATTATCTTGATGAAGGATTCCTGATTCACTGGACATTTCCACACTTTCATCAGTCTCTCTCCTTCCACCATTTTTCCCACATGAGGCTAGGGATTCCTTGTTTGTGACTTCGAAATAACCTGATTCCAAGGATTAATCTCCCTATATTAACCTCTCACTGTATTTACTATTCTACCATGGGCACAACTGGAATGTTGAACCAGGGAAATGATTACAAGTGGTTAAATCAAATTCACAATTTTTTCACAATCTGAAGAGCATATCTGCAATAATTACATGCTGTCAGTTTGCTTTTATGTTCCATTTATACATTGTTTTGAAAGATTATCCAAAATTAGGACAAGTGCATGCATACTCTACTCTCCTGGTATTAGTTTTCTAGGTGGAGCTAGTACAGATAATTAGATGAGAGAGGACAAAGAGCTTGTCTCAGCAGAGAAAATGCAGCCCATCACAGCCAACTGTTTGTATCACCCACTTTTGCGATATCAGCTCACTTCAACTGGCTCCTTCCTTGCTGGTGCCATTTACCTTCAAGCGGCTTCATGAACTGAATGGTGGCAAAGCTAAAAAGCCACAAAGAGGTCATAGATTTCTAGAGAACTGAAGAACAATTTGGCCCAGCACATCCATGCCAACCTATCTCCATGATTTGCTATAACTCAGATGCCAACCTGTCTCTATGATTTGCTGCAACTCAGATGCCAACCTGTCTCTATGATTTGCTGCAACTCAGATGCCAACCTGTCTCTATGATTTGCTGCAACTCAGATGGCCAATTGGCCCATTGGCTCCACAACAGCTGCCTTCAGTTACATTCCACTCTCTGTGTTTGCCTGGAGCCCTGCAACTCACTTCCTTCCATTGACTCCCACTTTATGACTTTGCCATCCATTTTGGGATTTGAGAGGAAGCTGAAGCACCAAAATACTGACCCACAGTCAATGGGAAAAGGTGCAAATTCCACACACACAGCACCCGAGATCAGGATGGTACTAGGGTCATTGGAGCTGAAAGGCAGCCACTCTATTACCTGTACCACTGTGTACTTCTATGTACACACCTACACACAGAGTCTTCCCATTTAAAATAAAAAAACATTCTTTGATGATTCTGCTGGATATTTTTTCTCTGATATATTCAATTTTGGAAAAAATCTGAGCAGAAATTTCTGGAAGACAAATAAAAACAGTTCAGATAATGAAGGATATTATTGCAATTTTAAAATTGGTACATGACAAATACTTGGAGTAGTTTAAAAGTTAAATTAAGATCTATAATTCAGATTTTTGATGTGTTCCGCAGGGGTCGGTGTTGGGACTGCTTCTTTTTATGCTGTATATCAATGATTTAGGTGATGAAATAAATGGCTTTGTTGCCAAGTTTGCAGATGATATGAAGATTGGTGGAGGGGCAGGTAGTGTTGAGGAAACATGTAAGCTGCAGAAGGACTTAGACAGATTAGGAGAATGGGCAAAAAACTGGCAAATGAAATACGATGTCACAAAATGCTTGGTCTTGCACTTTGGTAGTAGAAATAAATGTGTGGACTATTTTCTAAACAAGGAGAAATCCAAAAATCTGAGATGCAGAGGGACTTGGGAGTACTTTTACAGAACACCCCAAAGGTTAACTTGCAGGTAGAGTCGGTGGTGAGGAAGTCAAATATAATGTTAGCATTCATTTCAAGAGGTCTAGAATACAAGAGCAAGGATGTGATGCTGAAGCTTTATAAGGCACTGGTGAGGTCTCACTTTGAGTATTGTGAACAGTTTTGGGCTCCTCATCTAAGAAAATACATGCTGGCATGGGAGAGGGTTCAGTGGAGGTTCACAAGGATAATTCCAGGAATGAAAGGGTTTATCATATGAGGGATGTTTGATAGCTCTGGGTCTGTACTCACTGGAATTTAGAGGATGAGAGAGGATCTCCATTGAAACCTTTCAAATGTTGAAAGGCCTAGACAGAGTAGATGTGGAAATGATATTTCCCAATCTAGGTTAAGAAGGCACAGCCTCAGGATAGAGGGGTGTCCATTTAAAGCAGAAATGCAGAGAAATTTCTTTAGCCAGAGGGTGGTAAATTTGTGGAATTTATTACCACAGGCAGCTGTGGAAGCCAGGTTATTGGGTGTATTTAAGTCAGAGCTTGATAAGCTCTTGATTGGACACGGCATCAAAGGTTATGGGGAGAAGGTTGTGGAGTGGGACGGGGGGGGGCAGGTTCAGCAATGATTGAATGGTGGAGCAGACTCGATGGGCCAAATGGCCTAATTCTGCTCCTATGTCTTATGGTCTAATATGAAGCTGTTTAATGAATGCAGTTGATTGTCATGGTGAAAAGATGTATCTTACAACATTGGAAAGAGCTTAATGCTCCAACTACCTTTTTTTGGTTTTCTCAGACGATATTATGCTTGAATTTGGAGAAAATTAGAAGCAATCTCTATGATTCCTCACTTAAATTTGAACAGACCTGGAGATCTTTTATTCAATATTTTCATTTAATGTAATTTTTTTTTCTTCTCTTTTTTGCTCCATATTTATATACCCTTCTTGTTTTTTTTTACTGTTTTTAATGGAGGTCGGGTTTGAGGACGTGATTTTAAGTTCTTTAACTCTGCTTGGTTCCAAGTTAGCCCATTGCTTTGCTTTGCTTTTAGTTTAATTGCACGGTGGGTTTTTTTTGGGTTTTTTTTTTCCTTTTCTCTATTGATATATATATATAAATTAGTATACTATTATGTTACCTTATTATGTTATGTTTAAATTACATTGTTTGTATCATTTTTTTATCTGTATTAATATCTCCTGTAATTTTATTATATTCTAACAGTGCCTATATGGCTTAACTTTTTGTATACTTATTCAATAAAAAGATTTAAAAAGAAAGATGATTGTCATGTTGCAAATGACTTGATATTGTGTAAAAGGAGAGTTCCTAAATAACAGTGTTAATATTTCTTATTGTGTTCATAAGGGCATCAAAGGTTACAGGGAGAAGGCTGGAGAATGGGGTTGAGAGGGAAAATGAAACAGGCCTGATGGAATGATGGAGAAGAATGGACTGAATGGCCTCATTGTCTTATGGTCTCATATAAGCACCATTTTAGAGGCTGTGATGTCGATTGTGGAGTTCTCCTTCTCAACTTAACTTAACAGGAAACAATTTCCATGCAACAGATTCCCACAAACAGTAGTGTGAAGACAATCAGATAGTCAGCTATTGAGATTTTTGTTGTAGAATAAATGTTGCCAAAATACAGAGGAAAATGCCACATTCTAAACGGTGCCAACTTGAAAGAGAGGAAAGAATGAACACTCCCTCAGCACAGCATGGACATATCAACCTCAACTTCTCTGCTCAATCTTTGATGAGAATCTCTGACTAGGTTTAGGACAGCTGCCAGAGCCAGCAGGTCAAATGTGACTATCACAACATTTGGCTATTTCCTTAATTCAAATGTTACATTAGGCTAGAGAAGATAACCTAACTCTGAGGAAGGCTAAGTAAACTCATAAATTGGCAAGTTGGTTTATTATATTCACAGGTACTGAGGTAGAGTGAAAAACTTGTCTTGCAGGTCAGTTCAATACAACACTGCACTGGGATTGTACGAGGTAAAGTGTTAACAATTACAGAGAAAGTGCAGTGTAGGCAGACATTAAGGTTTCAGATTGTAACAGAGTAGATTGTGAGGTCAAGGTCCATTTTATTACACTAGGGAACAATCCTATAGTGCAGTAGAACCTGTCCTTGAACCTTGTGGTAGAAGCTTTCAGGCTTTTGTATCTTATGCCTGATCCAAGGAGGAAGAAGAGAGAATACCCGGGGTTGATTACACTGGCTAATTTACTGAGGCACGGAGAGTGTGGACAGAGCCCATGAAGGGGAAGTGGGTTCAGTGATCTGCTGAGCTGTGTCTAAACTCGACAGCTTCTTGAAATCATAGGCAGAGCAGTTGTATTTAAACTCTTCTCCAAAGGTGCAGAACTGAAGTAGATCCACTGGTGCTGACTCACACTTGTGAGTGATGTGGCAGTTTTGTCAGACAAATGTCTGGGCACCTTCAGTGTCAGATGTGTTGCAACATTCTTGGATTTGTTAATTCACATGATGGTTGTATCTGTGATTACAGAATTGACATGCATTTGGCAGCAATGAGTCTAATAACTCTCAATGGCCCCCAGTACTTATTCCCAATGGATACTGGGAAAAGAGTGGGGTGGCACGTTCATCCTCTTTTGATGATGTTTTCTATTACAGATTGGTTCAGTTGATGGAAGTGATGTCATACATAAAGAATGTGCTCTTCTGTGAATCTGTTAATGGTAGAGATGAGATCTTAATTAGCTTATCTGAATCAAACTTAAATAGCCCTCTTGGTTTAGGAGTAAAGTGATTCTTCAACACATCCATCAGGTCCTTGCATAAAATGCTGGAGGAACTCAGCAGGCCAGCCAACATCGATGGAAAAGTCAACATTTTGGGCCAGGACCCCTCAGCAGGTCCTACTGAAACATCAACTGTACTCTTTCCATAGATGCTGCCTGGCCTGCTGATTTCCTCTGGCATTTTGTGTGTGTTGCTTTGGACTTCCAGCATCGACAGATTTTCTCCTGTTTGTCATCAGATCTTTAAAGGTGTCTTACTGCCTTTTTCCAGGCTCTAGTCCCACTGACCTGGACACGGACCATATCCCTCCATACACCTCCCATCCATGTATCTGTCCAATATAGAACCATAGAAAATCGGGACTAATTGGGATTCACCCCTGTTTATATTCAGTCCTGATGTTATCTTCATCAAAGATGCTTCACAATACCTCACAACATTCCTTTAAGGTTGAGAACTAAGTGATAAATTGAGGCTAGTACTGGAACAATTTCACTCTCTAATTTTTTCAGAATAGGGTCGTCCGGTCCAGAACCAGACCAGCCCACCACGCCCATGCTGACAGAACTACCATCTGCACTCATCCAACTTGTTTAGTTAGCATCACCCTGGTGGCTGGTAAGATTTTAGTCCATTATGAAGGATGAAATTTCTGTGTGTTTAGAGTCAAAGAGCTATAGAAAAGTACAGCATAGAAACGGCCTTTCAGCCCATCTAGTCCATGCCAAACCATTTAAGCTGCCTATTTCCATCAGCCTGCACTGGGCCATAGCCCTCCATACAATACCATCCATATATCTATCCAAACTGCTCTTAAATGTTGAATTGAGTTTGCAAGCACCATTTGTGTTTGACAAGGTGATGCACACAAGACTGCTAAACAAGGTAAGAGCACATGGTACCAGCAATGATAGAAGATTGGATGACTGGCAGAACTCATAAAAGGGCCCTACTCAGGGTGACTGAGTGACCAGTGGTGTTCTGCAGGGGGGCAGTGTTTAGGCTGGAACTTTTCACTTTATGGTTTATGATCTGGAAGAAGGAAATGATGGCAAGCTTGTAGGTGATACCAAAATTCCCGGAGGAGCAAGTAGTGTTGCAGACAGGGAGTATGCAGAAGGATTTGGACAGATTGGGTGAGTGGGCAGAGAAGTGACAGGTGGAATATATTGCAGGAAAATGTGGAGTTATGCACTTTGATAGGGAGAATAAAGGTATAGACTATTTTCAAATGGGGAGAAAATTTAGAAATCTGAATTGCAAAGCGACTTGGAAGTCCTAGTTCAAGCTTCGCTCAAGGACAACAGATCTTGTTGGTAACAAAAAAACAAATGCAATGTTGTGATGCATTTTGTCAGGACTAGACTAGACAAACAAGGATGTACTGGGGAGGTTTGTAACATGTTGGGACTAGGTGAGAGTAAGAGTTCAGTACGGACTAGAAGGGCCGAGATGGCCTGTTTCTGTGCTGTAATTGTTATATGGTTATATGTTGGTCAGGCTGCTTTTGAAATATTGTGAGAAAGTTTGAGCCCCATCTCTGAAAATGATGTGCTGGCCCTGGAGAAGATCCACAGAAGATTTGCAAGGATGATCGTAGGAATGAGAAGTCTCTGGACTTGTACTTAATGGTGTTCAGAAGGAAGAAAGGGGATCCTGTTGTAACCCACCAGATCCTCAAAGACTGGATAGAGTGGAGGTGGAGAGGATGCTTCCATTTGTAAAAGAGTCTAGAATCTGAAGGCATTGCCTCAGAATAAAGAGATGTCCATTAAGATGAAGAGACTAAGATGCAGAGAAATTTCTTCAGCCAGAAGGCGGTGAATCTTTGGAACTTGTTGAGGCCAAGTCATTGGGTGTATTTCAAGTTTCAAGGCAGCCCAGGTGACAGATGATAATGTTTTGTGTGCAGCTTACAAAAGATATGCACCTTCTGAACTGTTACGGCTGTGGCTTGCTGCCTGTGATTTCCCTTTAAGAAACACACTTTTGAATGAACATTCTAAATCTACAGTGATCTTACAATCTCCTGCTGTGCCTGAAGGATTCAGCTAACTTGACTCTCAGCGATGCTGATATCGAGTGGATGATCATCTTAGAAAGTGAGATTATCAGGACAGACTGAAGTGACAGGGAACTGACCAAAACTGATCAGCATCCCTCTAGCCAGCTTGACCAACACTGACCAGCATCCCCTGGCCAACATGACCAACACTGACCAGCATCCCCTGGCCAACATGACCAACACTGACCAGCATCCCCCTTGGCCAACATGACTAACATTGACCAGCATCCCCCTCGGCCAACATGACTAACATTGACCAGCATCCCCCTTGGCCAACATGACTAACATTGACCAGCATCCCCCTTGGCCAACATGACCAACACTGACCAGCATCCCCCTTGGCCAACATGACCAACACTGATCAGCATCCCCCTGGCCAACATGACTAACATTGACCAGCATCCCCCTTGGCCAGCATGACTAACATTGACCAGCATCCCCCTTGGCCAACATGACCAACACTGACCAGCATCCCCCTTGGCCAACATGACTAATACTGACCAGCATCCCCCTTGGCCAACATGACCAAAACTGATCAGCATCCCCCTGGCCAACTTGACAAACACTGACCAGCATCCCTCTGGCCAACTTGACAAACACTGACCAGCATTCCCCAGCCAACATGACCAACACTGACCAGCATCCCCCTGACCAACATGACCAACACTGACCAGCATCACCCTGGCCAACATGACTAACACTGATCAGCATCCCCCTGGCCAACATGACTAACACTGACCAGCATCCCCCTGGCCAACATGACTAACATTGAGCAGCATCCCTCTGGCCAACTTGACCAAAACTGATCAGCATCCCCCTGGCCAACATGACCAACACTGACCAGCATCCCCCTTGGCCAACATGACCAAAACTGATCAGCATCCCCCTGGCCAACATGACCAATTCTGACCAGCATCCCCCGACCAACATGACTAACACTGATCAGCATCCCCCTGGCCAACATGACCAACACTGACCAGCATCCCCCTGGCCAACATGACTAACTCTGACCAGCATCCCCCGACCAACATGACCAACACTGACCAGCATCCCTCTGGCCAACTTGACAAACACTGACCAGCATCCCTCTGGCCAACTTGACAAACACTGACCAGCATTCCCCAGCCAACATGACCAACACTGACCAGCATCCCCCTGACCAACATGACCAACAATGACCAGCATTCGCCTGGCCAACATGACCAACACTGATCAGCATCCCCCTGGCCAACATGACCAACACTGACCAGCATCCCCCTGGCCAACATGACTAACTCTGACCAGCATCCCCCGACCAACATGACCAACACTGACCAGCATCCCTCTGGCCAACTTGACAAACACTGACCAGCATCCCTCTGGCCAACTTGACAAACACTGACCAGCATTCCCCAGCCAACATGACCAACACTGACCAGCATCCCCCTGACCAACATGACCAACACTGACCAGCATCACCCTGGCCAACATGACTAACACTGATCAGCATCCCCCTGGCCAACATGACCAACACTGACCAGCATCCCCCTGGCCAACTTGACCAACACTGACCAGCATCACCCTGGCCAACATGACCAACACTGACCAGCATCACCCTGGCCAACATGACTAACACTGATCAGCATCCCCCTTGGCCAACATGACTAACATTGACCAGCATCCCCCTTGGCCAACATGACCAACACTGACCAGCATCCCCCTTGGCCAACATGACCAACACTGATCAGCATCCCCCTGGCCAACATGACTAACATTGACCAGCATCCCCCTTGGCCAACATGACTAACATTGACCAGCATCCTCCTTGGCCAACATGACCAACACTGACCAGCATCCCCCTTGGCCAACATGACTAATACTGACCAGCATCCCGCCGGCCAACATGACCAAAACTGATCAGCATCCCCCTGGCCAACATGACCAACACTGACCAGCATCCCCCTGGCCAACGTGACTAACACTGACCAGCATCCCCCTGGCCAATATGACTAACATTGACCAGCATCCCTCTGGCCAACTTGACCAAAACTGATCAGCATCCCCCTGGCCAACATGACTAACTCTGACCAGCATCCCCCGACCAACATGACTAACACTGATCAGCATCCCCCTGGCCAACATGACCAACACTGACCAGCATCCCCCTGGCCAACATGACTAACATTGACCAGCATCCCCCTGGCCAACGTGACTAACACTGACCAGCATCCCCCTGGCCAATATGACTAACATTGACCAGCATCCCTCTGGCCAACTTGACCAAAACTGATCAGCATCCCCCTGGCCAACATGACTAACTCTGACCAGCATCCCCCGACCAACATGACTAACACTGATCAGCATCCCCCTGGCCAACATGACCAACACTGACCAGCATCCCCCTGGCCAACATGACTAACATTGACCAGCATCCCTCTGGCCAACTTGACAAACACTGACCAGCATCCCTTTGGCCAACTTGACAAACACTGACCAGCATCCCTCTGGCCAACTTGACAAACACTGACCAGCATCCCCCGGCCAACATGACCAACACTGACCAGCATCCCCCGGCCAACATGACCAACACTGACCAGCATCCCCCTGACCAACATGACCAACAATGACCAGCATTCGCCTGGCCAACATGACCAACACTGACCAGCATCACCCTGGCCAACATGACTAACTCTGACCAGCATCCCCCGACCAACATGACCAACACTGACCAGCATCACCCTGGCCAACATGACCAACACTGACCAGCATCCCACTGGCCAACATGACCAACACTGACCAGCATCCCCCTGGCCAACATGACTAACATTGACCAGCATCCCTCTGGCCAACTTGACAAACACTGACCAGCATCCCTCTGGCCAACTTGACAAACACTAACCAGCATCCCTCTGGCCAACTTGACAAACACTGACCAGCATCCCCCGGCCAACATGACCAACACTGACCAGCATCCCCCTGACCAACATGACCAACAATGACCAGCATTCGCCTGGCCAACATGACCAACACTGACCAGCATCACTCTGGCCAACATGACTAACACTGATCAGCATCCCCCTGGCCAACATGACTAACACTAACCAGCATCCCTCTGGCCAACTTGACAAACACTGACCAGCATCCCCCGGCCAACATGACCAACACTGACCAGCATCACCCTGGCCAACATGACTAACTCTGACCAGCATCCCCCGACCAACATGACCAACAATGACCAGCATCCCCCTGGCCAACTTGACCAACACTGACCAGCATCACCCTGGCCAACATGACCAACACTGACCAGCATCACTCTGGCCAACATGACTAACACTGATCAGCATCCCCCTGGCCAACATGACCAACACTGACCAGCATCCCCCTGGCCAACTTGACCAACACTGACCAGCATCACCCTGGCCAACATGATTAACACTGATCAGCATCCCCCTGGCCAACATGACCAACACTGACCAGCATCACCCTGGCGAACATGACCAACACTGACCAGCATCCCCCTGGCCAACTTGACCAACACTGACCAGCACCACCCTGGCCAAAACACCATCACTGGAAAGCAGATAGGGGACCTAAGGGTAAGATTGCTGTATTGGAGGGAAATGAGAGATTGCTGCATTCACTGTTTCATGGAGTGTGGGGCTCAACCCCTCCCCCCGCCGACTCTGGACTCTTGCCTGAGGGATTCTCAATCTATGGTATCACATGGTAGTGTGATGACATATGCAATTAGTGTATTTATACACATAACCCATAATGAATTATTTAAAGAAACAAGATTGCTTAATCAAACAGTATATGTATACAAGATTATGTAAATATTATTAGAATATTAAATATACAATACCATCCACATCTTGAACATCCCTTCACTCCGCTACTGATGGCTGTAGTGTGTTTACAAAATACACCACAGTCACTCACATGAGTTACTCTGACTCAAAGAAAGGAGTTTATGAGGGAAAATCCAGCAGCTGCAGGTTCCCCTTCTACCACATAGAAGTTTATCATTGGTACTTCATCATTGCTGGGTTCAAGCCCGGAGCTCCTTTCCCAAAGACACAATTGAAGAATCCTCACCAGAAGAACTGTAGAGTTTCAAGAAGGCAGCTCACCACCTCTCCCTAAAGGACGATAAATGCCTTTCCAATTCCACCCACCAGATAAATAAGTAAAAGAAATTCAAATATTCTCTTTCATTATTACTTAGTTGCTATTTGTGAGATAAATGTTTTTGCATTACTGAGAATGCAACATTTAGGAGCAATAATACTCAAAATATCAGTGCTATTATGAGGAGGACCATGGTGTTGTTACCATGGATACATTTTCTTGCTGAGGATGCTCATTTCTGTAGCCTTGTCTGGAACAAGACATCATGAATGTTCCTACCACTTGTAAGGCATGTAAAAGAAGCTCCCAAATGTGCAGAGGCTTTCAGCTGGTGCCATTTTTTTCCAACTCTTCTCAAATCCTCCATTAAACACTGTGGGAAAGATATCAAATTAAGAACTAATAGTAACCACCTTCTCATATTTGAAAGTGACTGCTATTTCTGAGTTGGTATCAGTACTCAATAGAGCTCACTCCCTCTAATCCATGTACCTTCCAACACCTCCAAATCCCTCCTGAACTGCACATAATACTCCAAATAAAACTTAGTAAATACAGCTGCAACATGACTCCTTGACGTTTATACTCCACACTCCAACTGATAAAGTAAACATGCCGTACACCTTCTTTCCTACCCTATCTAACTGTGTTGCCACTTTCAGAGACCTATGCACTTGAACCCTAATATCCTTCTGTACATCTTTTGTCCTCTTTCCTCTGTGTCTTAAACTGAGTTTAACTCAAAGCTCTCAGCTTGATCATTGAAATGGCTTCACAGCTGCCTGACCCGTGGAGTATTCCCATTCTCATCTGATTCATATTGCCCAATCAGACCTTTAGAGGAAGTTCCTGCAATATGTTAATTTTTTAAAATGATGTAGGCTTATTTCTAAATCAGTAAAGCTATGTATATCTTGTTAATGCAAATTAATGTTTCTTTTCACATTTAACTACGCAAACTCAATCAATACACAGGAACGCTACCGAGCTGTGTTTCACAACACTGCCTGTCATTTAAGATTGAGATAACTATTTGCTTTGTGACTCGTCAATAGGAATTTACTAGGTCATTTTAATATCCCAACAACAAAATATTTCAGATCATGGAACGTTATTTCAGGTGAATGTTAATGTTTCTGCAAACCACTTCTGTAAAAACGTGGCATATTGAGTGAACCTAATGTTGCAGTTGCATTGTTATCTCTGCCTTTTTTTGTCTTTATCTGTATCACACACTCAAACCATTTTCCTATGGGGTTATCTGTCTCTTACAGATTCAGCTGCTCCTGTTTAACTCTTTAGATCTTTCTGCTACTTTTCCTTCATCCAGATGTAGAACTCCACTGGCAGTGAGATATGGCATCTTTCATTTCTTCGGCTCATACAGCTGAGTTTTGTTACATCTGTGTCTACACTTACCTTCTTGTCACACAGAGAGAGAAACAGAAGGCATATTTATCTTTGCTCTTTCTCCACAGCATGGCTCTGCCTTGGTGAGTGAGGAGCTGGCAGCTCGATCTGTACTGCCACTGTTATACAGTGCTCATTGGCACAGGTGATGGGAGTAATATCAACAGATAATTTCTTACCTCAGGAAATTGCTCTGTCATTTGAGCAAAATGGAGTATGAGGTGAATTCTAACTCACGGGTGTGCTCAGTGGTAAGTTTTTACATAACATAACATTTTTCAAACAGGAATCTTGAAAAAAACAGGGTAAGCGTTCTTGTCAAGTACATTGGATCATTTTGGACCTGCAACCTAATTTCATGCTGCACCAGACAAGAAAGTTACAATTGAAATAGAAATAAAAATACTGACATTTTTGGCACAGAATGGGTTGTTTATGATTACCCTTACACCTCCAGGCTGGGTCATAGATCACTACAGGTCAGAAATAGGCCCTTCAGCCCATCTAGTCCATGCTGAACATTAATCTGCCTAGTTCCGCCGTCCTGCACCCAGACCATAGACCTCCATATCCCTCCCATCCATGCACCTATCTAATTTTCTCTTAAATTTTGAAATCGAAACCAAATCCATCACTTCTGCTGGCAGCTCATTCCACATTCACCACTCTCTGAGTGAAGAAGTTTTCTCTTATGTTCCCCATAAACATTTCACCTTTCACTCTTAACCAATAACCTTTAATTATAGTCTCATTCAACTTCAATAGAAAAAGCCTACTTTCATTTAACCTGTCTATACCCCCCATAATTTTGTATACTTTTATCAAATCTCCACTCATTCTTCTATGTTCTTGGAAATAAAGTCCTAACCTATTCAACCTTTTCCTATAACTCAGGTCTTCAAGTTCCAGCAATATCCATGTAAATTTCCTCTGTACTCTTTCAATCTTATTTACATTTTTCCTGTAGGTAGATGACCAAAACTGGACACAATATTCCAAATTCAGCCTTATCAAAGTCTTATACAATTTCAATATATCCCAACTCCTGCATTCAGTCATTGATTTATGAAGACCAATGTGCTCAAAAGCTTTCTTTATGACCCAATCTACCTGTGACACTGCTTTCAAGGAATTATCCCTCTATTTAAAGGTATAGCAATCACATGAGGGCTGTTAAGAGTCATAGAGGTAATAAGAGGGTCGTTAGTCTTATCCTTGCATGAAGGGAGGTGTGAACTGTTGTGGAGATGCTGGGGTAAATATGGTAGGACTGCATTGTAAGTAGGTGATAGGTGTTGTTATAACCCACCTCCTTTGTTCAGGGGTGGGTTTTCCAATTTGACAAAGATGACCTCTTCAACCCCTCCTTCAAACCACCTGTCCTCCCTGTCCAAAATGTGCACATTGTTATCATCAAAGGAGTGTCCACCATGCTTTAGCTGAGCCCTCTTATGTTGTGCCAACTAATGACCCTCCCATTATCCCTAAACAACCCTCACATGATTGCTACACCGCTAAACAACTCTCAGAATTTATAAGCCGGAAGACTCCCCTCCATGGATCAGAACTGAAGAAGCCTCTCAGGTGAGTGGCAAAATGTCCTCTAGACAATACAGCAAGTTCAGTTGCCTTGATTTACTACTGCTTGATATACAATGACCTAGATGATTGACAGCCTTCATAGACAAAGGAGAATGGGGTTAGAGAGATAATGAATCACCCACGATGAAATGGTGGAGCAGACTTGATAGGTCAAATGGCCTTATTCTGCTCCAATGTCTTATGGTCTTATATCTGAAATGTTCCATCTTGGTGTATATCCTCTGTACTCTCTCCAGTGCAATCACATCCCTCCTTTAGAACAGCATGCAATAGTCCAACTGTGGCCTATTAATGTTTTATAACATTGGTCCAAGACCTCCCTGCTCTTAGATTCAATGCACTAGTTAATAAAGGCAGGTATCCTGTATGTCTCCTTCACGACACCATCTACTTCTGCCACCTTCAGGAATCCTTAGATTTGTACACCAACATCTGCTTCTTTCTCAATATTCCTGGGGCTCTACTATTCATGGAATATGTCCTACTCTTATTAACCAGACCAAAATGTATTATTTCACATTTACTGAGATTAAATTCAAGCTGTCATTGTCCTGCACATAAAACCAGTTGATTATAATTATCCTGTAGCCTAACATTATCCTCCTCACTATCAACAATGCTAGAAACCTTCATGCAATCTACAGACTTACTAACACCCATATTGTCTTCTAACTATAGGAGTTAATTATACAAAAACATATGAGTTTTATTAGTGTGAAGAACATACTGCAAGAACCCCAGAAGTCATTTCTATGGAACACTTCTGGTCACAGATTTCTAGCTACAAAAACAACCCTCCAGCATCACCCTCTGCTCCTAGCGCCGAGCCAGCTTTGGATCCAATTTGCCACTTGCCTCAAATCACCTGAGCCTTAACCCTTTGAACCAGCGTTCCGTTTGGGTCTTTGTCAAGGTCTAACTGAATGAAACCCATGCAAACTATATCAACTACAATGACCTTATCCATATTTTTGTCACATCTTCTAAAACTCAATCTAATTAGTCAGACAGGATCTCCCACCCTCAAAGCTGCACTGACTATTCTCGCTAACCCCTCCCTTTCAATGTGTAGATTAATCCTATCCACAGAATTTTTCCAATAAATCCCCTGCCACTGATATTAGATAGACAGTAGCCTGTAATTACCAGACTTATACCTGCTGCCCTACTTGAGAACAGATCTGCTGTCTTCCAGTCAACTGATAGCTCACAATTTTCCCTTGCCTGCTACAAAAGTCCTCATTGAGCCCAGGAGATTCATCCATCTTCATGCCCACGTACATTTCATACCTCATCCTTTTTAATTGTAATGTGCTCTAGAATATCCCATTTATCCCAAATGACATTTCCAACTACAATTCCTTCTCTAGCTGAAGAGCGCTCACGCACTGTCTCCATCACCACTTCGTTTCCTAATGAGTTCCACTCTTACTCTTGTTACTAGACAACCTTTTGTCCTGAATATATTTATAAGATGTATTTTGATTTCTTTACTCTGCAGTGATATCTTGTGACACCTGTTTATCCTCCCAATTTCTTTGTTAAACACCCCTCACTCTCCATAGCCCTGAAAGGCCTTTATAATATGGTTGCTTTATTTAATCTAACTTCCACTACTCTTTGTCCGCCAGAGTTCACTGTTTTTCTATCTTCACCCTAAACCCTTACAGGGACACATTGCACTAAACTCTCACTGTTTGAATTTTAAAAGACTGCCACTCCCCAAATGTAAATTTACCTACAAGAAGCTGCTTCTCGTCCCCATTTGCCAGGTGCTGTCAAATGATCCTGAAATCAGCTTTCCCCCAATTCAAATAATTTACTTCTGGGCCTTCCGTATCCCCTTCTATAACTACAGTACTCCAATACGTTACAGTCACAAGTTCTCCACGAGCACTTCATCCACTTGTCATTCTTTGTCCCATCCTTGCCAAAACTATCTACATATTAGAATGAAAAGCTCTTCTTGATGCATTCAAATGCTTTTTTTCACCCTCAAGTGTTCCCAGTTAATATCGTTTAAATTCCCTCCAGCTGTATCCCTGTTGCTCCTATATCTGTCATTGACTTGTCTCCAAATCTGCTGTCCTATATCACTCTGACAAAGAGATTGCCCAACTTTTATTTCTAATTTTTATCCAGCTAGCCTTTGAAGAACCTTCTAGGACACATTCCCTCATGACTGTAGTGATGGTCTCCTTGATCAACAATGCAATGTCCTCTGATCTTTTACATTTCCCCCTTTCACCCCTGAAGCTTCTGTCTCCTGTAATGTTGAGGTGCCAGTCCTGACCCTCCTTCAAACATATCTCTGTGATTACAGCAATATCATTTTCCCATTTGCTGATCAGTGCTCTTCAGTTCATCTGCCTGGTCAGTCAGACTGTTTTCTTTAAAACAGATGCAATTTAGTTTTGCAAACTTTCCTTACACCTTTACAAGCTCTTGCCAGCTCTGCCTACTTGACTGACCCTGACCTGGTTTATGTGCTGTATACAAAGCTCGTCTCCAACCTCCCGGCTGCAGTGATGTTATCAACAAGAATTCTAATTCCCTATTACTTTCTAATGCCTTTCAATAATTTTCTTCATCAAAAACTGCAGAGAGTTTCAATAAATGTTATGACGATAATATATTTCCATATTACTCCCTGCCTGATTTCAGTGCATCATTTTTGGACATTTTTACAAAATCAACAACCCAAACAATACAGCTATCAGTATAACTCTGATTTTCCAGATATGAACTTCATTTTAGAAGCAATTAGGCATGGTGTATCTGCAGCCTATGGGTTGCTATGCAACACACATAAGAGAAGGTGATACAGAGGTGGGACTTTGATTCCATTAACTTGAGTTCCACATTTGATGTTGCGACTGAATCATGTTACTATTATTGGGAAATCAATGAATTCTGTTAATATTTTCAGCATGAAACAAGCCACCGATGACCATAATAATGCAAGTAAAAGCATAAAAGTTTGTGATTTGGGGTGTTGTTGCTTAGAAACTGGATTATATGTTGCTGATATTTAGCTCTGAAAAATTCAGCTTAGATGTTTCCTTAGTGCAACCAGAAATCATGGTCTTTCTGAGATTCCTGTGTACCCCAGACATTACCCTTGGGACAGGCATGGACTGATGTCAGTTGTGTGATAATGTTTGATAGCAGGAAGTAGCTGCTGTTTCTTCTTTTGGAAAGACTGTCAGTTATTGGGGGAGAGCAGTGTGTCCGACACAGTTTGCTTACTGCAGCTGGCAGTTTGCTGCACAATTGAACTAGCTAATCCATTTTGGAGGCCACAAAAAATGCTACATTTCTGCTTAAAGATTCAATTACTTCTCTTCAGCCCCACTGTTCATGTGCAGCCTGATCTGGTGCTGAAGGACAGGTAGGTGTGCCTGGGGCATGAGTGCACACTGGCCCCCATTGAATGATGGAGCCCAGGCCCAAGTCTCTAATCCAGTGGTACCAGGTATTCAGCCTTTAATGGGGAGTGAGCCTCATTCCTGGAATCACAGCCAACCCAGTAACACCGCCAGACTGTCCAACAGCCCATAGGGTACACCACTGAATCCAGTGATTCTTTGTTTAAAGCACTGCCAAGATTTGGGACCATTAGCTGATTTTGATCTTGCTTTCCTTTTGGATTCTTACAGAGAATATCATATTGCAGTATATTTTTGAGATTGCATACTCTCAGTGCAGGCAATGACAGGTTCAGCAGCCTCGCCTATGAGATGCAGATCTGCTGTTAAAGGGATTGAGATATAAAGCATTGACCCTAGCAAACTAGTACTGTATTTTACACAACAGTAAATCTATACAAACTAGTACTGTATTTTACACAACAGTAAATCTATACAAACTAGTACTGTATTTTACACAACAGTAAATCTATATAAACTAGTACTGTATTGAACACAACAGTAGATCTATACAAACCAGTACTGTATTGAACGCAACAGTAGATCTATACAAATGAGTACTGTATTGAACGCAACAGTAGATCTATACAAACTAGTACTGCATTGAATACATTGGAAATGCTATACAAACTAGTACTGTATAGAGCACAATGGTAGATCTATGCTGACTAGTACTGTATTGAACACAACGGTTGTTCTATACAAATGAGTACCGTATTTAACACAACAGTAGATCTATACAAATGAGCACTGCATTGTACACAATGGAATTTCTATACAAGCTAGTAATGTCTTGAACACAATAGAAGTTCTATACAAACTAGTACTGTATAAAGCACAACAGTAGATCAATACTGACTAGTACTGTATTGAACAAAATGGAAGTTCTATACAAACTAGTACCGTATTGAACACAACAGTCATTCTATACAAACTGGTACAGTATTGAACAAAATGCAGTTAAAAGATGACTTGATTTGGCTCAAGGAACATTCCATGCTGTCTCATTAGATTTAAAAGGTGGGGGGAGGGGGAGAGAGAAACACCAGGTGAGAGGTGAAACCTGGAGGCGGAGGGATGAAGCAAAGAGCTGGGAAGTTGATGGTGAAAGAGACAGAAGGCCATGGAAGAAAGAAGAAAATGGTGGGGGGGGGGAGGGAAGAGGAACACCAGAGGGAGGCAATGGGAGGGCAAGGGGAGAACATGAGAGAGGGTCAAGGGGATGGGAAATGGTGAAGTCGGGGTGGCGATATTACTGGAAGTTTGAGAAATCAATGTTCATGCCATCAGGTTGGAGGCTACCCAGATGGAATATAAGGTGTTGTTCCTCCAACCTAAGTGTGGCCTTATCCCGTCAGTGGAGGAGGCCATGGATGGATATATTGGAATGGGAATAGGAAGTGGAATTAAAATGGGAGGCCCCTGGGTAATACAAGTAATCTGTTCCCAGTCTTTGCATTGTTGCCTGTTCCTGATGATTGTTCAGTTGTTTGCATTATGTTGCGGGTAGCTGGTTCCCTGGTGGTACCACTGCATGACAAGTCTCCTGTTACCTGTTGACAGCACTGCTTCACTGACTCGGTTGACAACAACATACTGTAGGTAGCCTGCAGCATGATGGTGGCACTGAGCTACATGATGCCTGTTGTTATCCAGATGCTACAGGTTTTATTTCATATCTTGGTAGCATTGTGAGACAGGTTTTCTGTTTTGGGTTTGCAACACCATACAACAGGTTACCTTCACCCTGTTGGTAATGGTGTGTCCCAAAGACTTCACATCCCTCCTGATGTTCCTCCTCTCCCTCCAATCCACCCCTCCCCACAGCTGGACACACCAACGGCAGCCAAATTCATCTTGACTCTGTACCCAGAATCCTATTTGCAAATTACTCTGCTATATTCATTAAGCTATGATCATTTACCCAACATCTCTGACCATTCACCCTTATGGAATTGCACGTACTATCTCTCAGAACAAAATTTAGCATGTTACATTTCCCAGCATTTACTTCTATCAACCTCCTCACTGTCCATTCCCACAGACATTCCATTCCCCAGTCCCTCACTGTCAATCACCGATCACTTCACCTTCCCTTCCATTCCCAGACCCTCTCTGTTACTCTCAGATCACTCCACTTCCACAACGATTCCTCAATCCCTTACTGTCCGCTCACAGATCACTCCACTTCCACAACGATTCCTCAATCCCTTACTGTCCGCTCACAGATCACTCCACTTCCACAACGATTCCTCAATCCCTTACTGTCTGCTCACAGATTACTCCACTTCCACGATTCCTCAATTCCTTACTGTCCGCTCACAGATCACTCCACTTCCACAACGATTCCCCAATCCCTCACTGTCCGCTCACAGATCACTCCACCTCCCCATCAATTCCCCAATCCCTCACTGTCCACTCACAGATCACTCCACTTCCCTATCCATTCCCAGTCCCTCACTGTCCATCCTCAGATCACTCCATCTCCCCATCAATTCCTAGACCCTCACTGTCCGCTCACGGATCACTCCACCTCCCCATTAATTCCCCAATCCCTCACTGTCCACTCACAGATCACTCCACCTCCCTATCCATTCCCAGTCCCTCAATGTCCACTCTCAGATCACTCCACTTCCACAACGATTCCTCAATCCCTCACTGTCCACTCACAGATCACTCCATCTCAACGTCAATTCCTCAATCCCTCACTGTCCACTCTCAGATCACTTCACCTCCCCGTCCATTCCCAGACCCTCACAGTCCACTCTCAGATCACTCCACTTCCACAACAATTCCTCAATCCCTCACTGTCCACTCTCAGATCACTCCATCTCCCCATCAATTCCCAGACCCTCACTGTCCACTCACAGATCACTCCACCTCGCTATCCATTCCTCAGTCCCTCACTGTCCACTCTCAGATCACTCCACTTCCACAATGATTCCCCAATCCCTCACTGTCCACTCTCAGATCACTCCACTTCCACAATGATTCCCCAATCCCTCACTGTCCACTCACACATCACACCACTTCCCCATCCATTCCCAGTCCCTCACTGTCCACTCTCAGATCACTTCACCTCCCCATCCATTCCCAGACCCTCACTGTCCACTCTCAGATAACTCCACTTCCACAACAATTCCTCAATCCCTCACTGTCCACTCTCAGATCACTCCACCTCCCCATCAATTCCCCAATCCCTCACTGTCCATTCACAGATCACTCCACCTCTGCAACAATTCCCCAATCCCTCACTGTCCACTCACACATCACACCACCTCCCCATCCATTCCCCAATCCCTCACTGTCCACTTACAGATCACTCCACCTCCCTATCCATTCCTCAATCCCTCACTGTCCACTCACAGATCACTCCACCTCCCCATCCATTCCCCAATCCCTCACTGTCCACTCACAGATCACTCCACCTCTGCAACGATTCCCCTATCCCTCACTGTCCACTCTCAGATCATTCCACCTCCCTATCCATTCCCAGTCCCTCACAGTCACTCACTGATCACTCCACCTCCCTATCCATTCTCAGTCCCTCACTGTCCACTCACAGATCATTCCACCTCCCTATCCATTTCCCAATCCCGCACTGTCCACTGTCAGATCACTCCACCTCCCTATCCATTCCCCAATCCCTCACTGTCGACTCACAGATCACTCCATCTCCCCATTAATTCCTCAATCCCTCACTGTCCATTCTCAGATCACTCCACCTCCCCATCAATTCCCCAATCCCTCACTGTCCACTCACACATCACACCACCTCCCCATCCATTCCCCAATTCCTCACTGTCCACTTACGGATCATTCCACCTCCCTATCCATTCCTCAATCCCTCACTGTCCACTCTCAGATCACTCCACCTCTTCAACGATTCCTCAATCCCTTACTGTCCAATCTCAGATCATTCCACCTCCCTATCCATTCCCCAATCCCTCACTGTCCACTCACAGATCACTCCACCTCCCCATCCATTCCCAGTCCCTCACTGTCCACTCTCAGATCATTCCACCTCCCCATCAATTCCTCAATCCCTCACTGTCCGCTCACAGATCACTCCACCTCCCTATCCATTCCCCAATCCCTCACTGTCCACTCAGAGATCACTCCACCTCTTCAACGATTCCTCAATCCCTCACTGTCCACTCAGAGATCACACCACCTCCCCATCCCTTCCCCAATTCCTCATTGTCCAGTCTCAGATCATGTCATGTGCAAGTTTTCTGTCACCTGCAGATTTGAAAGATATCCAGTTGTGTCCTGTATACTTGTGGAAAGGCTTTAAATGGTAATCAGCAAAATACAGCGAAATAGGACTCGCTCGGTCAGGCATTTTGTTTGGCATGCATTAGGCAGAAAAGGCTGTTTCCATGGTGTATAACTCTCTGTCTATGTGTCTTGCTGCCTTAGTAAAGCTGCCAGCCAGAACAATCAGAAACCTCACTCACCCAGACATTTTCTCTTCTCTCCTCTTGCATCAGGTTGTTACAAAAGCTTGAAGTCACATTCTGAAGCATAGCTTCTACCTCACTATCATAAGACAGCTGAATGTTTCCCTAGTACAAAAGATGGTGTCTCCACTTCACAGTCTGCCTTGTTATGATTTTGCAGCTTACTGTTTTTCAGTTCTGCACTGTTTCTGTAGCTGTTACACTTTAATTCTGCTTTCTGTTATTGTTTAAACTGTTCTGATTTAATCTGTATAGAAAAGAAGCTTTACAATACCTGCTGGTACACATGACAATAACAGAGCAATCCTTTTTTCAAGGAGAGCTAGTGTTCCATGTACAGACCTCACAAGAAATCCACCCTACCCTTCACCTCCAGTTCAGAAATAATCTTTCTTTGCTAATCTTTGTTTCCTGTTACTGAGCCAGTTTTCTTTCCACACTACCACCTGGCCTTCAGTCTCGATATCTGGCCTACCATTCAGCGCATATGCACATACCCACCCTTACCATATCAACCACATTTTCTTCACCAATTCTCAGTTAATCCTTTATTCTGTATGTAAGGCATGATTTGATAATAATAAAGTCATATTTTCTAATCATTCCACATTTGTCTCAGTGATTCTTAGTCTCCCTGATTATTGTTTCCACTGGGGTTAAATGAACTGGCCTATGTTTATCAGTCAGCCTATTTTTGAACAAGAGCATGTCTGCCCCTTGGTGCTGATTGATGCAGGAAGGTTATAGACCAGTGTCTATAACATGCTCATCTAGTGGCTGGGTCAAATTTCTCATTCACAGCTACCTGGACTATACCTCGTCCCACCCTGTTACTTGTGTAAACGCCATCCCCTTCTCTTAATTCCTCCATCTTCACTACATCTGCTCTCACGATGAGGCTTTTCATTCTAGAATGAAGGAGATGTCCTCCTTTTTCAAAGAAAGGGGCTTCCCTTCCTCCACCATCCATGCTGCCCTCAACCACATCTCTTCCATTTCACGCACGTCTTTTCTTACCCCATCCTCCTGACACACTACTAGGGATGGGGTTCCTCTTGACTTCACCTACCACCCCACCAGCCTCTGCTACCAGCACATAATTCTCTGAAACTTCTGCCATCTCCAACGGTATCCCATCACCAAGCACTTCTTCTCCTTGCCCCCCCCCCAAATTTCCGCTTTCCGCAGGTTTCACTCCCTATGTGACTCCCTTGTCCATTCGTCCCTCCCCATTGATCTCCCTCCTGGCACTTATCCTTGCAAGTGGAACAAGTGCTACACCTGCCCCTACACCTCCCTCTAAACAGTCCTTCCAGTGAGGTGACACTTCACCTGTGAGTCTGTTGGAGTCATTTACCATGTTTGGTGCTCCCGGTGTGGCCTCCTGTATATCGGTGAGACCCAATGTAGATTGGGAGACCGCTTCGCTAAGCATCTACACTCCAACTGCCAGGACAAGTTGGATATCCCAGTGTCCACCCATTTTAATTCCGCTTCCCACTCCCATTCTGATATGGCTATCCATGGCCTCCTCCACCGTTGTGATGAGGCCACACTTAGGTTGGAGGAACAACACCTTATATTCCGTCTGGGTAGCCTCCAACCTGATGACATGAACATCGATTTCACAAACTTCCGGTAATGCACCCCCCCCCCCCCCCGTCACCATTTCCCATTCCCTTTTCCCTCTCTCACCTCATGTCCTTGCCTGCCCATTGCCTTCTTCTGGTGCTCCTCCCCCTTTTTCTTTCTTCCATGGCCTTCTGTCTCTTTCACCAATCAACTTCCCAGCTCTTTACTTCATCCCTCCCCCCCTTCAGCTTTCAACTATCACCTGGTGTTTCTCTCTCTCCCTTCACCCCACATTTTAAATCTACTTCTTTGCTTTTTTCTCCAGTCCTGCTGAAGGGTTTCGGCCCAAAGCGTCTTTTCCTAGCTGCTGAGTTCCTCCAGAATTTTGCAAGTGCCACTCATTCATTGAATGCCACCTGCCTGTTACATCACAATTAGAGCATCAAGCATTTCTGGGTGAAAGGGTGTCATATTGCATACCTGTGTGTACCTTAGAAATGACTGGGGATCACCATGTATCCATCCACTGGAGACCATCTTACACAAGCTGCCTAAATCAGGGAGGAGGTACAGAAGCCTGATTCAGGAACAGCTTCTTTCCCTTGGCCAAACGATTTCTGAATGGAGCACTACCTCACTACGTATCAAAATTGTCTATATTTGCACTATTTATCTACTTTAACAATTTAATCTAGATGCACATTTACTGTAATTCACATTTTTTCTATTGCGATGTGCAACTGGTGAACGACAACATGGCATAAGCCAGTGATATTAAACCTGACTCTGATTTTGATCTGAATCAGTTGCCTTATGTTGATTGTCATAATATCACAGAGTCATCCAGCACAGGAACACGTTCTTCAGCCCACCGTACCCGTAATAACTATTAAATAACGATTTAAATAACTGTTAAATCTATACTGATCTTATTTATCAGCACTTAGTCCATTGCTTTCTAAGCCTTGGTGATTCAAGTGCTCATTCAGATACATGTTGTGGGAGTCTACCTCCACCATCCATTCAGGCAGTGTGTTCCAGATTCCAGTCTTCCAGTCACACTCTGGGCGAATTTGTTCTTCCTTTGATCCCCTCTTACCCATTACTCTAAATGTATGCCTCTTAGTTTTAGACACCTCGGCTATAGGGAGAAATTTGTGTACCTCTGCAAGTCCCCCCTCCGTACCAAGGTAGAGTGAAAAGCTCAGTGAAAAGCCTGCCATCCATACAAATCACTCCATACATAAGTACATCAAGGTAGTGCAAAACGAAAACAGAAATGAAACATTCAATTCCAGGAAACATCCTGGTGAATCTCCACCACACTCTCCAGTTCAATCTTGCTCGGTGCTCAGTGTGGACCAAAACTACACACAATACTCCAGCTGGGTCTGACTAATATTTTACAAAGTTTTACCATAACCTTCCTGCTAATATATTCTTTGCCCCAGTTAATGAAGATCAGCTTCCCACTTGCCTTCCTCACCACCCTTTCTAGCTTTAGGAATCCTTGAATGTACACCAAGGTTCCTCTGTTCCTTGATATTCCCTTGTGCCCTACCTTTGATTGTCTTGCTTTGAGAGAGCTGAGTAGATATTGGCATAGAACTTTTAAGAACAAATCATTTTTAATAACAACCACAATCTTTACTATTATTGAATTTAGTTTCATAACATTTCATGAGATATAGAGACCTGAGTTGATTGGTGATTAAAACTATAACTATAAATTAAACGCAAACAACAGGAATTCTGCAGATGCTGGAAATTCAAGCAACACACATCAAAGTTGCTGGTGAACGCAGCAGACCAAGCAGCATCTGTAGGAAGAGGTGCAGTCGACGTTTCAGGCCGAGACCCTTCATCAGGACTAACTGAAGGAAGAGTGAGTAAGGGATTTGAAAGTTGGAGGGGGAGGGGGAGATCCAAAATGATAGGAGAAGACAGGAGGGGGAGGGATAGAGCCAAGAGCTGGACAGGTGATAGGCAAAAGGGGATACGAGAGGATCATGGGACAGGAGGTCCGGGAAGAAAGACAAGGGGGAGGGACCCAGAGGATGGGCAAGAGGTATATTCAGAGGGACAGAGGGAGAAAAAGGAGAGTGAGAGAAAGAATGTGTGCATAAAAATGAGTAACAGATGGGGTACGAGGGGGAGGTGAGGCCTTAGCGGAAGTTAGAGAAGTCGATGTTCATGCCATCAGGTTGGAGGCTACCCAGACGGAATATAAGGTGTTATTCTTCCAACCTGAGTGTGGCTTCATCTTTACAGTAGAGGAAGCCGTGGATAGACATGTCAGAATGGGAATGGGATATGAAATTAAAATGTGTGGCCACTGGGAGATCCTGCTTTCTCTGGCAGACAGAGCGTAGATGTTAAGCAAAGCGGTCTCCCAGTCTGCGTCGGGTCTCGCCAATATATAAAAGGCCACATTGGGAGCACCGGACGCAGTATATCACCCCAGTCGACTCACAGGTGAAGTGTTGCCTCACCTGGAAGGACTGTTTGGGGCCCTGAATGGTGGTAAGGGAGGAAGTGTAAGGGCATGTGTAGCACTTGTTCCGCTTACACGGATAAGTCCCAGGAGGGAGATCAGTGGGGAGGGATGGGGGGGACGAATGGACAAGGGAGTTGTGTAGGGAGCGATCCCTGCGGAATGCAGAGAGAGTGGGGGAGGGAAAGATGTGCTTAGTGGTCCCGTTGGAGGTGGCAAAAGTAAACTAAAGGTGTAGCTATGGGCACCTGTATGGATCCTAGCTATGCCTGCCTTTTTGTTGGGTTTGTGGAACAATCTATGTTCCGTACCTATTCTGGTATCTGTCCCCCACTTTTCCTTCGCTACATCGACGACTGCATTGGCGCTGCTTCCTGCACGCATGCAGAACTCGTTGACTTTATTAACTTTGCCTCCAACTTTCACCCTGCCCTCAAGTTTACCTGGTCCATTTCTGACACCTCCCTCCCCTTTCTAGATCTTTCTGTCTCTGTCTCTGGAGACAGCTTATCCACTGATGTCTACTATAAGCCTACTGACTCTCACAGCTATCTGGACTATTCCTCTTCTCACCCTGTCTCTTGCAAAAACGCCATCCCCTTCTCGCAATTCCTCCGTCTCCGCCGCATCTGCTCTCAGGATGAGGCTTTTCATTCTAGGACGAGGGAGATGACTTCATTTTTTAAAGAAAGGGGCTTCCCTTCCTCCACTATCAACTCTGCTCTTAAACGCATCTCCCCCATTTCACGTACATCTGCTCTCACTCCATCCTCCCGCCACCCAACTAGGAATAGGGTTCCCCTGGTCCTCACCTACCACCCCACCAGCCTCCGGGTCCAACATATTATTCTCCGTAACTTCCGCCACCTCCAACGGGATCCCACCACGAAGCACATCTTTCCCTCCCCCCCTCTCTCTGCATTCCGCAGGGATCGCTCCCTACACAACTCCCTTGTCCATTCGTCCCTCCCATCCCTCCCCACTGATCTCCCTCCTGGGACTTATCCGTGTAAGCGGAACAAGTGCTACACATGCCCTTACACTTCCTCCCTTACCACCATTCAGGGCCCCAAACAGTCCTTCCAGGTGAGGCAATACTTCACCTGTGAGTCGACTGGGGTGATATACTGCGTCCGGTGCTCCCGATGTGGCCTTTTATATATTGGCGAGACCCGACGCAGACTGGGAGACCGCTTTGCTGAACATCTACGCTCTGTCCGCCAGAGAAAGCAGGATCTCCCAGTGGCCACACATTTTAATTCCATATCCCATTCCCATTCTGACATGTCTATCCACGGCCTCCTCTACTGTAAAGATGAAGCCACACTCAGGTTGGAGGAATAACACCTTATATTCCGTCTGGGTAGCCTCCAACCTGATGGCATGAACATCGACTTCTCTAACTTCCGCTAAGGCCCCACCTCCCCCTCGTACCCCATCTGTTACTCATTTTTATGCACACATTCTTTCTCTCACTCTCCTTTTTCTCCCTTTGTCCCTCTGAATATACCTCTTGCACATCCTCTGGGTCCCCCCCGCCCTTGTCTTTCTTCCCGGACCTCCTGTCCCATGATCCTCTCGTATCCCCTTTTGCCTATCACCTGTCCAGCTCTTGGCTCTATCCCTCCCCCTCCTGTCTTCTCCTATCATTTTGGACCTCCCCCTCCCCCTCCAACTTTCAAATCCCTTACTCACTCTTCTATCAGTTAGCCCTGACGAAGGGTTTCGGCCTGAAACGTCGACTGCACCTCTTCCTACAGATGCTGCTTGGCCTGCTGCGTTCACCAGCAACTTTGATGTGTGTTACTATAAATTAAAACTGTAATTTCTATATTGTCCATTTTCTTTATTTCTAATTCCCATACATTTTGGGATTGTTTATGCTGTTCACCCCAATAACATCTCCAGCGTGGGTGCATGTTTTTTGAACAGATTGAAGGTTTTATTCTGAGTATGATCCAATCAGCTCATTATTGCTGTTTACATCTATTCTGGGATATGAACCAACACTCCCTTTGCTTTTGTTTTTCCACTTTGCCCAGGCATTCAAATTAATGAGTCAATTATCACTCTCAATATTTCTTCAATATATCCCAATGATATTAATGTACACCCATATGTTTGATTTATTTGATTAACATTCAATAGTTATATAATATAAGATAAATGCAACAATGGTAATAAATCTGATTTCTGATCCTAGTTCAATAATAAACAATCATAGTCCTCAGTGTAGTTACACAACATAAGACATATGAGATAGTGATATTAAACCTATTCCTGATTCGGATTCAATAATATACTGTCATATTCCTGATTCAATGATATACAATCATGTTCCTGATTCAATAATATACTATATTCCTGATTCAATGATATACTACTATATCCCTCAGTGTCGATTTTTACAATGCGATAATTACCCACTTCTGAAGTTATTGAATTCATTCTGCCAGCTCACTGATCTACCTACAGTACTTGCCATACTTGTGTAACAACCACAGATTTTACAGCATCCAAAAATGGACTTGCAAGTGATCTGCATTTACACCCTCGCACATTGATATTATTTTACTCACAGAAGATACACAGCTCAGAGAACTTAAGCAGAGTTGATGGGACTTCGGAGAGAAAACAGTTAACTGGACTTTGTTTTGGGAGGTTATATACCCTAGCGGAAAGAATGTTTAGTTTGGTCAGTGGGCATAGAAAAAGGAAGTGGCTCCTTTGGCCAGAAAGATAGTGTTGGACAGTTTCAGTCCTTTTGGCATGAGCTTCCTTAAGTGTCATAGCTGGACGACAGAAGCAGTGTTGAGAAGATGAGCCACTGACCTATTACCTGAATACAGGGAGTGTAGTTTGGGGGAATATAAAGGAATGTAGCAGTGATAGGGGATTATAGTTACAGGAATTTTTTTTCTGCTGTCACATCTAGGTCAAAAGGCTGTGCTTGGAGCTGGGATTAAGGACACCTCCTCAGTGTTGGAGATGAACATGGAGGAACAGATTCAGTTGTCACAGTCCATATAGGAAGCAGCAAGATAGGTCAGACAAATAGGTTGTCTGATTCAAAGCAGAACCACAAGGACAATAATGTTAGAATACTGCCTTTTCCACATACATACTGACATAGGGTGAAACAAATCAGGCGATGGAGAAGGGTTCAGTACATGCAGAACCGGAAAGAGGCATTGTTCTGGTCTGAGGCACTTCACTTCAATCATAACCATCAGGGCTTTAAAGTAAGTAATGCATGAGAAGGGAATAACTAATCAGACCGTGGCGGGAAAGCACAGAGCAAACAATGGTAGGAGAGCACAAGACAAGATAGTGATAAGAAAATCAATGTCACACGAAGCAGTCATTATGGGGATGTGGTTGCAAGGTTGAGAACTGAAAATTATGGGCATCTGAGATTTCAGGAATATAGGCATACTGAAGAAGGGTGAGATAGTTCAGAGAGCAGAGAATGGTGTGAACAATTATCCCGGCTCAGGGGATGAAGAAGCAGGATCAGCTGGGTAGAGATAAGAAATAACAGAAAAACATTCATTGGTGAGAGCAGTATTCAGAGCAGAAGAGCAGTACTGTGGCAGATTGTAACAAAAGGCAATGCTGTAATTATGGCTGACTTGTCACAGAGATTTGCCAATCAAAATTGGCAAGTGTAATGGAGTGCAACTTAATGCAATGAATTTGAGGCAGTTTCCAAGAGCCCATCGTGATATCAGGCTATTTTCAATTTTTTTTACATGTAATGGGCTGAGATTAGTTGGTTGCCTTCTAGTAAAAGCTTTTATGGAAAAGAATAAGCATAGAAATAGAATTTTATAAAGAACACAAAATTAAATGAATGAAAATTTTTTTAAAAAGTAGGTTGAAAATTAGATTGAAGTTATTTTTATTAAATTTAATTGAATTAACTTTATTTTTTACATCCTTCACATACATGAGGAGTAAAAATCTTTACGTTACGTCTCCATCTGAATGTGCAATGTGAAATTTATAGTCATTTGTAATAAATAATATGTACAACTGGACAGGCAATATAACATAGAAATACAATTGTATCAGCATGAATTAATCAGTCTGATTGCCTGGTGGAAGAAGCTGTCCTGGAGCCTGTTGGTCCTGGCTTTAATGCTGCAGTACCATTTTCCAAATGGTAGCAGCTGGAACAGTTTGTGGTTGGGGTGGCTCTGGTCCCCAATGATTCTTCAGGCCCTTTTTATGCACCTGTCTCTGTAAATGTCCTGAACAGTGCGAAGTTCACTTCTACAGATGTACTGGGCTGTCCACACCACTCTCTGCAGAGTCCTGCAATTAAGAGAAGTACAGTTCCCATGCGAGGGGTGACCTTAACAGACAAAAGTCACAGTGGTTGGGTCTCTGGCACTGAGTCTGACTCTGTGACTCAGAAGGGAAGGGAGAAGAGGCATGCTTTGGTGATTGGGGATTTGTTAGTTAGGGGAACAGACAGGAGGTTCTGTGGGTGAGAATGAGATTCCAGGATGGTATGTAGCCTCCTGGGTGCCAGAGTCTAGGGTACCTCGGACCAATTCCTCAGCATTCTTAAGTGGGAGGGTGAACAGCCAGAGGTTGCGGTCCTCATAGGTACCAATGACATGGGTAGGATGAGTGATGAGGTTCTACATAGGGAGTTCTGGGAGTTAGTTGCTAAGTTAAAGGGCAGGACATCCAGGGTTGTGGTCTCAGGAATGCTACATATGCCACGTGCTAGTGAGGCCAGAACTAGGAAGATTATACAGTTTAATGTGTGGCTAAGGAGTTGGTGTAGGAGGGAGGGCATAAAATTTTTGGATCTTTGGACTCTCTTTCAGGGAAGGTGGGACCTGTACAGAAGGGACAGTGGTGCACCTGAACTGCAGAAAGACTATTATCCTTGTGGGAAGGTTTGTTAACGCTGCATGGTAGGGTTTAAACTAGAGTTGCAGGGGGATGGGAACCAGAGTGCCAGAACAGTTAGTGAAGAAGTTGTGGAGAGATGTTGATAAGACCTCAGACAAAGTCAGGAATCAAAAGGTTGATCATGGTGTAACTAGTGTCCTGAGCTGCCTATATTTCGATACAAGAAGTATCGTAGGAAAGGCAGATAGTAGTACTGAAGATGAGGTAGTTTTTTACAAACAGAAGCAATGTGTAGTGAGGAGAGCCTGTTGATAGGGCAAAATTGCATTCAACAGGATGAGTTGCAATGTAAAAGGCTGAGAAATGGGTGAATACAGGATTGTAGTTATTGCATCTGAATGTATGCAGTATGCGGAATAAGGTAGATGAACTTGCAACACAGTGGCAGATTGGCAGGTATGATGTTGTGGGCATCACAACATGGCTGAAAGATTATAGCTGGGAGCTTAATGTCCAAGGATACATACTGTATCGAATGGATAGGCAGGAAGGCAGAGGGTGCACCGTTCCTCTGTTGGTAAAAATGAAATCAAATCATTAGAAAGAAGTGACATTGGGTTGGAAGGTGATGAATGTGAACAGAGCTAAGGAACTGCAAGGATAAAAAGTCACTGATGAGAGTTGTATACAGACCCTCAATTAGTAGTAAGGATATGGTCTACAAATTATAACAGGAGATAGAAAATGCATACCTTAAGAGAAATGTTACGATAGTCATGGAGGACTTCAGTATGCAGGTAGATTGGGAAAATCAGATTGGTGCTGGATTACAGGAGGAGAAATTTCTAAAGTGCCTTCGAAATGGCTTTTTATGGCAGCTTATGGTTGAGCCCAATAGGTGATCAGCTATTCTGGACTGGGTGTTGTGCAATGAACCAGAATTGATTAGAGAGCTTAAGGTAAAAGAACTCTTTGGGGAAAGTAATGATAATATGATCAAATTCACCCTGAATATTGAGAAGGAGAAGCTAAAGTCAGATGTATCAGGATATTACAGTGGAGTAAAGGGAATTACAGAGGCATGAGAGAAGAGTTGGCCAGGATTGATTGGAAAAGAACACTGGCAGGGATGATGGCAGAGCAGCAATGGCTTGAATTTCTGGAAGCAATTTGGAAAGCACAGGATATATGCATCCCAAAGAGGGAGAAGTATTCTGAAGGAAACTGTGGCTAACAAGAGAAATCAAAGCCAACATAAAAGCTAAAGAGAGGGCATATACTAGAGCAAAAAAAAAAAAATCTGTGGAATTTAGAGGATTGGGAAGCTTTTAAAAACCAACAGAAGGCAACTAAAAAAGTCTAATGAAGGTAAAGATGGAATATAAAAGTAAGCTTGCCAATAATATTAAAGAGGATACCAAAAGTTTCTCCAGATACCTAAAGTGTAAAGGAGAGGAGAGAGTGAATATCGGACCACTGGAAAACGATGCTGGAGAGGTAGTAATGGGGGGCAAGGAAATGGCAGACAAACTGAATAAGTATTTTGCATCAGTCTTCACTGTGGAAGACACTAGCAGTATGGTGGAAGTTCCAGGTGTCAGGGGGCATGAAATGTGTGAAGTTGCCATTACTAGAGAGAAAAGTCTAAAGGTAGATAAGTCACCTGGGCCAGATGATGTACACCCCAGGGTTCTGAAAGAGGTGGCTGAAGAGATCGTGGAGTCATTAGTAATGATCTTTCAACAATCACTGGATTCTGGAATGGTTCCGGAAGACTGGAAACTTGCAAATGTCACTCCACTCTTCAAGAAGGAGAGAGGCAGAAGAAAGGAAACTATAGGCCAGTTAGTCTGACCTCAGTGATTAGGAAGATGTTAGACTTGATTATTAAGGATGAGGTCTCAGGCAACTTGGAGGCACATGATAAAATAGGCTGTAATCAGCATGGTTCCTTCAAGGAAAATCTTGCCTGACAAATCTGCTGGATTTCTTTGAAGAAGTAATAAGCAGGATAGACAAAGGGGAATTGGTTGATGTTGTGTACTTGGATTTTCAGAAAGCCTTTGACAAGGTGCCACACATAAGGCTGCTTAACAAGCTACGAGCCCATGGTATTATAGGAAAGATTATAGCATGGATAAAGCAGTGGCTAATTGGCAGGAGGCAAAGAGTGAGAATAAAGGGAGCTTTTTCTGACTGGCTGCTCATGGCTAGTAGTGTTCTACTACAGAGGCAGCTTATAAAGAAGAAGTCATCACCTTGAGACAGTGGTGTCAAGAAAGCAACCTCTCCCTCAAAGGAGCTGGTTGTGGACTACAGGAGGAATGGAGACAGGCTCATCTCTATTGACATCAATGGATCTGGGGTTAAGAGGATGAACAGCTTCAAGTTCCTTGGCATACACATCACCGAGGTCCTCATGTAGTCTGTTCATACCGGCTGTGTGGTGAAAAAAGCACATCAGCGTCTCTTTCACCTCAGACGGTTAAGAAGTTTGGCATGAGTTCCAAAATCCTAATGACTTTCTGCAGGGGCACAATTGAGAGCATCTTGACTGGCTACGTCTGACTGGCCGACTGCCTGGTATGGGAACTGTACTTCCCTCAATCGCAGGACTCTGCAGAAAGTGGTGCGGACAGCTCACAGCGACAGATGTGTAAAAGGGGCCAGAGGTGATCACTGGGGACCCAAGTCACCCCAATCCCCCACAGTCTGTTCCAGTTGCTGCCATCCGGGAAACAGCACCACAACATTAAAGCCAGGACCAACAGGCTCCGGTACAATTTCTTCCACCTGGCCATCAGACTGATAAATTCACACTGACATAATTGTATTTCTATGCTATATTGACTGTTCTGCTGTACATACTACTTATTACAAATTACTATAATTTACACATTGCACATTCAGATGAAATGCAGATGGAATACAGTGTTGGGAAATTTATGGTCATGGACTTGGATAGAAGAAATAAAATGGTTGAATATTTTCCAAATGGAGAGAAAATACAAAAAAAAAGGAGACCTTGTGCAGGGTTCCCTAATTTGCAGATTGAGTCTGTGGTGAGGAAGGCAAATGCAACGTTAGCATTCATTTCAGAAGGACTAGAATATAAAAACAAGGATGTAATGTTGAAACTTTATAAAGTACTGGTGAGGCCTTACTTGGAATATTGTGAGTAGGTTTGGTATCTTATCTTAGAAAGGATGTGCTGACACTGGAGAGGGTTCAAAGGAAGTTCATGAAAATGTTTCTAGGATTCAATGGTTTGTCATATGAAGAGTGTTTGATGGCTCTGGGCCTGTATTCTCTAGAATGCAGAAAAATGACAGGTGACCTCATTGAAACATATCGAATGGTAAAAGGCCTTGATAGAGTGGACGTGGAGAGGATGTTTCCAGTGGTGGGAGAGTCTAAGACCAGAGTACACAGCTCAGATAGAGGGGATGGAGATGAAGAGGAATTTCTTTAGCCAGGGAGTGGTGAATCTGTGGAATTCTTTTCCAACAGCAGTTGTGGAGGCCAAGTCTTAATGTCAGGCAGAGGTTGATAGATTCTTGATTGGTCAGGGCATAAAAGGATATGGGGAGAAGACAGGAGATTGGGGCTGCGAGGAAAATTGGATCAGTCATGATGAAACGTCAGAGCAGACTCAATGAGCCAAATGGCTTAATTCTGCTCCTAGATCTTATTGTCTTATGGTCTTATGGTAACCATGGTAACCATGGTAGACCAAGGAGAAAATAACACATGAGAGAAAACTGGTGAGAAAATGAAAACACATTTTCAGACATTCTGCAAGGATATGCAAAGGAAGTTAGATAAACAAAAGTAAAAATTAGTCTCCTAGAAGGAAGAAATAATAATGAAGAAGGAATTAATATAAATGATAGATATCTTAGAAACATAGAAACAGAGAAAATAGGTGCAGGAGTAGGCCATTCGGCCCTTCGAACCTGCACCGCCATTCAGTATGATCATGGCTGATCATCCAATTCAGAACCCTGTACCTGCTTTCTCTCCATACCCCCGATCCCTTTAGCCAAAGGGCCATATCTAACTCCTTCTTAAATATGGCCAATGAACTGGCCTCAACTGTTTCATGTGGCAGAGAATTCCACAGATTCACCACTCTCTGTGTGAAGAAGTTTTTCCTCATCTCGGTCCTAAAAGGACCTTTACCTTATCCTTTATCTTTAAACTGTGACCCCTCGTTCTGGACTTCCCCAACATCGGGAACAATCTTCCTGCATCTAGCCTGTCCAATCCCTTTAGAATTTTATACGTTTCAATAAGATCCCCCCTCAATCTTCTAAATTCCAGCGAGTATAAGCCTAGTCGATCCAGTCTTTCTTCGTATGAAAGTCCTGCCATCCCAGGAATCAATCTGGTGAACTTTCTTTGTACCCCCTCTATGGCAAGAATGTCTTTCCTCAGATTAGGGGACCAAAACTGCACACAGTACTCCAGTTGTGGTCTCATCAAGGCCTTGTACAACTGCAGGAGAACCTCCCTGCTCCTGTACTCAAATCCTCTTGCTATGAATGCCAACATACCATTCGCCTTTTTCACCGCCTGCTGTACCTGCATGCCCACTTTCAATGACTGGTGTACATTGACACCCAGGTCTCGTTGCACCTCCCCTTTTCCTAATCGGCCACCATTCAGATAATAATCTGTTTTCCTGTTCTTGCCACCAAAGTGGATAACCTCACATTTATCCACATTAAATTGCATCTGCCATGAATTTGCCCACTCACCTAACCTATCCAAGTCACCCTGCATCCTCTTAGCATCCTCCTCACAGCTAACACTGCCGCCCAGCTTCGTGTCATCCGCAAACTTGGAGATGCAGCATTTAATTCCCTCATCTAAATCATTAATATATATTGTAAACAACTGGGGTCCCAGCACTGAGGCTTGCGGTACCCTACTAGTCACTGCCTGCCATTCTGAAAAGGTCCTGTTTATTCCCACGCTTTGCTTCCTGTCTGCCAACCAATTCTCTATCCACATCAATACCATACCCCCAATACCGCGTGCTTTAAGTTTGCACACTAATCTCCTGTGTGGGACCTTGTCAAAAGCCTTTTGAAAATCCAAATATACCACATCCACTGGTTCTCCCCTATCCACTCTGCTAGTTACATCCTCAAAAAATTCTATAAAATTCGTCAGACATGATTTTTCTTTCACAAATCCATGCTGACTTTGTCCGATGATTTCACTGCTTTCCAAATGTGCTATTATCACATCTTTGATAACTGGCTCTAGCATTTTCCCCACCACGGATATCAGGCTAACAGTATATCTTATACGCAAGAGATTCTGGAGATGCTGGAAGTCCAGAATAACACATACAAAATGCTGAAGGAACTCAGCAGGTCAGGCAGCAACTATGGAAATGAATAAGCAGTTGCCATCTTGGGCCAAAACCCTTCACACATCAAAAACTCCATTCCTGCCACAGTGGACACCCACCAATATGTTTACCGACAGAATCACTCCACAACAGGTGCCGCAGCATCTGTCATGCACCTGGCTCTGATACAATAAGTAAACAAGGACACATGTCAGAAAGCTGTTTCTGGATTTCAGTTCAGTATACAGCACTATTTTCTCACAGACCTTGGTGACTAAACTCCTACTCCTCAGTCTAAATACACCACTGTGCAACTTGGTGTTGGACTTCATAACCTACAGACCTCAGGTATCAGGATGGGCAACCCCTCTTCCCTCCTGATCATCCTCAATTTGAATGCCCCACCCCCCAAGGGCTGTGTGCTGAGCCCACTGCTGCACACTCTGCTCACACACAACTACACGGTCAAACATTTGAGTAATCACGTTGTCAAGTTTGCCAATAACACAACCGTGGTAGAGCTCATCACCAACGACGATGAGACGGCTGTACAGAGAGGAGGTGGAAGAGCATGAGGTTTGGTGATAGGCAAATGACCTCTTCCTCAATGTCAACAAGACAAAGGAGATGGGTGTCAACTTCAGGAGAATTCACACTACTCACACCCCTCTTTACAGTGGTGGCACAGTAGTGGAAACTGCAAGCAGTTTCACACTCCTGCGAGTGCACATCCCACACAACCTCTCATAGTCCCAGAACAAATTATACACAATCAAGAAAGTGCCTCTCCTTTCTGAGGAGACTGAAGAGACCTGAACTATGCACATCAATACTTACAATCTTCTACAGATATACAGTGGAGAGCATCCTAACATGCTGCTTCACTGCATGGTATGGAAACCATACTGTGGCTGACAGGAAGGCTCTGCAATGGGTAATCAAAGCTGCCCAACATATCACCGGCACCAGCTTACCCTCCACCAAGGACATGTATGCAGACAGGTGTCAGAAAAAGGCCAGCAGTATCATGAAAGATCCCAGCCACTCTGCTCATGGACTGTTTGTCCCACTCCCATCAGGGAGGCAGCTACATAGCATCCACGCCAGGACCACCAGACTCAAAAACAGTTACTTTCCCCGAGCATTAAGGATCAACATTTCTACCCACTGACCACCCCCAAGATACCCCCATCACCACTACTTTGCCATTTCTGGTCAGAGTCACCTTACGAACAGACACTTCTCTACCTTGCGTCACTTTATGGACATACAATATATCTATGTATAAAGCTATCTTATGTATTTATTGTGTTTTTTTTGTTACGTACCCCGTAACTGGGTTGCCAAACCAGCAGAAATGGACCACTCAGTTGGAGTCTGGATTACTGGAACTAAGAAAGTTTTATTAAAGAAATAAGCAACACAGTACTCTAATCAAAAGGATAATAAATACAACAGTTCAGCAATGATAAACACACATGTACACAGAACTAGGATAATAGGATCAATCAAGCTCTATCGTCGTCTAGGGGTAAATGACCAGTTTCAAAGTGACGCAAAGTTCAGTTCAGTTCACAGTAATCACTGCCGTGCCGGTGGACTGGGGTGGGGGGGTGGAGGAGAGAGAGAGGGCGAAAGCGAATGAATATTCAAAACGGCTTCCACACAGACCTTCGATATTCCTCGCAGTCAGCTTTCGGGCGAGTCCTTTGTAATGTCTTCTGAGGTCACCGACTGTGACCCCTCTGTTTCAGATACGATCGTTCCTCAGCGGTGAACCCGGCACCCAGGCAAGGGCGGACACACACCAGGTTCCCACCGATCGTACCTTTCCACCCTGTGCGTCTCTGGCTTGGTTCCGCGACCAGCCCTCCAAAAACTCCCACCGACTTGTGGGAGGTGCACCGCTTCCAGGGTCTCGTTACCTCGTGGTGTCGTGTGTGTCCTGCCTCAGCGAACCTGTCCCTTTTTATCCCCCTGCTGGGGTATCGCCTGTCCATCACACTTCAAACAGTTCAGGGTTCAAACAGGAGCCGATCTTGACAGTTCTCAGACCGGTGTCTCCTTCCATTACTCTCTCATCTCTTCATTAACATTTCCAAATGCTGCTCCATTGTCTTCCTTATCTCTCTTTCTCCTGAAGACAGGTGGCAGATCAACTGTTGATTCCACTGGTGCCAGCACAGGACGGTTAACATCTTAGTCTATGTGTACTTTTGTAACCCTCTCTCGTCACATTTTATTATTGTGTTCTTTACCTTATTGTGTTTTCTTTGTGCTGCATCAGATCCGGAGTAACAATTATCTTGTTCTTGTGTACTGGAAATGACATTAAACAATCTTGAACCTTGAATACTCATTGTTTACACCACCAGCTATTTTAATGTTATCTGAAAACTTAGTAGCTATTTATTGTATATTGTCATCCAAATCATTAATATAGCATAGGCGACAGATAACAATGCACCCAGCACCAACTCCTGGTGACAGAACTCGTCTGAGAACCATCCTCCCATCATCCACCATCACCCATCCCATTTTGTATCCAGTATGCCAGCTCTCTTTGGATGTCAAACACTCTAACCTTACAGAGCTGCCAACCATGCAGAATCTTATCAAAAATCTTACTGAAATTCATATATATGAGGTCTACTGCACTCCTCTCATTAGCCTTCCCTGTCACTTCATTAAAATAGTCAATCAATTTCATAATACAAAATCTCCCATGCAAAACGCTGTGCTGACTACCTACCCCTAATCAATTCCTCCTTTTCCAAATCTAGGTACGTCTTATCCTTCAGAATACCTTCCAGCATCTTACCTACCATGGATGTTAGGCTAATGGAGCATAGAGAACTTCAGCACAGAACAGGCCCTTCTGTCCATCTAGTCTGTGCCAAACTATTATTTGTCTGGTGCCATTCCATCAACCTGCACCTGAACCATAGCCCTCCCATCCATGTAGTTATTCAACCTTTTCTTAAATGTTGAAATCAAACTTACATCCACCCCTTCCTCTTACTCTCACCACTCTCTGAGTGAAGAAGTTCCCCTTAAACATTTCACCTTTCACTCTTAACCCATGAATTCTAGTTCTAGTCTCACCCAACCTCAGTGAAAAAAAGCCTGCTAGTATTTACCCTCATAATGGTGTACATCTCTATCAAATCTCTCCTCAATCTTCCAGATTCTATGGAATAAAGTCCTAACCTATTCAACCCTTCCCTATAACTCAAGTCCTCAAACCCCAGCAACATCTTTGTAAATTTTCTCAACATTCTTTCAATCTTATTGACATCCTTCCTGTAGGTATATGATTGCACACAATACTCCAAATTAGGTCTCACAAATGTCTTCTACAACTTCAACATAACATCCCAATTCCTGTATTTGATACTTTGTTTATGAAGGCCAACGTGCCAAAAGCTTCTTTACAAACCTATCTACCTGTGTTGTCACCTTCAAGGAATTATGGATCTGAATTCCTAGATCCCTCTGTTCTACTGCACTCCTTAATGCTCTGCCATTTACTGTGTAAGTCCTACCCTTGATCAGCAATTAATTTCCTAAAATGAAATGAAGGTAAAACTGAAATACTTTTAGTTGGTCCCGAAATCAAAAGAGATAACTTTGTTGACAAGCTTGGGAACTTGGCTTACCTTGTAAAATCAGAAGTAACAAAACTGGGTATTAGCCTTGATTCAGATTTAAATTTTAAATCCCACATAAAGAAAGTAGCCAGAGCAGTGTTTCTATTCTTAAGAAATATTGCAAAGGTATGACCATTACTATCATAAAATGATGCTGGAAAACTAATTCATATCTTTATATCAAATAGACTAGATAATTGCAATGCACCTTCCAAAGCAATCTATTGACAAACCTCAACTCATTCAGAATGTCACAGAAACCAGAATGAGGGAACATATCACATCCATCCTAACTACTCTACATCGATCTGGCCAATGATGTGGAACTGGAGTACATCATAGAATCACTTTTGTTTTAAAATCCTGCTCGAGTTCTCAGGTCTCTTAAATTTAGACAATCTCCCTCAAAAGAATATTGGCAGGTCAGCTTTTTTAAGCTATGTGTACTGTGGGACTCAATACCCAAAATTATAAGGGATGCAGACTCAGTTGACACTTTGAAGTGCCAGTTCAAAACATATTTACCTAACCTTGCTTTTAACTGACATAATTTTGCCTTTTACTTTTATCTTTGCACTTTATTCCATGATAAAGCATTTTGAACAACATTGTTAGTATGAAAAGTGGTTTATAAAAAGTTATTATTATTATTATTAGCCTGGTTTGTCCTCTGAAACACACACACACCTCACACTTGCCTGCAATAAATTCCACCTGCTATTTTTCAGCCCATTTTTCCAGCTGGTCCAAATTCCACTGCAAGCTTTGATAGTTTTCCTCGCTGTCCACTATAAGTTTCCAAACTTGGTGTCATCTGCAAATTTTCTGATCCGGTTCACCACATTATTACCCAGATCATTGAGATAGATGACAAACAACAATGAACACAGCACTGACCCTTCCGGTACACCATTAGTCACAGGGCCCCTGTCAGAGAGACGGCCTTCTCCTCCCACTCTGGCTTTTCCCATGAAGCCAATGAGAAATCCACGTTGCTACCTCATCCTGAATGCCAAGCGACCGAACCTTATTGACCAGCCTCTCATGAAGAAATTTGTCAAAGGCCTTGCTAAAATCCATGCAGACAACATCCACTGCCTTGACTTCATCGAATTCCTGATAATCTCCCTGAAAAATTCTAAGATCGGTTAGACCCGACCTACCCTGCGCAAAGCCATGATGACTATCCTCAGTCAGTCTTCGTCCATCTCAAAACTTTCATATCCTGTCTCTTTGCATACTTTCTAATAATTTACCTACGACTGACATCAGTATTACTGGGCTAGAATTTCCTGACTTTCTCTTAAGCAAGATAACATAAACTATACTCCAATCCTTTGGCACCTCATTTGTGTCTAAGGACCTTTTAAATACCACTACTAGGTCACCCTTCAATTTCTGTACTACGCTCCTGCAAGATCTGAGGTAACACATAGGCATTTATTCACACTAAACTGCCTCAAGACAGCAAGCACGTTTTCTTCTATAATCTGTGTACAGCTAATGAACTCCCTGCTGTTTTCACTGTAATCTGTGTACAGTCCATGAATACCTGGCTGTTTCCTCTTTAATCCATGTACAGTCTATGAACTCACTGCTGTTTCCTCCGTAATCTGTGTACAGTCTATGAACTCACTGCTGTTTCCTCCGTAATCTGTGTACAGTCTATGAACTCACTGCTGTTTCCTCTGTAATCTGTGTACAGTCCATGAACTCACTGCTGTCTTCTTTGTAATCTGTGTACAGTCCATGAACTGACTGCTGTTTCCTCTGTAATTAGTGAACAGAAGGAGGAGGAGATGGAGGCGTGACGCAGCTCACAGCAGCCACTCCAGTGGTGATGTCTGCTATTTGTCAAGTAGGGTGCCGTGCACAATCCTGATTTGATGGAGACGGACCTGAGAGCACGGAGGAACATCTGGAGAAACTTCTGAAATGCCTGCTTCGCTGCTGCTGCTACTGTGTGGTCCGGAATCTCTGGAGGAGAAGGCCCCGAGTCCTCGGCGTTGCTTGTCGCTCGGCGGCTGGAGCGGGGTCGGCGCTCGGCAAAGGATGGTGCTCGGAGAAGCTGTATCGGAGGGGCTGGTCCGAGGCTCGAAGTTTTCGGATGGACTCACCCGCGGCTGCGGTCGGATGCTTCCAAAGCATTGGCAAGTTGTCGGCGCTTGGAGGTTCATGGCAGGGAGAGTTTCTTCCCTCTGCCGCCCACGTTAGATGTTCAGTGATCGGAACTTTGAAAATTTTTTTTTTACCATGCCCATGGTTTGCTCTGGTGTTAGGTAAATTGAAGGGATTGAAGGCAGATAAATCCCCAGGGCCAGATGGTCTGCATCCTAGAGTGCTTAAGGAAGTAGCCCAAGAAATAGTGGATGCATTAGTGATAATTTTTCAAAACTCGTTAGATTCTGGACTAGTTCCTGAGGATTGGAGGGTGGCTAATGTAACCCCACTTTTTAAAAAAGGAGGGAGAGAGAAACCGGGGAATTATAGACCGGTTAGCCTAACGTCGGTGGTGGGGAAACTGCTGGAGTCAGTTATCAAGGATGTGATAACAGCACATTTGGAAAGCGGTGAAATGATCGGACAAAGTCAGCATGGATTTGTGAAAGGAAAATCATGTCTGACGAATCTCATAGAATTTTTTGAGGATGTAACTAGTAGAGTGGATAGGGGAGAACCAGTGGATGTGGTATATTTGGATTTTCAAAAGGCTTTTGACAAGGTCCCACACAGGAGATTAGTGTGCAAACTTAAAGCACACGGTATTGGGGGAAAGGTATTGGTATGGGTGGAGAATTGGTTAGCAGACAGGAAGCAAAGAGTGGGAATAAACGGGACCTTTTCAGAATGGCAGGCGGTGACTAGTGGGGTACCGCAAGGCTCAGTGCTGGGACCCCAGTTGTTTACAATATATATTAATGACTTGGATGAGGGAATTAAATGCAGCATCTCCAAGTTTGCAGTTGACACGAAGCTGGGTGGCAGTGTTAGCAGTGAGGAGGATGCTAAGAGGATGCAGGGTGACTTGGATAGGTTGGGTGAGTGGGCAAACTCGTGGCAGATGCAATTTAATGTGGATAACTGTGAAGTTATCCACTTTGGTGGCAAAAATAGGAAAACAGATTATTATCTGAATGGTGGCCGATTAGGAAAAGGGGAGGTGCAACGAGACCTGGGTGTCATTATACACCAGTCATTGAAAGTGGGCATGCAGGTACAGCAGGCGGTGAAAAAGGTGAATGGTATGCTGGCATTTATAGCGAGAGGATTCGAGTACAGGAGCAGGGAGGTACTACTGCAGTTGTACAAGGCCTTGGTGAGACCACACCTGGAGTATTGTGTGCAGTTTTGGTCCCCTAATCTGAGGAAAGACATCTTTGCCATAGAGGGAGTACAAAGAAGGTTCACCAGATTGATTCCTGGGATGGCAGGACTTTCATATGAAGAAAGACTGGATGAACTGGGCTTGTACTCGTTGGAATATAGAAGATTGAGGGGGGATCTGATTGAAACGTATAAGATCCTAAAGGGATTGGACAGGCTAGATGCAGGAAGATTGTTCCCGATGTTGGGGAAGTCCAGAACGAGGGGTCACAGTTTGAGGATAGAGGGGAAGCCTTTTAGGACCGAGATTAGGAAAAACTTCTTCACACAGAGAGTGGTGAATCCGTGGAATTCTCTGCCATGGGAAACTGTTGAGGCCAGTTCATTGGCTATGTTTAAGAGGGAGTTAGATATGGCCCTTGTGGCTACAGGGGTCAGGGGGTATGGAGGGAAGGCTGGGGTGGGGTTCTGAGTTGGATGATCAGCCATGATCATAATAAATGGCGGTGCAGGCTCGAACGGCCGAATGGCCTACTCCTGCACCTATTTTCTATGTTTCTATGTTTCTATATGTTATAATAATGTGGTTCTGTCAGTTTTAGTCTTGGTTTGTCCTTTTTTTTGTGATATCATTCTGGAGGAACATTGTATCATTTTTTAATGCATGCATTTCTAAATGACAATAAACGAGGACTGACCGTCCTCATACTCTAAGATAAACAGTCCATGAACTCAGTACTGTTTCCTCTGTAATCCGTGTACAGTCCATGAACACACTGTTGTTTCCTCTCTAATCTGTGTACAGTCCATGAACTCCCTGCTGCTTTGCCTCAGACCTGTTTCCTGAGTAAACACAGAAGCAAAAAAATGCATATACGATCACCTCCATTTATTTTGGCTCCATGGTTGGATGACCACACTGACCTCTGAGAGGACCAGTTTTGTCCCTTGCAATCCTTTTGTTCTGAATATATCCTTGGGATTCTCTTTCACCTTGTCTGTGAGAGCAACCTCATGCATTCCTTTAACTCTCCTGATTTCCCTTTTGTGCTCTCTTGCATTTAGTATTCTCCTCAAGTACCTCACGTGTTCATTGCTTCATATAGTTGCCATTCACCTCCATCTTTTTAACCAGGGCCTCAATATCTCTTGAAAATCAAGGTTCTCTAAACCTGTTGATTTTGCTGTTTATTCTGACAGGGACATACAAACTCTGTACTCTCAAAATTCCACTTACCAAACATCCCTTTGCCACAAAACAACCCATCCCTCCACACTTGTCAAATCCTTTCTGATGCCATCCAAACTGGCCACCTTCCAATTTAGAATCTCAACACAAGGGCCATAACTGTCTTGAAACTAATGGAATTATGGTCATTAGATCCAAAATGCTCTCTTATATCAAGGGACTCATATATATTGATTAAGGAAACTTTCCTGAACACATCTGACAAACTCTCTTGCTTTTGGCTACAATGTCATAATTCCACATGGTGATCTATGCTTTAAACTCATCCACCTCTCATACAATACTCCTTAGGTTGATATAGTTGTAACTCAGAACATTATTCCCACCGTGCTCAACATTTCAATTTCTATCTTTGTATGGAGTCTTACCAACATCCACTCCACTATTTGCTTTGGCACTCTGCTTCCCACCCCACTGCAGCTCCAGTTTAAAACCACTGAAGTACCACAAGCAAATCTTCCTGCAAGGATATTAGTCCCTTTCCTTTTCGGGTTTAAACAGTCCCATCTATACAGGTCCCACCTTCCCTGGAACAGAACCCAGTGATCCAAAAACTGGAGTCCTCCCCCTCCCCCCCACCAGCACCATCTTATTAGTCATGTGTTACGCTATATTATCTTCCTATTTCTGGCCTTATTCAGCACATGTCAGAAATCCTGATTCAGGTTTAATTATCAGCACAGGTCAGAAATCCTGATTCAGGTTTAATTTGGAGAAGGAATTCTGAGAATCGGAGCGGAAGTGCAGCAGGAGCTATTTTGATTTTTTCTTCTTCTCATCGGATTTCAGAGAGGTGGGACTGCACAGGCATGTGACGTCAGGCAGTGAAGCACGGAATATTTAAAACGTACACAGCCTTATACAGCGGGCAGCGTCGTTTAGCAGGCAGTGGAGTGTGCCGGGAGCAGATTGAAGGCTTAAGGGCTTTGGCTCAATGGGCTTAGGCAGAAACGGGAGAGGCAAAGTAGGTTTGGTTTTCGATTTCTCCTGTTATTTGCGGAAAGGAGGAAGTATGAGTGTGAGGGCAGATTGCTGTTCTCGGTGTCGGATGTGGGAGGTCCTGGAGTCTCCTAGTTTCCCGGACTCCACATCTGCGCCAGGTGCGCCGAGCTGCAGCTCCTAAGGGACCGTGTTAGGGAACTGCAGCTGCAGCTCGATGACCTTCATCTGGTCAGGGAGAGTGAGGAGTTGATAGAGAGGAGTTACAGACAGGTGGTCACACCGGGGCCACGGGAGGCAGACAATTGGGATAATGGTTAGGAGGGGAAAGGGGAAGAGTCAGGTACTAGAGAGTACCCCAGTGGCAGTACTCCTTGACAATCAGTACTCCTGTTTGAGTACTGTTGCGGGGGACAGCCTACCTGGGGGAAGCAACAGTGGCCGTGCCTCCAGCACAGAGTCCGGCCCTGTAGCTCAGAAGAGTAGGGTAAGGAAGAAGAGGGCAGTAGTAATAGGGGACTCGATAGTTAGGGGGTCAGATAGACGATTCTGTGGACGCAGTCAGGAGACCTGGATGGTAGTTTGCCTCCCTGGTGCCAGGGTCCAGGATGTTTCTGATCGTGTCCAAGATATCCTTAAGTGGGAGGGTGAGGAGCCAGAGGTCATGGTACATATAGGTACCAATGACATAGGTAGGAAAAGGGAGGTGATCCTGAAAGGAGAATATAGGGAGTTAGGAAGGGAGTTGAGAAGAAGGACCGCAAAGGTAGTAATCTTGGGATCACTGCCTGTGCCACACGACAGTGAGAGTAGGAATGGAATGAGGTGGAGGATAAATGCCTGGCTGAGGGAATGGAGCAGGGGGCAGGGATTCAACTTTATGGATCATTGGGACCTCTTTTGGGGCATGTGTGACCTGTACAAAAAGGACAGGGTGCACTTGAATCCTAGGGGGACTAATATCCTGGCAGGGAGATTTGCGAAGGCTACTGGGTAGACTTTAAACTAGAATGGTTGGGGGGGGGGAATCAAATTGAAGAGACTAGGAGAGAGGAGGTTAGTTCACAAATAGAGAGAGCTAGTAGACAGTGTGTGAGGGAGGATAGGCAGGTGACAGAGAAGGGGAGCGCTCAGACCGAAGATGTAGGGGAGAAGGAAGAAAAAGATAATAAAGTTGTTTGCACCATTAGGGATAAACAGAGAGTAAGAGGTGGAGAGTTTCTTAAATGCATCTATTCTAATGCTAGGAGCATTGTAAAAAAGGTGGATGAGTTTAGAGCATGGATTGATATCTGGAAATATGATGTGGTAGCTATTAGTGAAACATGGTTGCAGGAGGGGTGTAATTGGCAAATATATATTCCTGGATTTTGTTGCTTCAGGTGTGATAGAATCGGAGGGGTAAGAGGGGTTGCATTGCTTGTCAGAGAAAATATTACAGCGGTGCTTTGGCAGGACAGATTAGAGTGCTTGTCTAGGGAGGCTACTTGGGTGGAATTGAGGAATGGGAAAGGTGTAGTAACACTTATAGACCACCAAATGGGGAGCGAGAACTGGAGTAGCAAATTTGTAAGGAGATAGCAGATATTTGTAGTAAGCACAAGGTTGTGATTGTGGGAGATCTTAATTTTCCACACATAGACTAGGAAGCCCATTCTGTAAAAGGGCTGGATGGTTTGGAGTTTGCCAAATGTGTGCAGGATAATTTTTTGCAGCAATACATAGAGGTACCAACTAGAGAAGGGGCAGTGTTGGATCTCCTGTTAGGGAATGAGATAGGGCAGGTGACAGAGGTAAGTGTTGGAGAGCACATCGGATCCAGTGATCACAATGCCATGAGTTTCAATATAATTATGGAGAAGGATAGGACTGGACCCAGGGTTGAGATTTTTGATTGGAGAAAGGCTAACTTTGAGGAGATGCGAAAGGATTTAGAAGGAGTGGATTGGGACAATTTGTTTTATGGGAAGAATGTAATAGAGAAATGGAGGTCATTTAAAGGTGAAATTTTGAGGGTACAGAATCTTTATGTTCCTGTTAGGTTGAAAGGAAAGATTAAAAGTTTGAGAGAGCCATGGTTTTCAAAGGATATTGGAAACTTGGTTTGGAAAAAGAGACATATCTACAATAAATATAGGAAGCATGGAGTAAATGAGGTCCTCAAGGAATATAAAGAATGTAAAAAGAATCTTAAGAAAGAGATTAGAAACGCTAAAAGGAGATATGAGGTTGCTTTGGCAAGTAAGGTGAAAATAAATCCAAAGGGTTTCTACAGTTATATTAATAGCAAAAGGATAGTGAGGGATAAAATTGGTCCCTTAGAGAATCAGAGTGGACAGCTATGTGCGGAGCCAAAAGAGAAGAGGGAGATTTTGAACAATTTCTTTTCTTCGGTATTCACTAAGGAGAAGGATATTGAATTGTGTAAGGTAAGGGAAACAAGCAGGGTAGTGATGAAAACTATGATTATTAAAGAAGAGGGAAGTACTGGTGCTTTTGAGGAATATAAAAGTGGATAAGTCTCCGGGTCCTGACGAGATATTTCCTAGGACTTTAAGGGAAGTTAGTGTAGAAATAGCAGGGGCTCTGACAGAAATATTTCAAATGTCATTAGAAATGGGGATGGTGCCGGAGGATTGGCGTATTGCTCACGTGGTTCCATTGTGTAAAAAGGGTTTGAAAAGTAAACCTAGCAATTAAGTTTGACGTCAGTGGTGGGTAAATTAATGGAAAGTATTCTTAGAGATGGTATATATAATTATCTGGATAGACAGGAACAGTCAACATGGATTTGTACGTGGAAGGTCGTATTTGAGAAATCTTATTGAATTTTTTGAAGAGGTTACTAGGAAAATTGACGAGGATAAAGCAGTGGATGTTGTCTATATGGACTTCAGTAAGGCCTTTGACAACGTTCCATACGGAAGGTTAGTTTGGAAGGTTCAATCGTTAGGTATTAATATTGAAGTTGTAAAATGGATTCAACAGTGGCTGGATGGGAGATGTCAGAGAGTAGTGGTGGATAACTGTTTGTCAGGTTGGAGGCCAGTGATTAGTGGTGTGCCTCAGGGATCTGTACTGGGTCCAATGTTGCTTGTCATATACATCCTCTTGGATCGGGACTACAGAGCATTGTGGGAGCTGAATTCTGAAGGAAGGCGGTTCTTTAAAAAACTTCTTCGAGTGCAAGAAGGATGAGACTGCGCAGGCGTGTGACGTCAACAGGACAGCGCGGCGAGTTTAAAAAGGAGACCATTCTATACAGCGGGCAGCGGAGTGAGCCGTAGCAGAGTGTAGGGCTTTGGCTTCAATGGGCTTCAGCTGTAAACGGGAAGAGGCGAGAGCGAAGCACCAACTCTTCTTTTCTCCCCCCCCTTCGTGAATCGGCCCAGATGGACAGGGACAACAGGGATCTTACAGCTAACGGTTTAATAAGTTCATCTGTTTGGTGAGGTAAGTGGGTGAGTAGACTTATTTTTCCTGTTTCATTCCCGTAGAATTAGATAGCGTGCCTGCAGGGTTAGTGCTTTGTTGAGGGTGTCAGATGTAGGAATCCTGGGAGACCTCCAGCCTCTCTGATGGCCACATCTGTGCCAGGTGCACTGAGATGCAGCTCCTCAGAGACAGTGTTAGGGATCTAGAGCTGCAGCTTGATGACCTACTGCTTATCAGGGGAAGTGAAGAGGTGATAGACAGGAGCTACAGGGAGGTAGTCATCCCTAGGCCACAGGGGTCAGAAAACTGGGTCACTGTCAAGAGAGGAAAGGGAAATGCCCGGATAGGGGAGAGCACACCTGTGGTTGTCCTCGTCAGCAACAAATATCATGTTCTGGATGCTGTTGAGGGGGATGACCTGACAGGGGACGCCCACGGTGACCGGGTCTCTGGCACTGAGCCTGGTGCTGTTGTGCTGGAGAGAAAGAGGGAGAAGAGGAATGCGGTAGTCATAGTGGATTCCATAGTCAGGGGAACGGACAGGAGATTCTGTGAGCCTGATAGAGATACCCGCATGGTGTATTGCCTCCCAGGTGGCAGGGTACGGGATGTCTTGGATTGGGTCCTGAATATTCTAAAGGGGGAGGGTGAGCAGCCAGTTGTCCTGGTACATATTGGTATCAATGACATATATAGGACGTAGGAGGTGGTCCTGAAGAGAGATTTCCAGGAGTTAGGAAGGAAGTTGAGAAGCAGGACCTCCAGGGTAGTAATCTCGGGATTGCTACCTGTGCCACGTGCTAGCGAGGGCAAGAATAGTAGGATCAGGCAGATGAATGCATGGCTGAGAGACCGGTGCAGGGGGCAGGGCTTCAGATTCTTGGATAATTGGGATCTCTTCTGGGGGAAGTATGACCTGTTCAAAAAGGACAGGTTACACCTGAACCTGAAGGGGACCAATATCCTGGCGGGAAAGTTTAATAGAGCTGTTAGGGAGGGTTTAAACTAATTTGACAGGGGGATGGGAACCGGAATGACAGAGCAGAGGAAGGGGAAAACAGAAATAAATCTAAGATAGTGAGCAGTAAAGATGTCAGGAAAGACAGGCAGGTGATGGGGCAAATTTGTAGCCATTGGGATGAGTTGCAGTGAAATCAAAGCGAAAAGTACCAAATACTAGTCTTAAGGTGTTACACTTAAATGCACGCAGCATCAGGAATAAGGTGGATGATCTTGTCATACAGGTACAGATTGGCAGTTATGATATTGTGGCCATCACTGAGACGTGGCTAAAGGATGCATGTCTCTGGGAGCTGAATGTCCAAGGATACACGATGTATTGGAAGAATAGGAAGGTAGGCAGAGGGGGAGGCATGGCTTTATTGGTAAGAAATGATATTAAATCATTAGAAAGGGGTGATATAGGATCGGAAGGTACAGAATCTTTATGGGTTAAACTAAGAAATCGCAGGTGTAAAAGGACCCTGATGGCCTCCAAACAGCTGCAGTGATGTGGACTACAAATTACAACAGGAAATAGAAAAGGCTTGTCAGAAGGGCAGTGTTATGATAATTGTGGGGGATTTTAACATATGAGTGGAGTGGGAAAATCAGGTCGGCACTGGATCTCAAGAGAGAGAATTTGTAGAATGTCTGTGAGATGGCTTTTTTGAACAGCTTGTTGTTGAGCCCACTAGGGGATCGGCTGTACTGGATTGGGTATTGTGTAATGAACCGGAGGTGATTAGAGAGAATGAGGTGAAGGAACCCTTAGGAGGCAGTGATCATAACATGATTGAGTTCACTGTGAAATTTGAAAAAGAGAAGCCGAAATCTGATGTGTCGGTATTTCAGCGGAGGAACGGAAATTACAGTGGCATGAGAGAGGAACTGGCCAAAGTTGACTGGAAAGAGACACTGGCAGGAAAGACGGCAGAGCAGCAGTGGCTGGAGTTTATGCGAGAAATGAGGAAGGTGCAAGACAGGTATATTCCAAAAAAGAAGAAATTTTCGAATGGAAAGAGGATGCAACCGTGGTTGACAAGAGAAGTCAAAGCCAAAGTTAAAGCACAGGAGAGGGCATACAAGGAAGCAAAAATTAGTGGGAAGACAGAGGATTGGGAAGTTTTTAAAACCTTACAAAAGGAAACTAAGAAGGTCATTAAGAGGGAAAAGATTAACTATGAAAGGAAGCTAGCAAATAATATCAGAGAGAATACTAAAAGCTTTTTCAAGTATATAAAGAGTAAAAGACAGGTGAGAGTAGATATAGGACCGATAGAAAATGATGCTGGAGAAATTGTAATGAGAGATAAGGAGATGGCAGAGGAACTGAACGAGTATTTTGCATCAATCTTCACTGAGGAAGACATCAGCAGTATACCGGACACTCAAGGGTGGCAGGGAAGAGAAGTGTGCGCAGTCACAATTACGACAGAGAAAGTACTCAGGAAGCTGAATAGTCTAAAGGTAGATAAATCTCCCGGACCAGATGGAATGCACCTGCGTGTTCTGAAGGAAGTAGCTGTGGAGATTGCGGAGGCAATAGCGATGACCTTTCAAAAGTCGATAGATTCTGGCATGGTTCCGGAGGAGTGGAAGATTGCAAATGTTACTCCGCTATTTAAGAAGGGGGCAAGGAAGCAAAAAGGAAATTATAGACCTGTTAGCTTGACATCCGTGGTTGGGAAGATGTTGGAGTCGATTGTCAAGGATGAGGTTACAGAGTACCTGGAGGCATATGACAAGATAGGCAGAACTCAGCATGGATTCCTTAAAGGAAAATCCTGCCTGACAAACCTATTACAATTTTTTGAGGAAATTACCAGTAGGAAAGACAAGGGAGATGCAGTGGATGTTGTATATTTGGAGTTTCAGAAGGCCTTTGACAAGGTGCCGCACATGAGGCTATTTGACAAGATAAGAGCCCATGGAATTACAGGAAAGTTACATATGTGGATAGAGAATTGGCTGATTGGCAGGAAACAGAGGGTGGGAATAAAGGGATCCTATTCTGGTTGGCTGCCAGTTACCAGTGGTGTTCCACAGGGGTCCGTGTTGGGGCCGCTTCTTTTTACATTGTACATCAACAATTTGGATTATGGAATAGATGGCTTTGTGGCTAAGTTTGCTAACAATACGAAGATAGGTGGAGTGGTAGTGCTGAGGAAATGGAGTGTCTGCAGAGAGACTTGGATAGATTGGAAGAATGGGCAAAGAAGTGGCAAATGAAATATAATGTTGGAAAGTGTATGGTTATGCATTTTGGCAGAAGAAGTAATTGGGCAGAGTATTATTTAAATGGGGAAAGAATTCAAAGTTCTGAGGTGCAACGGGACTTGGGAGTCCTCGTACAGGATACCCTTAAAGTTAACCTCCAGGCTGAGTCAGTAGTGAAGAAGGCGAATGCAATGTTGGCATTCATTTCTAGAGGAATAGAGTATAGGAGCAGGGATGTGATGTTGAGGCTCTATAAGGTGCTGGTGAGACCTCACTTGGAGTAGTGTGGGCAGTTTTGGTCTCCTTATTTAAGAAAGGATGTGCTGATGTTGGAGAGGGTACAGAGAAGATTCACTAGAATGATTCCGGGAATGAGAGGGTTAACATATGAGGAACGTTTGTCCGCTCTTGGACTGTATTCCTTGGAGATTAGAAGAATGAGGGGAGACCTCATAGAAACATTTCGAATGTTGAAAGGCATGGACAGAGTGGATGTGGCAAAGTTGTTTCCCATGATGGGGGGAGTCTAATATGAGAGGGCATGACTTAAGGATTGAAGGGCGCCCATTCAGAACAGAAATGCGAAGAAATTTTTTTAGTAGAGGGTGGTTAATCTATGGAATTTATTGCCACTGGCAGCAGTGGAGGCCAAGTTATTGGGTGTATTTAAGGCAGGGATTGATAGGTATCTGAGTAGCCAGGGCATCATAGGTTATGGTGAGAAGGCAGGGGAGTGGGACTAAATGGGAGAATGGATCAGCTCATGATAAAATGGTGAAGCAGACTCGATGGGCCGAATGGCTGACTTCTGCTCCTTTGTCTTATAGTCTTATGGTCTTAATGATCTGGATGATGGGGAGGTAAATTGGATTGGTAAGTATGCAGATGATACTAAGATAGGTGGCGATGTGGATAATGAAGTAGGTTTTCAAAGCTTGCAGAGATTTGGGCAATTAGAAGAGTGGGCTGAAAGATGGCAGATGAAGTTTAATGCTGGTAAGTGTGAGGTGCTACATTTTGGTAGGACTAATCAAAATAGGACATACATGGTAAATGGTAGGGCATTGAGGAATGCGGTAGAACAGGGGGATCTAGGAATAATGGTGCATAGTTCCCTGAAGGTGGAATCCGATGTGGATAGGGAAGTGAAGAAAGCTTTTGGTATGCTGGCCTTTGTAAATCAGAGCATTGAGTATAGGAATTGGAATGTAATGTTAAAATTGTACAAGGCATTGGTGAGGCCAAATTTGGAGTATTGTGTACAGTTCTTGTCACCGAATTATAGGAAAGATGTCAACAAAATAGAGAGAGTACAGAGGAGATTTACTAGAATGTTACCTGGGTTTCAGCACCTAAGTTACAGAGAAAGGTTGAACAAGTTAGGTCTTTATTATTTGGAGCATAGAAGGTTGAGGGGGGACTTGATAGAGGTATTTAAAATTATGAGGGGGATAGATAGAGTTGATGTGGATAGGCTTTTTTCATTGAGAGTAAGGGAGATTCAAACAAGAGGACATGAGTTGAGAGTTAAGGGGCAAAAATTTAGGGGTAGCACGAGGGGGAAATTCTTTACTCGGAGAGTGGTAGCTGTGTGGAACGAGCTTCCAGTAGAAGTGGTAGAGGCAGGTTCGATTTTGTCATTTAAAAAAAAATTGGATAGGTGTATGTACAGGAAAGGAATGGAGGGTTATGGGCTGAGTGCAGGTAGATGGGACTAGGTGAGAGTGAGACGGACATAGAAGGGCCGAAATGGTCTGTTTCAATGCTGTAATTGTTATATGGTTATATGTTATATGTTATACTATATGTCACAGGTAGCAATCCTGTTCTTTAACTGAGTGCCTGACTCCCTGAACTGACTTTGCTGGACCTCATCACCATTCCTACCGATGTCATTGGTACCGATGTGAACCACTACCTTTGGCTGCTCCGCCTTCCACTTAAGATTGTTACAGACTAAATTGGAGATGTGAACAAAATGAGGACAAGGTGGGTCATTTGCTACGAGCAAGAATAGTCTATAATTACCATGTCTATCCTTACGCCCTTCTTAAATAAAGGCACAACTGTTGCTACACAACATTTGCTATCCTTCAGTCTTCTTGCAACTAGCCAGAGGATAGCCACTTTGCAAATATCTCAGCAAGAGATCCTGCAACTTCTTCTCTAGCTTCCTGTAGTGTTTTTGTCTAGTCCTGGAGATTTGTTTACCTTCAAACATCTTAATACATACAACACTTTTTTACTTAGGGGTTAGTGAGGATTTTCGTGAGGGATCATTTTGGTAGAACTTAGAAATAAAAAAGTAAGTAGTCACCTTGGTAGGACTTTATTACAGACAACACCCCCCCCCCCACCTGCACATACGCACAACTTGAGCAGCAGATGTGTCATGAAATTGCTGTGAAAATAGCCAGGTGGTGCTCGTGAGAGATTTCAATTTTCCCATTATCACTGGGCTACCCAGATTGCTAAGGACCTGAATGGGGCGGAATTCATGCAGTGCAACCAAGGCAACTTCCTCAGGCTATATATAGTGGAACCTGCTCGAGAAGGAGCAGTAATAGACCTGAAGTGGCCATTGGGGAGCACTTAGGGTCCAGTGACCACAATTCTACTGGTTTTAAAATAGTTATGGAAACAGGTTCACAGGTTGAAGGTTGAACTAAAGCAAGGTGAACATTGGGGGCATTAGGCAGGATCTAGGTGGGGTCAACTGTGTGACTCTATTCAATGGTAAAGGGACAGTTGGCAAGTAGGAGGCTTTTTAAAGCGTCATTTCAAGTGTCTAGGTCAGCATGAGTGAAGGGAGACATACCAAGTTCAGCAAACTCTGGCTGACAGAAGATATCGAGGCTCTGGTCAGGAAAAAGAAGGAAGCATAGGGTGCAGCTGGTAACAAATGAATCCCTCAACAAATATAAATTGTTAAGGCCAGGCTTAAGAGGGAAATCAGAAGGGCAAAGGGAGGGCATCAGACGGATTTTCAGTCTGGTTTAAATGATAATCCCAAGAGGTTCTTCAGTTATATTAACAGAAATAGGGCGACTAGTTCCTCTTAAAGACCATCAGAGCTGCAGGAGACGGTTGAAGTTTTTAAGGTCTATTTCTCTTCAGTGTTTACTAAGAGGAATATCATCAATGCCGAAGAAATGAGGGCAAATAGTCCTGAGCTCCTGGATCATACACTCAGTGCCCCTTTATTATCTGCCTCCTGTACCTTATAAAATAGTCACTGAGTGTATGCTCATAGTCTCCTGCTGCTGTAGCCCATCCACTTCAGGGTTAGATCTGCTGTGCATTCAGTTGTAACACATGTTTTTTTGAGTTACTGTTGCCATCCTGTCAGTTTGAATCAGTCTGGACATTCTGTGACCCCTCTTATTTTTGCCCACAGAACTGCCACTCACTGGATGTTTTTTTTGTATTTTGCACCATTCTCTTTAAACTCTCCGAGACTTTTGTGTATGAAAATTCCAGGAGCTCAGCAGCTTTTGAAATATTCAGACCAGCTCATCAGGCACCAACAATCAATTCACAGTCAAAGTCACCAGATCACAGTTTTTCCCCATTCTGCTATTTGGTCTGAGCAAGAACTGAACCTCTGAACTGCTTTTATGCATTGTGTTGCTGCCATGTGATTGGCTGATTGGATATTTGCATTAACGAGCAGGTGTACCAGTGGAACTGATAAGGTGGCCATTGAGTCTACGTGTTAATGTTGGTCTGAGCAGAGTGTGGAGCCAGAGACATCACATCTGCTGTTGACCTATTGTGGGAGTAGGCAAACTGAAGTGGATCCAGGTCATCTCTGAGGCAGTACTTAATTGGTGCCATAAACAGCCTCTTGAACCACTTCATTACAATTGATGTAAACAGGACTGGATGGTAACACATACAAGATGCTGGAGGAACTCAGCAGGCCGGGCAGTGTCTATGGAAAAAGAGTACAGTCAATGTTTCAGGCCGAGACCCTTCAGCAGACCAGTCCTGCGGAGTCCTCCAGATTTTTGTGTGTGTGTCTTGGATTTCCAGCATCTACAGTCAACATTTTGGGCCGAAACCCTTCAGCAGGGCATTCCTACTGAGTCCTTCAGAATCTTTTTATGTGTTGCTTGGATTTCCAGCATCTACAGTCAACATTTTGGGCTGAGACCTTTCAGCAAACCAGTTCTGTTGAGTTCTTCCAGCATTTTGTGTGTGTGTCTTGGATTTCCAGCATCTACATAGACAATAGACAATAGGTGCAGGAGTAGGCCATTCAGCCCTTCGAGCCAGCACCACTATTCACTGTGATCATGGCTGATCATCCACAATCAGTACCCTTTTCCTGCCTTCTCCCCACATCCCTTCACTCCACTATCTTTAAGAGCTCTATCTAACTCTTTTTGAAAGAATCCAGAGAATTGGCCTCCACTGCCTTCTGAGGCAGAGCATTCCACAGAACCACAACCCTCTGTGTGAAAAAGTTTTTCCTCAACTCTGTTCTAAATTGTCTGCCCCTTATTCTTAAACTGTGGCCTCTGGTTCTGGACTCCCCCAACATCGGGAACATGTTTCCTGCCTCTAGCGTGTCCAATCCCTTAATAATCTTATATGTTTCAATCAGATCCCCTCTCATCCTTCTAAATTCCTTCCAGATTCCAACCATCTACAGTCAACATTTCAGGCCTAGACCCTCAGCAACCCAGTCCTGTTGAGTTCTTCCGGCATTTTGTGTGTGTGTCTTGGATTTCCGGCATCTGTGGATTTTCTTTTGTTTATGATTGGATGGTTGTCCTTGGACCAGGTCATCTCACTTTTCTTGGGCACTGGTACAATTGATGCCTTTATGGGCGGAAGTAGGCAGAATTAACATGGGGCTACATAAAGAGAATTAAGATTGATATGTTTAGTAGGGATCTTTGAGTGGGAGCTGATTGGTGGACAATGGCAAACCAGGGAACGAAATTCACTTCGGCATTCCAAAAGGTATTTGGTGAGTGCCTCACAAAGGTTCAATGTCATGCTAATATAGAAGCACTCTTCTACATTGGTAAAACAGAGTAAGGATTGTTGTATTGAATTTGCACTAATATTAGAAACACTCCATTGACAAATGGTGAAAGGTAGAATGCAAAGACATGCTACAATCATCCAGAGCTTGCATAGTTACTGCCCCAAGACATGAAATGATAAATCTGTCAAACTTGAGACTTCACTTGGTTCTGCAAGTCCCAAGCTCAGATCCTCTCTTCGTAAGTGTTCGTGCTGGTATCTCGTTACAGTCTCAGGTTTTCATGCTGCCTTAGGGTGTAAGAAGTTAACATGCCTTCTCTCACTCACTTCTTCTGTTCTCCTTTCTTGAAACAGTAGTCCATCAATAGTCCAATCCATTTGAACCTATTTCAGCATCTTCCCTCAGTGCAGCTGGACTATAAATTGCCTTGGTTCCTCTTGGATGCTACAATTGTGTAGCATCCTAGATCTTGCCACTGAGCCAATGAAATATGGAGGAATGTGGACCTGATTGCCCCTAGCAAAAGATCTCATGATCAGGTTTCACTACATAGTTATATATCTGCTTTAAACTAGACAGGCTCCTGCTTCTTACATACTAATAGGATAAACAGATCATTTTCAGGTGGCAGACCACAGGGTTCAGTATGGGGCCTCAGCTATTAGCAATCTATGTTGTTGACTTGAATCAAAAGAAACCAACTATTGTATCAGGATTTGCAGACAATACGTGGATAGAAAATCTGTGTAGGCAAGTTGAGTGGGCAAAGTAATGGAAGATGGAGTATAACGTGGGGAAATGTGAAGCCGTCCACTGTGGTAAGGAGACCAGAGAAGTGGAACATTATTTAAATAGGGTGAGACTACAGATACTGGCTTTTATGCAAAAAAACACAAATTCAGCAAGCAGGTGCTGTAAATCACTGTCGAAGCAAATGGAATGTTGTGTTTTATTCAGAACAACTTAATCTGCCCGAGAGCTGCAGAACTGCTCGGAGCAGAGTTTTTCTCTATTTTTATCACCCCCACTTGACCCCACCTACACGCACTTTCAGGCGACCAGAAGCTACATTGCTTCAGTTCCAATTATGTTTTAACTCCACTCACATACTGTATTAATTTATTCTTTAGTTTTGTTGTGTTGTTTAGGAAGGATATTTGGTGCAAATTCTTGTTCGTCCAGCTGAAGGATCATATGGACCATCTCTTTCTTAGATAATCTCAGGGAAATGAGGGTGACTTGCTTCCACTATGGTTCTGTGGGTTTGTGGTGGGAAGCACAGATTTTTCCACAGGTGGAGCAAGTCGTGGATGCTAGTTGGGCAATTCATGAGATGCTGTATCCTTCCTCCAACTGAGACAGAGATATCTGTGTGTTCTCATTGCAAGAGGCTTTAAGCACAACCTAGAATCTTTCCCAGACTGACTTGGTAATCTCCTTCTAGAACAGAGCCTGGAATAGGGAGTGTTTCAAATGGTTCTGTTTATTATCAGAGAATGTGTACAGTATACAATCTGAATTATGTATCTTTGCAGACATCCATGAAAAACAGGGTCTGATTTTGAGCAAGTGAGCAGTGAGATTGGAAGATTTTAGGGAGACCACATTTGTGGCATCTCATGGAGACTGCCCAGATGTCAGAAGCACAAAGGAGAGCAGAGATCACTGCGGTCTGGTTAATTATGAGGTTTTGATCTTCAAGCACCTTTCTCTCAAAATCTGTGCTGGTAAATTGCACCATCAGTGACTGTTTTCACTGAGACGACACTCTGAGATATGGGAAGGGTCTTGTCATCAACTTCAGCATTGTGTCACAAGGGCATAAACCCTCAATGTTAATGCAATGCAACTGATAACTAGACACAAAGAACATAGAACAGTACATTACTGGAAGAGGTCCTTCAGCCCACGATGTCTGTGCTGCCCATTATAACAAATGAAAACATATTCCTTCTGTCTATACATGGTGTACACCCCTCCATTCCCTGCCTGTCTTAAACATCATTATCTGCTTCCTTCAGCACCCCTAACAGCTCATTCCAGACATCCGCTACTCTGTGCAAAAAGGTTACTCTGCATATCGTCTTTAATCTAATTTGGCAGGGGGGTGGGATGCAGAGTGAGAGGGCTGAGGGTGGGGCACTTGGTATACAAGTAGATGCAGTGTGTAGTGAGACTGTGAGAAAGGATAGACAGATGATAGGGTAAACTTGCAGTCAGTGGGATGGGTTGAACTGTAACATGGTGGCAAAATCGAAAAAGGTGATGGATACAGGACTGAAGGTGTTATATTTGAATGTCATAGTCATAGTCACAGTCATAGTCTTACTTTATTAATCCCGGGGGAAATTGGTTTTCATTACAGTTGCTCCATAAATAATAAATAGTAATAGAACCATAAATAGTTAAATAGTAATATGTAAATTATGCCAGTAAATTATGAAATAAGTCCAGGACCAGCCTATTGACTCAGGATGTCTGACCCTCCAAGGGAGGAGTTGTAAAGTCTGATGGCCACAGGCAGGAATGACTTCCTATGATGCTCAGTGCTGCATCTCGGTGGGATGAGTCTCTGGCTGAATGTACTCCTGTGCCCACCCAGTACATTGTGTAGTGGGTGGGAGACATTGACCAAGATGGTATGCAACTTAGACAGCATCCTCTTTTCAGACACCACCGTGAGAGAGTCCAGTTCCATCCCCACAACATCACTGGCCTTACAAATGAGGTTGTTGATTCTGTTGGTGTCTGCCACCCTCAGCCTGCTGCCCCAGCACACAACAGCAAACATGATCGTACTGGCCACCAGACTCGTAGAACATCCTCAGCATTGTCCGGCAGATGTTAAAGGACCTCAGTCTCCTCAGGAAATAGAGGTGGCTCTGGCCCTTCTTGTAGACAGCCTCAGAGTTCTTTGACCACTCCAGTTTATTGTCAATTCGTATCCCCAGGTATTTGTAATCCTCCATCATGTCCACACTGACCCCCTGAATGGAAACAGGGGTCACCGGTACCTTAGCTCTCCTTGGGTCTACCACCAGCTCCTTAGTCTTTTTCACATTAAGCTACAGATAATTCTGCTCACACCATGTGACAAAGTTTCCTACCGTAGCCCTGTACTCAGCCTCATCTCCCTTGCTGATGCATCCAACTATGGCAGAGTCATCCGAAAACTTCTGAAGATGACAAGACTCTGTGCAGTAGTTGAAGTCCAAGGTATAAATGGTGAAGAGAAAGGGAGACAAAACAATCCCCTGTGGAGCCCCAGTGCTGCTGATCACTCTGTCGGACACACAGTGTTACAAGCACACGTACTGTGGTCTGCCAGTCAGGTAATCAAGAATCCATGATACCAGGGAAGCATCCACCTGCATCGCTGTCAGCTTCTGCCCCAGCAGAGCAGGGCGGAGGGTGTTTTCAACGCACTGGAGAAGTCAAAAAACATGACCCTTACAGTGCCCGCTGGCTAATGCACACAGTATATGGAATCAGATACTGTAGATTATCTTGTAGCGTATTTAGAAATTAGCAGGTACGATGTTGTGGGCATCACTGAGTCATGGCTGAATGAAAATCATAGTTGATAGCTTAACATCCAAGGATACACCTTGAGTGCAGTTAGGTAGGCAAAGCGTTTGGGAGGCTCTCATGGTAAAAAATGAAAATTTGACTTCTACATCTTTTGATCCTATGTCATCTCTTTCTCAGGTAGAATTGTTGTGGGAACCACAAGGATAAAAAGACCCTGATGTAAGTGATATACAGGCCTCCAAACAGTAGCCAGAATGTGGGCTACAAATTACAATGGGAGACAGAAAATGCTAGGTGTCTGACCTTTCAGTGGGTGAGCAGTTACGGAACAGTGACCACAACTCCTTAACTTTCAGGATAACTATAGATAAGGATAGGTATGGTCCTTGTGGGAGAATTTTTAATTGGAGTAGGGCAAATTACGAGGGCATTAGGCAGGAATTAAGAAGAGTTAATTGGGAACACTTTTTTTCTGTTAAGTTCACATCAGACATGTGGAGGGTAGCTAAAGGTCAATTGCACAGATTACAGGAAAGGTATGTTCCCATTAGAAGGAAGGATGGGGATGGAAAGACGAGAACCTTGGATGTCCAGAGAGGTGATAAAATTGGTCAAGACGAAAAAGGAAAAATACATAAAGCTTTGGAAGTAAGATCAAATAGAGCACATGAGGATTATAAAGAAGCCAGAAATGAACTGAAGAACGGAATTAGGAAAGCCAAGATGGGCCATGAAAAGTCCTTGGCAAGTAGGATTAAGGTGAATCCCAAGGCATTCTATACATACATCAAGAGCAAGAAGATAATGAAGGAGAGGGTAGGACTACTCAAAGATAAAAAGAGGAACATTTGCTTGGATGCAGAAAACATGAGTGAGGTCCCTAATAAGTATTTTCTTTCAGTATTTATCAAGGAAAAGGACATGGAGGACCAGGAGATCAGTGCATAAATATGTCACAGCAATAGGAGGAAGTGCTGTGTCTCCTAATGAGTGCAAAAGTGGATAAGTTCCCAGGGCCTGATGGGATTTGCCCCAGGTTATTGAGACGAGATTGCTGGGGCCTTGAGCAGTATTTTTGTGTCCTCTCTAGAGACAAGTGAGGTCCTGGAGGACTGGAGAGTGGCTAATGTTCTGCTTGTATTTAAGAAGGGAACAAAGGAAATCCTGGGAACTATAGTCTTCCATTTGTTTAGGTAAATTGCTGGAGAAAATTCTTAGGGATAGGATATACTGTATGAGCATTTGGAAACTCATGACCTAATTAGGGAGAGCCAGCAGGCTTTGTGCGGGGCAAGTCATGTTCAACCAACTTTGATAGAGTTTTTTGACAAGGTGATGAGAGAGCTTGATGAGGGCAGGGCAATGGATGTTGATACATGGATTTTAGTAAGGCATTTGACCAAGTCCCTCATTGGAGACTAATCTCGAAGATAAGGGACTGGATTTAGAACTGGCTTGCGCATAGAACGAGATGGAGGTCGGTAATTAGTGGAGTTCCATAGGGATATGAGCTTGGACCTCTGCTGTTTGTGATCTATATGTATTTATATACATGGGGTGATTGATACGTTTGTGACATAAGGTAGAAGGACAGGAGTTATACAGCTCTCGTTACATGCACATGCACTTCAACTCTTTGAGTGATTATGCAGAAAGTTTGAAGTTAATAACTCATTGCCTTCTACCTTAGGCCACAAACTTATCAATCACCCCTGATGAGTTATTAACCTCAAACTTTCCGCATAATCACTCAAAGAGTTGAACTGCATGTGCATGTAACAAGAGCTGTATAACTCATTGTCTTCTACCTTAGGCCACGAACTTATCAATCACCCCTGCTGTAGACACTTTCTGGAGGTCTAAGATCCGTATGCTCCACGACTGCTGGACTAAGTGTGTAAATGTAGGAGGGGACTATGTTGAAAAAGAAATGTGCTAGGTTTTCTAAAATTGACTGCCTCTGTCATACGGAGGTGGCTGGGGACGGACCCAAGTGCAAGACACAGACACTGAAGTACCAGGGACAGGACTAGGATACAGGGTGATGGCAAGGACATGGACAGGAAAACCAGGAACCTGGAACAGGACTGGACAAAAGAGCTAGGAGCCCAGGCTTGGACTCCAAGCCAGAGACTGGACAAGGACCCAGTACCTGGGTCTTGCCTCTGGCTCGGACCCTAGAACCAGGCAAGGACGAGGCTGGAATCTTCAGGCTTGAGGCTAGAGGTGAGACTTGGCAGGAGGCAGGAGGCTGGAGTCTACAGTCTACAGGCTTGAGGTTAGAGGCGAGGCTTGGCAGGAGGCAGGAGGCTGGAGTCTTCTGGCTTGAGGCTTGAGGCGAGGCTTGGCAGGAGGCAGGATGGACTCCGAGCCAGAGACTGGACAAGGACCCAGTACCTGGGTCTTGCCTCTGGCTCAGACCCCAGAATTAGGCAAGGACGAGGCTGGAGTCTTCAGGCTTGGGGCTGGAGGTGAGGCTTGGTAGGAGGCAGGAGGCTGGAGTCTTCAGACTTGAGGCTAGGCAGGAGGCTAGAGACGAGACTTGGCTGGAGGCAGGAGACTTGAGGCGAAGCTTGGCAGGAGGCAGGAGACTTGAGGCGAGGCAAGGCTGGAGGCTGGATACTTGAGGTGAAGTGAGGCTGGAGGCAGGATACTTGAGGTGAAGCGAGGCAGGAGGCTGCAGTCTTCAGGCTTGAGGCTAGGCAGGAGGCTAGAGACGAGGCTTGGCAGGAGGCAGGAGACGAGGCGAGGCTTGGCAGGAGGCAGGAGACTTGAGGCAAGGTGAGGCTGGAGGCAGGAGACTTGAGGTGAGGTGAGGCTGGAGGCTGGAGTTTTCAGGCTTGAGGCTAGGCAGGAGGCTGCAGTCTTCAGGCTTGAGGCTAGGCAGGCTCCTCCGGGGCAGGGCGCGGGACTCCTGGGCAGGGTGCGGATCACCTGGGCACGGCACGGTTCACCACCCGATGGAGGCATGGGACAGGAATGGACAGAACCAACCGCAGGTAATGGCGAGACGGCCTGGCTTACCCGACGGAGGCAAGGGACAGGAAGGGAGCTAGGTACAGGGTGGCTCCAGGACAAGACTGCAGGCGAGATGAGGCGAGAGTCACCAGCGAGACAAGGCAAGGCTTCAGGTAATGCAAGGCGAGATGAGAACTTCAGGTGAGGCGAGAGTTACTGGCAAGACAAGGCAAGGCTTCTGGCAAAGTAAGGCGAGGCGAGAGTTACTGGCAAGACAAGGCAGGGCTTCAAGCGAGGAAACAGAAGGCAGAGCAAGGGATACAAGGACCTACTGCTCATCAGGGAAAGTGAAGAGGTGATAGACAGGAGCTACAGGGAGGTAGTCATCCCTAGGCTACAGGGGTCAGAAAACTGGGCCACTGTCAAGAGAGGGAAGGGAAATGCCCGGATAGTGGAGAGCACACCTGTGGCTGTCCCCCTCAGCAACAAATATCTTGTTCTGGATGCTGTTGAGGGGGATGACCTGACGGGGGATGCCCACGGTGACCGGGTCTCTGGCACTGAGCCTGGCGCTGTTGTGCAGGAGAGAAGGAGGGAGAAGAGAAATGTGGTAGTCGTGGGGGATTCCATAGTCAAGGGAACAGACAGGAGATTCTGTGAGCCTGACAGAGATACCCACATGGTGTGTTGCCTCCCAGGTGCCAGGGTACGGGATGTCTCGGATCGGGTCCTGAATATTCTAAAGGGGGAGGGTGAGCAGCCAGTTGTCTTGGTACATGTTGGTACCAATGACATAGATGGGACAAAGGAGGAGGTCCTGAAGAGAGATTTCCACGAGTTAGGGAGGAAGCTGAGAAGCAGGACCTCCAGGGTAGTAATCTCGGGATTGCTACCTGTGCCACATGTTAGCGAGGGCAAGAGTAGTCAGATCAGGCAGATGAATGTGTGGCTGAGAGACTGGTGTAGGGGGCAGGGCTTCAGATTCTTGGATAATTGGGATCTCTTCTGGGGGAAGTATGACCTGTTCAAAAAGGACAGGTTACACCTGAACCCGAAGGGGACCAATATCCTGGCGGGAAAGTTTAATAGAGCTGTTAGGGAGGGTTTAAACTAATTTGGCAGGGGGATGGGAACTGGAATGATAGTGCAGAGGAAGGGGAAAACAGAAATAAATCTAAGATAGTGAGCAGTAAAGATGTCAGGAAAGACAGGCAGGTGATGGGGCAAATTTGTAGCCATTAGGATGAGTTGCAGTGCAATAAAGTTGCAGTGAAATCAAAGTGAAAAGTATCAAATACTGGTCTTAAGGTGTTGTACTTAAATGCATGCAGCATAAGGAATAAGGTGGATGATCTTGTTGTACAGCTACAGATTGGCAGGTATGATATTGTGGCCATCACTGAGACCTGGCTAAAGGATGCATGTCTCTGGGAGCTGAACGTCTAAGGATACACGGTGTATCGGAAGGATAGGAAGGTAGGCAGAGGGGGAGGCGTGGTTTTATTGGTAAGAAATGATATTAAATCATTAGAAAGAGGTGATATAGGATCGGAAGGTGCAGAATCTTTATGGGTTGAGCTGAGAAATAGCAGGGGTAAAAGGACCCTGATGGCAGTTATTTATAGGCCTCCAAACAGCTGCAGGGATGTGGACTACAAATTACAACTGGAAGTAGAAAAGGCTTGTCAGAAGGGCAGTGTTATGATAAAGAGAGAGGATTGGGAAGTTTTTAAAACCTTACAAAAGGAAACCAAGAAAGTCATTAAGAGAGAAAAGATTAACTATGAAAGGAAGCTAGCAAATAATATCGAAGAGGATATTAAAAGCTTTTTTAAGTATATAAAGAGTAAAAGACAGGTGAGAGTAGATATAGGACCGATAGAAAATGATGCTGGAGAAATTGTAATGGGAGATGAGGAGATGGCAGAGGAACTGAACAAGTATTTTGCATCAGTCTTCACTGAGGAAGACAGCAGTATACCGGACACTCAAGGATGGCAGGGAAGAGAAGTGTGCGCAGTCACAATTACGACAGAGAAAGTACTCAGGAAGCTGAATAGGCTAAAGGTAGATAAATCTCTTGGACCAGATGGAATGCACCCTCGTGTTCTGAAGGAAGTAGCTGTGGAGATTGCGGAGGCATTAATGATGATCTTTCAAAAGTCAATAGATTCTGGCATGGTTCCAGAGGAGTGGAAGATTGCAAATGTCACTCCGCTATTTAAGAAGGGGGCAAGGAAGCAAAAAGGAAATTATAGACCTGTTAGATTGACATCCGTGGTTGGGAAGATGTTGGAGTCGATTGTCAAGGATGAGGTTACAGAGTACCTGGAGGCATATGACAAGATAGGCAGAACTCAGCATGGATTCCTTAAAGGAAAATCCTGCCTGACAAACCTATTACAATTTTTTGAGGAAATTACCAGTAGGCTAGACAAGGGAGATGCAGTGGATGTTGTATATTTGGATTTTCAGAAGGCCTTTGACAAGGTGCCACACATGAGGCTACTTAACAAGATAAGAGCCCATGGAATTACTGGAAAGTTACATACGTGGATAGAGCATTGGCTGATTGGCAGGAAACAGAGAGTGGGAATAAAGGGATCCTATTCTGGTTGGCTGCCGGTTACCAGTGGTGTTCCACAGGGACCAGTGTTGGGGCCACTTCTTTTTACATTGTACATCAGCGATTTAGATTATGGAATAGATGGCTTTGTGGCTAAGTTTGCTGACGATATGAAGATAGGTGGAGGGGCCGGTAGTGCTGAGGAAACGGAGAGTCTGCAGAGAGACTTGGATAGATTGGAAGAATGGGCGGAGAAGTGGCAGATGAAGTACAATGTTGGAAAGTGTATGGTTATGCACTTTGGCAGAAAAAATAAACGGGCAAACTATTATTTAAATGGGGAAAGAATTCAAAGTTCTGAGATGCAACGGGCTTGGGAGTCCTCATACAGGATACCCTTAAAGTTAACCTCCAGGTTGAGTCAGTAGTGAAGAAGGCGAATGCAATATTGGCATTCATTTCTAGAGGAATAGAGGATAGGAGCAGGGATATGATGTTGAGGCTCTATAAGGCGCTGGTGAGACCTCACTTGGAGTACTGTGGGCAGTTTTGGCCTCCTTATTTAAGAATGGATGTGCTGACATTGGAGAGGGTACAGAGAAGATTCACTGGAATGATTCCGGGAATGAGAGGGTTAACATATGAGGAACGTTTGTCTGCTCTTGGACTGTATTCCTTGGAGTTTAGAAGAATGAGGGGAGACCTCATAGAAACGTTTCAAATGTTAAAAGGCATGGACAGAGTGGATGTGGTAAAGTTGTTTCCCATGATGAGGAGTCTAGTACGAGAGGGCATGACTTAAAGATTGAAAGGCGCCCTTTCAGAACAGAAATGTGAAGAAATTTTTTTAGTCAGAGGGTGGTGAATCTATGGAATTTGTTGCCACGGGCAGCAGTGGAGGCCAAGTCATTGTGTGTATTTAAGGCAGAGCTTGATAGGGATCTGAGTAGCCAGGGCATCAAAGGTTATGGTGAGAAGGCAGGGGAGTGGGACTAAATAGGAGAAAATGGATCAGCTCATGATAAAATGGTGGAGCAGACTCGATGGGCCAAATGGCCTACTTCTGCTCCTTTGTCTTACGGAGTAAGGACAAGAACAATCCAGCAACCACGCCCCAGTCTCTGGAGGTATTTATGCAGCCAGCCCCAAAGAGCATCAGCTGCCTCAATTACAGCTAAACAAGAACAGAAACAGGGTAAACAGGAAAACCTGGAGCAAGGGTCAATGGACCGGACCATGAATCGGAATACAGACTTCACGGACCAGACCCTGATAGTACCTCTCCCTCTACGGGAGCCTCCTGGTGACCAAACAGGGAATCCAGGCTATGGACGACCCAGGCGGGTGGGAGGGTATTTAACAGAAAGGAACCCGGGTGGCAAGATGAAAATAACAGTGTCTGTGTCGCTGGGTCCATGGGTGGCTGGATTGTTCTGTCATTTGGAGGTGGCTGGGAACGGACCCAAGTGCAAGACACAGACACTGAAGTACTAGGGACAGGACTAGGATACAGGGCGATGGCAAGGTCATGCACAGGAAAACCAGGAACTTGGGACAGAACTGGACAAAAGAGCTAGGAGCCCAGGCTTGGACTCTGAACCAGAGACTGAACAAGGACCCAGTACCTGGGTCTTGCCTCTGGCTCGGACCCCAGAACCAGGCAAGGACGAGGCTGGAGTCTTCAGGCTTGAGGCTAGAGGCGAGACTTGGCAGGAGGCAGGAGGCTGGAGTCTTCAGGCTTGAGGCTAGAGGCGAGGCTTGGCAGGAGGCAGGATGGGCACCGAGCCAGAGGCTGGACAAGGACCCAATACCTAGGTCTTGCCTCTGGCTCGGACACCAGAACTAGGCAAGGACGAGGCTGGAGTCTTCAGGCTTGAGGCTAGAGGCTAGAGACAAGGCTTGGCAGGAGGCAGGAGCCTGGAGTCTTCAGACTTGAGGCTAGGCAGGACGCTAGAGGCGAGGCTTGGCAGGAGGCAGGAGACTTGAGATGAGGTGAGGCTGGAGGCTGGATGCAGGAAACTTGAGGCGAGGTGAGGCTGGAGGCAGGAGACTTGAGGCGAAGCGAGGCTGGAGGCAGGAGACTTGAGGTGAGGCTGGAGGCAGGAGACTTGAGGCTAGGCAGGCTTCTCCAGTTCAGGGTGCGGTTCACCTGGGCAGGGCACGGTTCACCACCCGACGGAGGCATGGGACAGGAAGGGACAGAACGAACCGCAGGTAATGGCGAGGCGGCCTGGCTTACCCGATGGAGGCAAGGGACAGGAAGGGAGCTAGGTACAGGGTGGCTCCAGGACAAGACTGCAGGCGAGACGAGGCGAGAGTTACCAAAGAGACAAGGCAAGGCTTCAGGCAATGCAATGCAAGGCGAGACAAGAACTTCAGGTGAGGCAAGAGTTAACGGCAAAACAAGGCAGGGCTTCAGGCAAGGAAACAGAAGGCAGAGAAAGGGATACAAGGAGTAAGGACAAGAACAATCCAGCAACCACGCCCTGGTCTCTGGAGGTATTTATGCAGCCAGCCTCAATGAGCATCAACTGCCTCAATTAGAGCTAAACAAGAACAGAAACAGGGTAGACAGGAAAACCTGGAGCAAGGGTTGATGGACCGGACCGTGAACCGGAATACGGACTTCACGGACCGGACCATGACAGCCTCTACCTTAAGCCACGAACTTATCACTCAGCCTCCTGTGTGTGTGTGTGTGTGTGTGTGTGTGTGTGTGTGTGTGTATATATATATATATATAAATGACCCAGAAGAAAATGTAAATAGGTGCGTTTCTAAGTGTGCAGATAATACCAAGATTGGTGGAGTTGTGGAGAGTGATGAAGACTGGCAAATAATACAGCACAATACAGATGAGTTGCAGATATGGGCAGAGAAATGGCAGATGGAGTTTAATCTAGATAAATTTGAGGTGTGCACCTTGATAGGGCAAAAGGAAGGAGACAAGCCCTTAATATTGTTGTTGAGTAGAGAGATCTTGGGGTCCCAAGTCTATGGCTCCTTGAAAGTGGCCACACAGGTCAATAGGGGGATTAAGAAGGCTTATGGCATGTTTGCCTCAGGCACTGGTGAGGTCTCACTTTGAATATTGTAAACACGTTTCTAAGCACCTTATCTAAGAAAGGATGTGCTGATATTGGACAGGGTTCACAGGAAATTCACGAAAATCATTCCGGGATTGAAAAGCCGGATGAGGAGGCCAATAGTCACTGAAATTTAGAAGAATGATGGGGTGGATCTCATTGAAACCTATCGCATGTTGAAAGGCCTAGAAGGCACAACTTCAGAATAGAGGGACATCCATTTAGAATGTAGATGAGGGGGAATTTCTTTAACCAGGTTGTGGTAAATCTGTGGAATGCGTTGCCACAGGTGGCTCTGGAGGCCAGGTGAATTTAAGGTGGAGGTTGATAAATTCTTGATAAGCCAGGGTGTGAAAGGTTGTGGGGTGAAGGCAGGAAAATGTGGTTGAGAGGGAACTGGATCAGCCACAATCCAACACCGAAGCAGACTCGATGGGTCAAATGGCCTAATTCTGCTCCAATGTCTTATGGTCTTATTTAAAATCCTTGTGGACAGAGTTAAGAAACTGCAAGGGATAAAGATCCTGATTAATATACAGGCCTCCGAACTATAGCCAGGATGTAGGGGTAGAATTGCAACAGGATATAAAAAAGCCATGTAAAATGGCAAGGTATTGGGGGATTTTAATATGCAAGTAGATTGGGAAAATTGGGTTGCTGCTGGATCCCAGGAGAAGGAATTTGCAGAGTGCCTTTTTAGAGTAGTTTGTGGTTGAGACCACTTGGGAAAAGGCAACTTGAACTGGGTGTTGTGCAATGAACTAAATTTGATGAGGGAACTTAAGGCAAAGGAACTCTTAGAATAAGAAGGACAATATGAAGGTAGGTGGAGGGGCAGATAGTATTGAGGAAACAGGAATCTGTACAAAGAAAGATGGATTAGGAGAATTGGCAAAGAAATGGCAGATGGAATATGGTGAAGGGAAGTGTATGATCATGCACTTTGATAAAAGGGACAAATGGGGAGAAAATTTAGAAATCAGAGGTGCAAAAGACTCGTGCACCTTGCGGGCTGAGTTGGTGGTAAAGAAGGAAAATGCAATGTTCGCATTATTTCGAGAGGACTAGAATATAGAAAGAAGGATACGCTGAAGGCATTGTTCAGACTGCATGGAGTATTGTTAGCAGGTTTGGGTCCTTTGCTGGCATTGGAGAGGGTCCAAAGAAAGTTCACGAAAATGATTCTGTGAGTGAAGGGGTTAATGTATGGGGAATTTCTGATGGCCCTGGACCTCTACTTGCCAGAGTTTAGAAGAACAAGGGGGTATCTTATTGAAACCTATCTAATATTAAAAGGCCTAGATGGAATGTCAGAGCAGACTTGGTGGGCCAAATGGCCTAATTCTGTTCCAATGTCTTAAGATCTTAAAATTTCCCCTTCTCATCTTAAGTGAACATACAATGATGGGAGGGAAGGAGTGGAGTTAAATTAAGTTATTAGAGGGTAGGAGAGGCTAGGAGGCAGGTTGTGTGTTTGGGCAGCTGTAGGGGGTGGCTGTTAGTGTCAAGCGTCAGTAATGCTGAAATAGTTTGACAAAATAATCAATGCTGTGAATGGTGTGAAACTTCAGCCTGATCTTATGTTGTAATACCGAGGGCTTTCCACCACCCAGGACAGGCCCGCTTCACACAGTTACCGTCGGGAAGGAGACACAGAAACCTGAAAACACACACTCAGGAATTCAGAAACAGAATCATTCCTCTGCCATCCGATTTCTAAATGGCCATCGACACTCCATAGACACTATTCTGCCTTGTACTGCTTATTTTAATGTAACTATTTAATAGACATAGACATATACTTAATGTAACTCCACTTTTTTCTCTTGACTTATTCATCATTGTACTGTTGCGATAGCTATGCTGTTGATATTAAAACTGACTCTGATTAACTTGACAATAAAAGGCAGGTGTTGGAGGAAGGAAAGTTTCAGCGGTCAGGCAACATTGGATAAGGGAGACTTTGTGAACATTTGTGCTCGATGAGTGGAAATTGGTGACGGTCGCTCATCGATCTGGGGGTTGGGGGAAGTGACTTTGGTCCCGGGGCAGGGCAGGGGCAATTGCTGGCATGCTGGTAGAGAGAGGGCACTACCGTGGGATGGGGGGGGGGGAGGGAGAAAGGAGGGGGCCATCCCCAGAGGGAGAGTGGAAGAGCGACCTGCCCCGGGAGGAGGGAATAGGTGAGGATACGCCAGGAAAGGAGGAGCGAGGGGCGGAGCGAGTATTCTCGGGTGGAGGGAGGAGCGAGCTGACGTGCGGAGCGGCCCCGATACCTCTTTGCCAGCCGGTGGGTTTGCAGCCACAGCAATAGCTCCGAGTGGCGGATAGATGGTGGACACGATGCAGCCGGCGATGGAGGGCGAAGAGAACACAGTTCGCTTCGCCCGTAAGGGCGCCCTGAGGCAGAAGAACGTGCACGAGGTGAAGGACCACAAGTTCATCGCCCGCTTCTTCAAGCAGCCCACGTTCTGCAGCCACTGCACAGACTTCATCTGGTGAGCGCCGCTCTACCCTACCTTCTCCTCTATCGTTTCCCTCTCTTCGTTCTCTCTCCCCAGCGTTAACCACCCTCTCTCTCTTGCTTCCACAGGGGATTCGGCAAGCAGGGATTCCAGTGTCAAGGTGGGCGTTCCCACGGCTTCAGTACCGTCCGGCGCTGTTTCCTCCCCCACCCGGGCTAATGCGTCTGTCACCACCGAGCGCTGGGATACCCTCGGCCCGCACCCGGACTTGCCCCCTCCCCTCACCCGGAGAAGGTGGCGCATATTGTAGAGAGTGGCGGTTGATGCTCGGTGGTTGGGGATTATCCGGGCTTGTTTGTCCCCATACAGGTGGCGCTCCTGTTTTACCCACTGTCTCGCCACCGGGAAGGAAATCCTGGCGCCCTGCACCCCTCCTACTCTACCCCCCCCCACCCCCCACCCCCCACCCATCCATCGCACCTTCGAGCTGATAGCCCTGTCCCAGAGTTTGTAAAACTCCCTCCGGCGACCCTTGTCCGGCGCCGCCCAGCTCCTTCTCACCTGCTTTTCTCTGACTAACCTCCCCTCACTTTTTTAAAAACATGTTTATTATTGTCAGTTTTACTAAGGCTGCAAATCACGCCGCCGTTTCCCCCTTCAGCGATGTTTTGGTGAAGATTTTACCGGAATGTATTTTATTAACCCCACCCTTTCCTGTTTTCAAACGGAAACTTGAAAAGAAATCGTTTCCTATCTGGCGTATCAAAGAAGGGTCTTTCAGGCTGACGGCCCTGAAACCTTGTTTCAGAATGATAGCGGAGCGAGTGGCTGCTTTAAAACCATCGCTTATCGACAGCGCTGGGTTCACTGCAAACCACACCTGCTCCCGGATACATTCAAAAATAAACGTAATTTTTCAGACAGCGCGGGTCAGTACTAGACCTGTCTTATGGAGTAATGTTGGGAAGGACCCCCGCCTTCACTCAAAGAAATAGTCCGCTGCTTACCATCATGCAGATCTTGCGTGTAAATGTGGCTCAGGAAGAGGCGGGTTTCCACCGATGAGAATGGCTCAGCCCATGGTGAAATTCGCCCATTGTCAGTGGATGCAGAATATTGAGGGAAAGCGAGCGAAGCTGGTTGCATTAGGGATGGTGTTATCTGCAGCCAATGACTTAGAAATACATTGTGTGAGTGATTGTAATCCGAAGTAGTCTACCCCAGCTGAAGTGAAAGGAAGAGAAATGGAGGCGCCTTTGAGACACGGTCTCCATTTCCTGTGGGGTGTTTTGAGAAGGATCTGTAGGTAGATTTGTGTTGTGCTGAAGTTTGAAAACACAATTTAGACGATCTAAATTCCTACTAAGCTGAATTTCAAGGTAATGGACTTTGCTTTAGAATTTGGCATGACCGGCCCAGTTAGGTTGTTATGGCTTGCAACGACCAGAGGGTCAGGAAGCAAGTTGATTACTGATCAATTCCTTGGCACTTAGGCAGAATCTGTCCTCAGCTGATGTCTGGAAGATGGACCCAATGGCTTTTGGGCTCACTGTGTTCCTGCTGTGTTATTTCTGGGATACTAGGAACGGTGTTTCTCCCTGGTAATTTCTTTAACTGGAACATTCGGGGGATGATGAAAATTCCTCTGACAGGAGAAGTCACACCAAATGAACTCCTTTAAGTTCAGACCTGTTAAAGGTTTGAAAATTGAGATTTCTCCATCTGTTCTCACTGTGAGCAAGTGGTTTCACCGTGTTCTATGTTTGTATGTGATTCACAAACTCAGTGTGAACAGATGGGGAGTGTCTTTGTTTATAAAATATTGACATTTTAATTCCTTTTAAAACCTTAAAGTAAAATGCAATTTGTATTCTAACTGTACAATTCTAGATATTTTGTGAAGAATCACAGAATGAGTTGATGTTGCACAGTAAGTGACGCAGTTTTTAGGGGATTTACTTCAGAGATTCATCTTCAGTGAAGAGTATGTCAAAATGTAATTACCTGCCAGTCATAATGTGTGGAAACACATCTTGTTTTTACATTGTCCTCTTTCAAAGTACATTATAAACACCTGTTTGGCAAGTAGCCAAGGGTTTGCTGCTTTTGAGCTTCACTGCTAGAAGGATATCAGGGCAGGGCTTGGGTTTTCAGCTGTGCGGGCAAGTTGTGCTGTTCAGTGATAGTGATTACTGTGTTTCCAACATCACGGCCACCATGTAGTGTCAGGTGCCCTTTTTTTTATAACAAGTGAAAATATTTACAGGCACATTCCTGAGGCTGGCAGAAAGGGATACACATTAATTTGTGTGAAGGAGTGTAAGAGTATAAGGGGCATGGGGAGAGTACCAAGGTGTTCTTGGATGTACGCCAAGAGCAAGAACCCACACACATCAGAGCAATGTGGAGGAAGTGACATGACCGGGTATTTTGGGATGATCTCTGCAGCTCATTCACACATCTTGCAGTCCTTTGTGCACATTCTGGGACTGAAGGTGGCACTGGGAGCTATGGGTACCATGCAGGAGGAGAGCCAGTTTCCTCTCTCGGGGAAAGATGACCATTAAGTAAGCTTGTGGGTTGTTAAATTCTCCAGACTAATTTCTGCTGCTCTGGTCAGCGTGGGGCCTCTGAACAGTCTGTGTCTGGAGCTGCCCTCTGACTTGTCTATTTTTCTGCTGAATGGTGTAGCAGTGGAACTGCATGAGTTGAACTGGCTGGTTTAATAAAAGTCAGATTATGATCTTGATGATCCAGTTTATGTCTGGCACATTGAGAGTGCCCTTCAAGAGGGAGAAGAAGAGAAATGTATAGTATAGTGAGAGCATTACACGCATTTCTCTGTCCCAAGGATTGAGAGTCCCAAAGGCCATGTCTGGCTGGTGCTTGGTTTTGGGATGTCTCATCTGATCTGCAGAGGAATTTGGAGTGGGGGGAGTAAAGATCCTGCTTTCATACATGTGGGTAGATGTAGAAAGAACAAAGAAAGGGGTTCTGCTGAGGAAATTTGAGAAGATGGTGACTAAAATGCAGAACCAAAAAGGTAGTAATCTCTGGATTACAACTTGAACTGTATGCAAGCCAGATGAATAAAATATGAGTGCTAAATGTGGGGCTCAAAAATTTGGACAGGAGAAGTGGGCTTGAATTTGTGGGACATTGGCACCCGTATTGGAAAAGGAGGGTGCTGTTCAGATGGGACAGGCTCTACCTGAACCGTGCTGGACTGGAGTCCTGGAGAATAGCATTACTAGGGCTGTGGAAAGGGTTTTAGACTGAATAGTAGGGGGATACATTGCTTGAGAAAGTAAAGATAGATTAGAAGGGAGTGAATACAAGAGAGATGATGGAAAATACACACATACAATGCTGGAGGAACTCGGCAGGCCAGGCAGCATCAATGGAAAAAAGTAAACAGTTGATGTTTTGGGCCGAGGCCCTTAATCAGGATCTGTTCTTTCCATAAATGCTGCCTGTCCTGCTGAGTTCCTCCAGCATTTTGTGTGTGTTGCTTGGATTTCCAACATCTATAAATTTTCTCTTGTTTGAAATTATGGGAGTCTCCAGAATGGAGAAAAAGAAAGTTTACAAATTTAACGTCCAGTAACAAAGACCAGATTGGAAAGGGTGTTGAATGTGGGAGTGAAGGTGATATGTTTGAATTTAAGCAGCACACAAAATAAAGTAAATGATCTTGTAGCGCAGTTAGAAATTGGCAAGAATGACGTGTGCATCACTGAGTCATGGATAAAAGAAGCTCATGGTTGAGAGTTTAACATCCAAGGATACATATTGTATCAAAATGACAGACATGTGGGCAGAGGGGTGGGATGCCCCTGTTAGTTTTTAAAAAAAAAAGTAAATCAAATCCTTAGAAAGGGGTGACATAGGATCGGAAAATGTAGGATCCTAGTGGGTACAGTTAAAAAACTGCAGGTGCATAAACACCCTGATGGGAATTGTATACAAGCTTCCGAACAATAGCCAGGATGTGGAATATAAGTACAATAGAAAATAGAAAAGACATGTAAAAAAGGCATTGTTATGATGGTCATGGGGATTTCAATATACATGTAGATTGGCTAAATCAGCTTGTTGTTGGATCTTGAGAGGAATTTGTAGAATGTCTATGAAATGTCTTTTAGAGCAACTTACTAGACAAGAAGGCATTACTGGATTGGGTGTTGTGTAATGCTTCAGTTTTGATTAGTGAGCCTTGAGGAAAAGGGCATTGAGCATGTGATGAATTCGCCGTCTGCAGTTAAGGGAGAAGCTAAAACCAGATGTGTCTGTATTACATTCAAGTAAAGGGAACTGCAGAGGCACAAGGTAGGCATAGGAGAGGTGGTGGATAATGTTGTTCTGTTGTTTAATAAAGGCTGTAAGAGTAAACTTGAGATTATAGGCAGATTTGACATCAGTTGTGGGAAAGTTATTGGAATCTATTCTAAGGGACTGGATATATCAAGTATTTGGACAGACTGTGACTTATTAGTGGTAGTCAATGTGGCCTTGTGCATGGTAGGTCTGTCTAACTAATCTTATTGAGTTTCTTGAAAAAGTTAGCAGAAAAATTGAATGAAAAACAGTAGATGTTATCTGCAGTAATTTAGCAAGACCTTTTATAAAGTCCCCCATGGGAGCTTTGCCAAAAAGGTTCTGTCACTTGGCATCAAGGATGAGGTGGTAAATTGGATTTGACATTGGCTTCACAGGAGAAGCCAGAGATTGGTGGTAGATTGTTGCTCTATGACTAGAGTTAGTGGTGTGCCACAAGGATTGGTGCTGGGTCCTTTGTTGTTTGTCATCTATGTCAATGATCTGGATTATAATGTTGTAAGCTAGATCAGCATATTTATATATGACACAAAGATTGGGGACAAGGAACTTCATCAAAGCTTGCATTGGGATCTGGAACATCTAGTAAAATGCATTGGAAAAGTGGCAGATGGAATTTATTGCAGAAAAGTGTGAAGTGTTGCACTTTGGGAGGACACACCAAGATAGGACTTGTACAGTGAATGGTAGGATGCTGAGGAGTGCAGTAGAACAGGGATCTGGGAATCCAGATCCATAATTCCTTGAAAGTATGATGCAGGTAGATGGGGTCATTAAGAGAGCTTTTGGCACATTTAACTTCATTGATCAAAGTACTGAATGCAGGAGTTGGGATGTTATGTTGAAGTTTTATAAGACCTTGGTGAGGCCTCATTCGGAATATTGTGTGCAATTCTGTCCATCAATGTACAGGAAAGATCAATGAGATTGAAAGGGTACAGAGGAAATTTACAATGTTGTTGGGACTTGAGGACCTACTTGTGGGGTAATATTGAATATCATAAGACTTTATTTCCTGGATCGTTGGAGAATGAGGGGAGATTTGTTGACATATACAAAATGATGAGAAGTATAGATTAGATTATGAGAACACTCAGTCCTCTTTTATTGTCATTTAGAAATGCATACATGCATTAAGAAATGATACAATGTTTCTCCGCAGTGATATCACAGAAAACAGGACAAACCAAAGACTAACACTGACAGAACCACATAATTATAACATATAGTTACAGCAGTGCAAAGCAATACCATAATTTGATGAAGAACAAACCATGGGCGCGGTAAAAGTCTCAAAAGTCCCCGAGTCCCCGATAGCAGGCGGCAAAAGGGAGAAACTCCCTGCCATAAACCTCCAGGCACCGTCAACTTGCTGATGCCTTGGAAGCAGCCGAGACTGAGTCCATCCGTCCGAAAACTTCGAGCTTCTGACCAGCCTCTCTGAGACAGCCTCCCAAGCGCCATCCTCTGCTGAGCGCCTTCGACCTCGCCCCGGCCACTGAAATATGCAAAGCCAAGGATTTCAGGGCCTTCTGCTCCGGAGATTCCGGTTACCACACAGTAGCAGCGGCAGCGAAGCGGGCATTTCAGGAGTTTTCCAGATGTTCCTCCGTACTCTTACGTCTGTCTCCATCAAATCAGAATTGCGCACGGTCCCCTACTTGACAGATTACAGACATCACCACCGAAGTGGCTGCGCGTGCTGCAGTCGCGTCACCATCTTCTCCTCCTCATTAGGGTAAATGCAAGCAGTCTTTTTCCACTGAATTGGGTGAGACTAGAACTAGAGGTCATGGGTTAATAGTGCAAGTTGAAATGTTTAAGGGTACATTGTGGGGTACTTAAACGGGTGGTGAGAGTGTGGAATGAGCTGCTAGCAGAATTGCTGGGTGTTGGTTCAATGTCAACATCTAAGAGTTTCGATAACTATGCTGATGGGAGGGGTAAGGAGGCAGTGGCAGATCGATGAGACTAGTCAGTATAGTGCGGCATGGATTAGATGGGCCAAAGAGCTTGTTTGTCTGATATAGTGCTCTATGACTCTAAGGTGCTGTATATGAGGCTGCTAAACAAGATGAGAGGTGTTACAGGAAGAATATCTGCATGGACATAAGATTGACTGACTAGCAGGGAGCAAAAGGTGGGAATAAAGGGGACCTTTCCTGGTTGCAGGAGTATAAGTTGGTACCGCTTATGTGTCAAATGATCTGGATCAAGCGGTTAATGGCTTTGTGGTCAAATTTGCTGTACTAAGATGGGTGCAGGGGCATGTAGTATTCAGGAGGCAGGGAGTCTGCAGAAGACCTTAGATTGGGAGAATGGGCAAAGAAGTAGTAGATGAAATAGTGTAGGGGAGTGTATGGTCGTGCACTTTCATAGAATGAATAAAGGCATTGGCTATTTTCCAAATGGGGAGTAAATTCAGAAATTGGAGTTGCAAAGGGACTTGGGAGCTCTGGTCCAGGATTCCCTAAAGATTAACTTACAGGTTGATCTGCAGTAAGGGAGGCAGGAGAACTAGAATATAAAAGCAAGGATGTAATGCTGTGACTCTTTAAAGCCTATGTCAGACAGCACTTGAAGTATTGTGAGCTGTTTTGGGCCCTTTGTATAAGCAAGGATGTGCTGGCATTGGAGAGAGCCCTGAGGAGGTTTACAAAAAAGATCTTAGGAATAGAAAGATTAACACACAAGAAGCATTTGATGGCTCTGGGTCTGTACTTGCTGGAGCTTAGAAGTATAGTGGATTGCATTGAAACCTATCAATTATTGAAAGGCTTAGATATAGCGGATACTGAGAGGATGTTTCCAATAGTGGGGGATTCTTGGACCAGAGGGCACAGCTTCAAAATACAAGGATGTTCCTTTAGAACAGAATGGAAGAATTTCTTTAACCAGATGGTGACGAATCTGTGGAATTTTTTGTCACAGATGTCTGTGGAGGCTAAGTTAGTTGGTGTATTGAAAGTGGAGGTTGGTTCTTAGGCGTCAAATGTTATGTGAGAATATTGGAGAATAGGTTGAGAGGGATAATAAATCAACTGTTGGAATAATGGTGAAGACTCGATGGACTGGACGTCATAGTTCTGCTCGTCTTATGGTCTTCTCCAACATGAGAAAAACATGCGACTTGTTTGAGTGGCGGCTGATACAATATAGTGATTACACCCAGTTATGATAGAATGATTTACTCCAGCTTTTTGAATCACAGTCCTAAAGTAAGTGTTGTTACCTAGACATTAATAGTTTGCTTTAATAAAGCTGATTGTCACATCGTTTGTATTAATGAGGAGATTTTCTGGTACAGTGATTAATAGATACACATGGCAGCCATTTTCCCTCAGCAACATGTGGTAATGCAAACAGCAGGAATGTAAATGGCTACTGTTTCACGGTCAAATTGATCAAGACTGCATGTATTTATTTTTCAACAGATCTTTAGACACAAGGCTCTACTTTTTACCAGTATATCCAAAGGATGGCTGTGCTGTACTCCCTCAGTGTTGCATGAGTGTTAGATGGTTTTGAGATTTTCCCTAAACTTTCAATCTACTTCTGAGTTCTAAGTGGCCATGGGGAGGTTAATTTTCAGAATTAGAATCAGGTTTATTATCACCAGCATGTGTTGTGAAATTTCTTAACTTAGCAGCAGCAGCAGTTCAATGCAATACATAATATAGAAACATAGAAAACCTACAGCACAATACAGGCCCTTCGGCCCACAAAGTTGTGCCAAACATGTCCCTAACTTAGAAATGACTAGGGTTTCCCATAGCCCTCTATTTTTCTAAGCTCCATGTACCTATCCAAAAGTCTCTAAAAAGACCCTATCGTATCCACCTCCACCACCATTGCCGGCAGCTCATTCCACGCACTCACCACTCTGTGTGTATTTTTTAAAAAACCTTACTTCTGACATTTCCTCTGTACCACTCCCAGGCACCTTAAACCTGTGCCCTCTTGTGGCAGCCATTTCAGCCCTGGCAAAAAGCGTCTGACTATCCACACGATCAATGCCTCTCATCACCTTGTATACCTCTATCAGGTCACCTCTCATTCTCTGTTGCTCCAAGGAGAAAAGGCTGAATTCACTCGACCTGTTTTCATAAGGCATGCTCCCCAATCCAGGTAACATCCTTGTAAATCTCCTCTGCATCCTTTCTATGGTTTCCGCATCCTTTCTATGGTTTCCACATCCTTCCTGCAGTGAGGCGACCAGAACTGAGCACAGTACTCCCAAGTGGGATCTGACCAGGGTCCTATATAGCTGTAACATTACCTCTCGGCTCCTAAATTCGTTTCCATGATCGATGAAGGCCAATACACCGTATGCCTTCTTAACCACAATTAACCCACACAGCTGCTTTGAGCGCCCTATGGACTTGGACCCCAAGGTCCCTCTGATCCGCCAGACTGCCAAGACTCTTACCATTAATAATATATTCTGCCATCATATTTGACCTACTAAAATGAACCACTTCGCACTTATCTGGGTTGAACTCCATCTGCCACTTCTCAGCCCAGTTTTGCATCCTATCAATGTCCCACTGCAACCTCTGACAGCCCTCTACAATATCCACAACACCCCCAACCTTTGTGTCGTCAGCAAGCTTACTAACCCATCCTTCCACTTCCTCATCCAGGTCATTTATAAAAATCACGGCTCCCAGAACAGATCCCTGAGGCACACCACTGGTCACTGACCTCCATGCAGAATATGACCCATCTACAATCACTCTTTGCATTCTGTGGGCAAGCCAGTTCTGGATCCACAAAGCAATGTCCCCTTGGATCCCATGCCTCCTTGCTTTCTCAATAAGCTTTGCATGGGGTACCTTATCAAATGCTTTGCTGAAATCCATATACACTACATCTACTGCTCTACCTCCATCAATGTGTTTAGTCACATCCTCAAAAAATTCAATCAGGCTCATAACATGACAAAGCCATGCTGACTGTACCTAATCATATTATACCTCTCCAAATGTTCATAAAGCCTGCCTCTCAGGATCTTCTCCATCAATTTATGAAGAAAGAAAATAATAAATCAATATACAAATATTGAATAGATTAAATATCATGCAAAAACAAATAATATACTTTTTTAAAAGTGAGGTCGTGTTCACAGGTTCAATGTCCTTTTAAGAATCGGATGGCAGAGGAGAAGAAGCTGTTCCTGAATCACTGAGTGCGTGCCTTCAGGCTTCTGTACCACCTACCTGATGGTAACAGTGAGATAAGGTCATGCCCTGGGTGCTGGGGGTCCTTAATAATGGACGTTACCTTTCTGAGACACCGCTCGCTGAAGATGTCCTGGGTAATTTGTAGGCTAGTATCCAAGATGGAGCTGACCAAATTTACAATCCTCTGCAGCTTCTTTCGGTCCTGTGCCATAACACACAGCACCCCCCCCCCCCCCATACCAGACAGTGATGCAGCCTGTCAGTGTGCTCTCTACGGTACATCTATAGAAGTTTTTGAGTGTTTTTGTTGACATGCCAAATTTCTTCAAACTCCTAATGAAGTATAGTCGCTGTCTTCTTTATAATTGCATCAATGCGTTGGGACCACGTTAGGTCCTCAGAGATCTTGACACCCAGGAACTTGAAACTGCTCACTCTCCCCACTTTTGATCCCTCTATGAGGATTGGTACATATTCCTTTGTCTTGCCCTTCCTGAAGCCCACAATGAGCTCTTCTGTCTTACTGACGTTGAGTGTCGTGTTGTTGCTGCGACACCACTCTGCTAGTTGGCATATCTTGCTCCTGTACACCCTCTCATCACCATCTGAGATTCTACCAACAGTGGTTGTGTCATCGGCAAATTTATAGATGGTGTTTGAGCTCTACAAAGTCATAGGTATAGAGAGTAGAGCAGTGGGCTAATTTTATTATATGTAACTGAACAAGTAAACCAAATTTCTTCTCTTGGAATTTAAACCTGATGGAAAAGGTTAGGCGTATTATTCTGCACATAATGCTCTGTATAGTGTTTGTGTACTAGGTTTATAACTAGGCTTGTTACTCCAATTGTCCTCCCTCTCCAAAGCCTTTTGCATGAGGTATTCCTGTGAATTCAGGTGGTAAGCATTGGTCTGGTTGAGAACTCAGACACTTCTATTGCTTACAGCATTTCACAATGCCGTCCAAGAGGTGACTACTATGGCTACTAGCTGTCCGGGAATACCACTTGAGATGTTGTAGTGATCCCATGAAAGGATGTCAGATGGAACAGACTGCCTTTCTTATCTCTATCTGTTGTGATGTGACTGCTATTTGAGCAGTTCTAATACCACAGGAGTGATTGAAGTGGTTTAATAGCTCCACAGCAAAGCTGGAGGATCAGGCCATTAGCTTTGAAACTACTGTTGGCTTTGATGGTAGAGTCGTGGTGAGGGGATGACAGGAAAACTTTTCTCTCGGAAACTGAACATGACACAGAATGTAACAAATGATGCTGGGGGAACTCATTGGGCAGGCATCATCTGTGGAAGAGACACCACCTGGACCAGGAATAATAATCTTAAACTGGAGGAAGGCCAACTTCATGAAAATAGATCAGGACCTGGCAAAGTTAGACTGTGAGCATCTGCTCACAGGCACTGTGAAGCATTTGGAATGGCGAGGGGAAACAGAGTTCAGGACCAACATGTTCCTGTAAGGGTGCCAAGTGTTTGACATTGAGGGAAAATGCAGGATATTGAACTAAACTTTATTGATAACTCTGCTTGTACGGTATGTGAACTCCTCCCACGTGGGAGTGGCAAAGTGAGAGGATTATTCTGCCTCTTTGGTCATTTGCCCTAAGCTGTTAGGCTATGGAGTATATTTTTAGTGGGACAGATAAATGATCTGATCTGGTATACTTCCTGGAAGTGTTGGAGCGGGTGGAGACTCTTAAACAGGTGTGGAGCAATAAGCTGGCAGTGCTTTGCAGGGGTCTTTTGCCTTCAGTAGGAGGCTCTTAACAGTTTGCACTGTTCTTTCCACCTCCATTAGATAGATACTTTATTGATCCCAAAGGAAATTACAGTGTCACAGTAGCATTACAAGTGCACAGATATACAAATATTAGAAGAGAAGTAGCAAGATTAAAAAATAAGTTGCCACAAACATTCTAACAGGAGGGGTGTTTGTCACTTCCCTGGCTATAGGTTGACTCATAGAGCTGAATGACCTCATATGGCACTCCTTGGAGCAGCACATTGTCTGAGTTTATTACTAAAAGTGCTCCTCTGTTCAGCCAAGGTGGCATGCAGAGGTTGAGAAACATTGTCCATAATTGCCTGGACTTTCCATAGGGTCCTTTGTTCTACCACAGTCTCCAGTGTGTCCAGGTTGACTTCTGTAACAGAGCCAGCATTTCTAATCAGTTTATTGAGCCTGCTGGCATCACCCATGTTGATGTCATCACCCAGCACACCAGTGCATAGAAGATTGTACTGGTGACAACAGACTGGTGGAATGTGTGAAGGAGAGGCCTGCATACTCCAAAGCACCTCAGTCTCCTCAGGAAGTAGCCTGTGGCTACCGTGGGCTGCTTGTCTGGTGTTTGAACTCATAGTCCCTAGCAAAGGCTTTGAATTCAGTTCTGCTGAATAGTGGACTATTGTCTGATACAAGTGTGTCTAGCGTTCCTTAGCGAGTGAATTCCACTTTCAGGTTCTGTATAACTGCTGCTGAGGATGTGGAGGTGCTTGGGCACCCCAACATTCTATGAGTAGTAATTCACAGTTATAAGATGTTTCTTTTAGGCTCAAATGTCTGTGCCTGCAATTTGCCAGGGAAAGTCTGGGAATTCTTTGTGATGGAGAGGTTCAGCAGTTCTCTGCATGCTTCGCATTGCTTTACGTAATCTCCAAGCTGTGTGCTCAGACCAGGCCACCACACAAGATTGTCTTGCTCTTGGGTGACTTTTTTTTGATGCCTGGATGTCCTTAGTGGATTTGACTGAGAAGCAGGAGCCCTTCAGCAGCAAACCATCAAGAATGGTTAGTGTGTCTCTTTCAAGCCAATAAGGTCTGAATTTGTGAACTCTTTTTAGATTAGCTGGCCATCCATGCTCCTAGTATTGTGTGACCTTGCTGGAGATTTGGTCCTTTTTCAACTCTGAATTTCATCCAGTTTCCTCTGATGCAAGTATGCTTTCTGAGCTGTGTAGATGTTGGTATCTTCCATGAGGATGGAGTTGGCTTCCATCCACTCACTTTTAGATGGCATTCTCGACAGAGTGTCTGGTGTTGTGAAACATTTGCCGGGGACATGTCCAATGTCATAACAGTATCACATAAGCCTCATTCTGAATCTTTGCAGATGTGGAGGTAAGTCATCCAAGTGTTTCAAGTTGAGGAGGTTGACATATGGCTTGTGGTCTGTTTCAAGTAGGAATTCAGTGCCTATCAGGTAGCAGCTGAAGCATTCACAAGACCACACGAGAGCCAGCATCTCCTTTTCGATTTGGGCATAATGCCGTTCGGTAGGAGTCAGTGCTCTTGATGTAAATGCCATCAGTTTCCATACACCACTGCAGTTTTCCATTAGGCCAAAGGAAGAGGCTTCTGCTGAGACCTTGGTTGTTTGGATCAAAGAATGCCAGTTTGGTGGAGACATGAAATCTATTTTAAATGATGGGAATGACTTCTCCTGTGGTGCGTCCCAGGTCCAAACTTTTCTCTGAGAGAGGAGGTCACATAGTGGCTTTGTTTTCTCTGCCAAATTGGGAATGAACTTTCCCAGTTGGTTTACCATGCCAAGGAAATTGTGGATCTCTGATACATTCGTAGCTTGTCCATGAACTCCTGCCAGTTTATCTGAGATTGGCTGCACTCCCTATGAGGATAGTTGGTGGCCAAAGAACTTTACCTCGAACTTTGCAAGTTCTCAGTTCTTTTTGTTCTGGGTGATTCTAGACTGTTTAAGTTTCTCCAAGGCAGCTTCCACTCTTTTGTCATGTTCCTCATCTGAGCCTCCCAAGATGAGTATATCGTCTATGTGGCAGACTATTCCTTCCATTCCCTGCAATATTTGGTTCATCCTCATCTGAAAGATTTCGGGGGCTGATGAGATGCCAAAAGTGAGTCTCCTGAAAGCATAGCGTCCAAATGGTGTGATAAAAGTTGTGAACTTCTGTGACTCAGGAGTTAGAACACTAAGTTTGTATCTAGTTTGGTGAAGAACTTTGCTCCACCCAGTATACTCGACGTGTGCTCAACAGAGGGCAGAATAAACCTCCCACTTCACTGCATTACTCAATTTTGTTAGATCAACACAGATGCTCACTGTGCCATCTGGCCTGGGAACAGGAACAATGCCAGCACACCAGTTAGTAGGTTCATTCACTCTAGTTATGATGTCAACCACCTCTATTCTCTCAAGTTAATCTTTGACTTTGTTCATCATTGGGACTAGTATACACCTCACTGTGGTCAGAGAGTAGTGTGTCACTCCTAGCTTCAGTTGGATAAGGTACTCTTCTTTCAGTGCCCTCGGGCCTGTGAGCAACTCCAGGTACTTCTCCTGCCACTGAACAATGTTTAGTGACTCCAACCTTGCAATGAGGTTCAGCTTTTCAATGGTCTGTCGTCCCAGTAATGGTGAGAAGAGATTTTTGAACAACATAGAGATCCTCTTTTAACTTTTTTTCATTTTTACATGTAAAAGTAATGTACATCCCTTTCACACTGAGCTTGTGTTTCCCTGGTCCCATGAGCACTTTCTTTGTTGGGTTTAGTGTAATGCCTGTTTTCACCAGTTTTGTGTTCATTTTGAATGTCTCTGCCTCATTTTGCTACTGAACTATAGTACACCAGCCTTGTCTTCTTGAATCTAAAGCATCAAGGAAAGCTCTCTTTGTCTGAATCCTGGTTGTCTTTGACCTCTTGAAGAACTGTGTTTGAGTGACACTGACTTTTATAATGGCCAACTCTATTCCATGGTGGCATTTCACTTTTGCTGGACAGAGCTCCTTGTGGAGACTTGGTGCATCTTCTGCAGTTGGATATTTACCTGCTCTTTGCTTGTGTTCTTGATCTGAGTTCTACTGTCAGCTGCACTTTGTTTGTACCCTTTTTGTACAACTTTCAGCTTTACCTCAGCATTGTTTTCATGTCTGAGTTCTACCTGTTGCTGATGAACATTCTCACTCTGCCTGACCGTAGTACAGGTCGATTTATAATCTGGCACCATTGGGACCTGAGGAGTGCCGGATTAGTGAAAATGCTGTATTACAGAAGGGTTACATTAAGATAGCTATACCTTTAAAATATCAAAGGATACAAAGGTTCATTTAATGTCAGAGAAATGTATACAATATGCATCCTGAAATGCTTTCTCTTCACAATCTTCTGCGAAAACAGAGTGTCCCAAAGAGTGCATGACAGTTAAATGTTAGAATCCCTAAGTTCCTCTGCCCCCGCTCCCCTCCCTCCTGCGCGAAAGCGGCAGCGAGCAACAATCCCCCCTCCCCACCGGCAAAAAAATAAAGCGCACCCACTACCAGCACTCAAGCATGAGCTAAACGATAGCAAAGACACAGACTTGCAGTTACCCCAAAGACTACATTGCACTCGCAGTTACTGAGGGAATCCTCATTAGTTTCTTTTCCTCCGCTTAGTAATATGCTTAAATTCAGCGGATCGCCACGTCTGATCTGAGGTCGTAGGCAAAAGAGAACGGAGCGCTGGCCAGGCAACACCGGAGGGCAGTGCATGACTGCCGGCAGGCGGGCGAGAAGGCGGACCGACCCACCCGTGCCAGCTGCCCTGCTGCTGGCAGGTGAGACGGGCGGGTGCTGGGCGGCTGTGCCTCATGCAAATGATATTAATAAATGCAGGAAAACAAGCAGGAATCGCCTGTCTGTGCTTACAAGAGTGCGCCAACACATGAACAGATCCAGCGCAACCAAAACACTGTGCAGCAGATTGGTATGGTGGCCCGGAAAAATTGAAATTACAGTTGTGTGGAAAATTTGAAATCAGTGTGGATTATCGAAGGAACCGGATTACAGGTAGTCGGATTAGTGAATGTCGACCTGTAATAGCTTTCTCCAGTGCGAGATTTGCCTCCACCTAAAGTCTCTGACAATTTGATGTCTAGTAATCCGACAACAATCTTATCTCTAATGAACTCATCTCTCAGGTTTCCATAAGCATAGTTGTCTCACAGGACAGACAATGCTGTGATGAAGTCATTTACACTTTCATCTGGCTCCTGTTCTCTGGAGTTGAACTTTACCCTCTCATATCTCACATTTCACTCTCCTGTGAAGTATTTGTCCTGCACATTTTTTGTAATTTCTGTGAGCATCTGTCAGACCTAATCCACCCATGATGTCATCTGCTTTGTCCTCCATGCAGTATATCAGTGTTCTTCATACTCTTCTGAAGCCTGACTGAGATTGATTGCAACTCTAAATCTCTCAAAGCATACGAGCCATCTCTCAGTCCCTGGTTTAGAGAAATCAAATGTCTTGGTGGGGAGGGGGTGCTTTATTAAGTAGAAAATAAATGTATGCAAATGAAAACTGTCTTGCTATAATTTTTTTCTTGTTGGGGATCTCACTTGGTCTGTAGCATCAATTCATTGAAGATCAACCACTTTATAATGGCCAACTTTATTCCATGATGGCATTTCACTTATGCTGGACAGACTCCTTGTGGAATAGAGACAGTGCATCTTCTGCAGTTGGATATTTACACTTGTGCATTTGATATTCAGGGATAGTGCAGAGCACACCAAGATGCCAGCATGCAGGATATTCAACTGAACATTATTGATAACTCTGCTTGTACAGTATGTGCACTCCTCCCATGTTGGAGTGGCTAACTGAGTGGCAAAGGAGTAACCTATTATTACTACAATACAAAGTACAGGGAGCCTTGGATCTCAAAGTATATTGAGTTGTATGAAAAAGAGAAAAGGTAGGGAATGAAAGATGGGGGTGGTCTGTCTAGAGTATTTATAGGAAAAACACATGCAAGGAGATGCTTAAATTAGAATGGTAAAGCAGGGTCACAATAATATCATTGGCAGTGAGGGTTAAAGTATAGTTTACACTAAGGACAAAATAATCAGGGGAATAGTGGGGCCAATTAGAGACAACAGGCCAATCTAAGTCATAAGGTAATGGCATAGTGCTGTGTGAATACTTGGACATTCACAAAGGAAAAAGACAGTGAAGAGGCAGGTGAAATTCTAGTGTAGGGCTCCATAAACAAAGATGAGGTACTCTGTGTCTTAGCACAGTGGTCCCCAACCTCGGGCTGCGGACCAATAGCGGGCCGCGAAGCATGCAGGGGTGCTGCGGTAGCCGGGACGCACCCAGCACATCTTTAAGAAAAAAGCCGAAATAAACAAGCAAACTAATTAGGTGCCGCCCGGCACGTAAATGCCGGCCCAGGTCAGAGGCGATTGCCGATTGCGTAGAGCAAGTGAAATCAGCAATCACCTCTGATCTGGGCCAACACTTACGTGCTGGGTGGCACCTAATTAATTGGCTTGTTTATTTCGGCTTTTTTCTTAAAGATGTGCTGGGTGCGTCCCGGCTACCGCTGTACCGCTGCATGTTTTGCGGCCTGGTATCAGTCCGTGGCCCAGAGGTTGGGGACCACTGTCTTAACAGGCTTAAAGGAAGGTAAATTCCCAGAGCTGAATGAGATTCATCCCAGGCTGCTATAGGAGGCAGGGGAAGATGCTACCACTGGTCACAAGTGAGATATTACATGATAGAGGACAGAAAATGTCCTCTTTTCAAGAGAGGCTGCAAGGAAAAGCAGTTAGATTAGTATCAGTGTCAGGTAAAACATTCTGAGGGGCAGTATTGCCAATGACATGGAAAAGCAGGGATGATCATAGATGGGCAGTAGGCTTGTGTCGGGGCACTTTCTGTCTGACCAATCTGAATGAATATTTTGACAAGGCAACAATGTATTGATGAGGGTACTACAGTCATGAAGTTTACATGAACATCAGTAAGGTCTACAAAATAGTCCCACATTGGCCACTGGTCTAGAAGTTTGAGGGGTAATATGAACCAGGTCTATGTTAAATGGGTCTGGACCTGTCTTCCCTGGAATACAGGTGGTTATAAAAGCCACGGTCAAGGTACATAAATTATCAGTAGTATAGATAGTGTAAACGGCAGGAAACCTTTCCCTATATCAGATGTAAATAACTGGAGCCATAAATTTAGGATAATAGTTTAGAGATTTGGAGGGATGAGCACCTGGAAAACACTGCAGGGAAGAGTGTTAGAAGCTGAGTTACTGATGGTATGCAAGAAGTATCTGTCCAAACACTTGAATCTCCAAGGCATGGAAGGCCATGGGACAAATGCCATGAACATGGGATTAATATGGATGTGTTAGGCTGAATGATGCATTTTCATGAGTCTTGGATCATGAAGCTCTTTGAAAGTGTAATCCTTTGATTCTCCGATTTTGTGAACCATGGAGAGAAATCCTTTGTTTATCTTTTTTGTAATCCAAGGAAATAATGTTGCTCCTGACATTGAGATTCCTACATCTTGGTTATCTGTAACAACTTGTCTCTTATTCGGATGAAGTCACCAGTCAGGTGTTTTGAAATTGCATGCAAAATAATTTTGACACTGCAGTTTAAAGGAATGTTTTGCTTGTGATAACCATAGACAAATCAGTGGTTGGGGGAGACAAAACGACAGACAGGGCTGGGAGGTGTGCTTCAATCTTGCCCATCAGCTGGAAATTTAGGCAATGTTAGGGTAGAGCCTCTTTCAACATGGAGCGGGAGCTGTTAGTTCCAGTCACTGAGGGCCACACTTCAACTTGCCCCGTACCACTCAACACTGCCACGGGTTGTCCCTTACTGGGGGAGGACAATGGTTCACACAGAGTATGACCCAGCAGAGTAGCACACATCTGAACAGTGAATGGGTGCTGGGGCTGAGTATATGCTACTGGGACTGGAGGAGTGAGGGTAGTGTAATTCAGTGCCATGGAGTGGCTGCTAAATAATGTTTTCCTCCAGCCATTAGATTAGATTATGAGGACACTTAATCCTTGTTTATTGTCATTTTGAAATGTATGTATTAAAAAATGATACAACATTCCTCCAGAATGATATCACAAGAAAACACAGGATAAACCAAGACTAAAACTGACAAAACCACATATTTATAACATATAGTTACAACAGTGCAAAGCAATACCATAATTTGATAAAGAGCAGACCATGGGCATGGTTTTAAAAAAAAGTCTCAAAGTCCTGATAGACTCATCATCTCACGCAGGTGGCAGAAGAGAGAAACTCATCCTGCTATGAACCTCCAAGCGCTGCCAACTTGCCGATGCAGCACCATTGGAAGCACCCGACTGCAGCGGACTCTATGAGTCTGTCTGAAAACTTCAAGCCTCCGGCCAGCCCCTTCGACACAGCCTCTCTGAGCAGCATCCTCTGCTGAGCGCTTCGACCCTGCCCCAGCTGCCGAGCAACAAGCAAAGCTGAGGACTCGGGGCCTTCTCCGGAGATTCTGGACTACACAGTAGCAGCAGCAGCGAAGCAGGCATTTCAGAAGTTTCACCAGATGTTCCTCCATGCTCTCATGTCCGTCTCCATCAAATCAGAATTGTGCACGGCACCCTACTTGTCAAATAACAGACATCACCACCAGAGTGGCCGCTGCGAGCTGCGTCGCGCCACCATCTTCTCCTCCTTCATTGGGGCAAATATAAAAATCATGCTCTAATTATGCAACCTTAAACCCACCTGTTGCTTCAAATGCAATTTTGGTATTAGTTCGAATATGTCATAAAGTTTCACCCTCAGCCACATGGAGTGATAGAGGGGGCTTCTGTGTGTCTGCTCTCTACTCACACCCTCGGCGTTGAGGATAACATGACAGTTCCAGTTTGTGGAGCGAGAGAGATGGTCTATAAGACATATAGTATATCACCCCCCACCCCATCGGAAGTTTTCATGTTTTATTGTTTTACAACATTTAATCAGTGGATTTCATTTGGGTTTTTTTGACACTAATCAACAGAAAAAGATTCTTTCATGTCAAAGTGAAAGCAGATCCCTACAAGGGAACTGCAACTTAGGAGAAGATTTGTTTTCCAGCAAGACAATGACCCCAAGCATAAAGCCAAAGCTACACAGGAATGGCTTAAAAATAACAAAGTTACAAATATAAAACACAAAATATTGATTGCATAAGTATTCACCCCCTTTAATATGACACACCAAATCATGACAGGTGCAGGCAATTGGTTTTAGAAGTTGCAGTTAGTTAAATGGAGATCACCTGTGTGTAATCAAGATGTTTCAATTGATTGTAGTAAAAATACTCCTGTATCTGGAAGGTCCAACTGCTGGTGAGTCAGTGTTCTGGCAAAAACTACATCTAGACAAAATAACACTACAAACAACTCTGTGGAAAAGGTTATTGAAAGCACAGGTCAGGAGATGAATACAAGAACATTTCCAAGTCACTTAATATCTCTTGGAGTAGTTAAGTGAATCATCAAGAAATGGAAAGAATATGGCACAGGCCATTCTTAAAACCATACAAGAAGGGGATTAGTGAGGGAGGCCACCAAGACCTATGACAACTCCGGAGGAATTACAAGCTTCAGTGGCTGAGATGAGAGAGATTGCGCATACAGTAACTGTTGCCCAAGTGTTTCACCAGTTGCAGCTTTATGGGAGAGTGGCAAACAGAAGGCTACTGGGGGCGGGGGGGGGGCAGGGGAACTCATGAAATCTCAGCTAGAGTTTGGCAGAAGGCATGTGGGAGACTCTGAAGTCAGCTGGAAGAAGGTTCTATGGTCTGATGTAAAAGCTTTTATAGATATGTGAAAAGAAAAAGATTGGTTAAGACCAATCACCTAACCTATCCAAGTCACCCTGCATCCTCTCAGCATCCTCCTCACAGCTGACACTGCCGCCCAGCTTCGTGTCATCCACAAACTTGGAGATGGTTAAGGTCCCTTACAGTCAGAAACAGGTGAATTGATCATGGGGAACAAGGAACAAGGACTACTTTGGTTCTGTCTTCACTAAGGAGGACATAAATAATCTTCCGGAAATAGTAGGGGACCGAGGGTCTAGTGCGATGGAGGAACTGAGGGAAATAAATGTTAGTAGGGAAGTGGTATTAGGTAAATTGAAGGGATTAAAGGCAGATAATTCCCCAGGGCCAGATGGTCTGCATCCCAGAGTGCTTAAGGAAGTAGCCCAAGAAATGGTGGATGCATTAGTGATAATTTTTCAAAACTCATTGGATTCTGGATTAGTTCCTGAGGATTGGAGGGTGGCTAATGTAACCCGGCTTTTTAAAAAAGGAGGGAGAGAGAAACCGGGGAATTATAGACCGGTAAGCCTGACATCAGTGGTGGGGAAAATGCTAGAGTCAGTTATCAAAGATGTGATAACAGCACATTTAGAAAGTGGTGAAAGCATCGGACAAAGTCAGCATGGATTTGTGAAAGGAAAATCATGTCTGATGAATCTCTTAGAATTTTTGGAGGATGTAACTAGTTGAGTGGATAGGGGAGAACCAGTGGATGTGGTATATTTGGATTTTCAAAAGGCTTTTGACAAGGTCTCACACAGGAGATTGGTGTGCAAACTTAAAGCACACGGTATTGGAGGTATGGTATTGCTGTGGATAGAGAATTGGTTGGCAGACAGGAAGCAAAGAGTGGGAATAAATGGGACCTTTTCGGAATGGCAGGCAGTGACTAGTGGGGTACCGCAAGGCTCTGCGCTAGGACCCCAGTTGTTTTTTCTCTCTCTCTGTCTCTCTATCTATCTATCTATATGACTTAGATGAGGGAATTAAATGCAGCATCTCCAAGTTTGCGGATGATGCGAAGCTGGGCGGCAGTGTTAGCTGTGAGGAGGATGCTGAGAGGATGCAGGGTGACTTGGATAGGTTAGGTGAGTGGGCAGATTCATGGCAGATGCAAGTTAATGTGGATAAATGTGAGGTTATCCATTTTGGTGGCAAGAACAGGAAAACAGATTATTATCTGAATGGTGGCTGATTAGGAAAAGGGGAGGTGCAATGAGACCTGGGTGTCATTGTACACTAGTCATTGAAAGTGGGCATGCAGGTACAGCAGGCAGTGAAAAAGGCGAATGCTATGTTGGCATTCATAGCAAGAGGATTCGAGTGCAGGAGCAGGGAGGTACTACTGCAGTTGTACAAGGCCTTGGTGAGACCACAGCTGGAGTATTGTGTGCAGTTTTGGTTCCCTAATCTGAGGAAAGACATTCTTGCCATAGAGGGAGTACAAAGAAGGTTCACCAGATTGATTCCTGGGATGGCAGGACTTTCATATGATGAAGGACTGGATCGACTAGGCTTATACTCTCTGGAATTTAGAAGATTGAGGGGGGATCTTATTGAAACGTATAAAATTCTATTGTAGGAAGATTATTCCCGATGTTGGGGAAGTCCAGAACGAGGGGTCACAGTTTGAGGATAAAGAGGAAGCCTTTTAGGAGCAAGATGAGGAAAAACTTCTTCACACAGAGAGTGGTGAATCTGTAGAATTCTTTGCCACTGGAAACAGTTGAGGCCAGTTCATTGGCTATATTTAAGAGGGAGTTAGGTATGGCCCTTGTGGCTAAAGGATTAGGGGGTATGGAACGAAGGCAGGTACAGGGTTCTGAATTGGATGATCAACCATGATCGTACTGAATGGCGGTGCAGGCTCGAAGGGCTGAATGGCCTACTGCACCTATTTTCTATGTTTCTATGATACCAAAATGGAGCTTTTCGGCCATCAGACTAACAACTGTTCGGCGGAAGCCAAACACTGCACATCATCAAAAACACACCATCCCTACCATGAAACATTGTGGTGTCTGTATCATATTGTGGGGATGCTTCACTGCAGTAGGCCCTGGAAGGTTTATGAAGGTAGAGGGTAAAATGAATGTGACAAAATACACGGAAATCCTGGAGGAAAATCTGATGCAAACTGCATCGGGAACTGCTACTTGGGAGAAGATTTGTTTTCCAGCAAGGCAATGACCCCAAGCATAAAGCCAAAGCTACATAGGAATGGCTTAAAAATAACACTGTTATTGTCTTGGAGTGGTCAAGTCAGAGTTCAGACTGGAATCCAATTGAGAATTTGTGGCTGGACTTGAAAAGGGCTGTTTACTCACAATCCCCATGCAATCTGACAGAGCTTGAGTAGTTTTGTAAAGAAGAATGGGGGAGTAATTGTAGTGTCCAGATGTGCAAAGCTGATGGAGACCTATCCACACAGACTCAAGACTAATTACTGCCAAAGTTGCGTCTACTAAATACTGACTTGAAGGGAGTGAATACTTATGCAGCCAATTATTTTGTGTTTTGTATTTGTAATTAATGTGGATTACTTTGTAGAGATCTGTTTTCACTGTCTTTTTCTTTCGATCAGTGTTGAACAAGCCTAATTAATCCACTGTGATTCAATGTTGTAAAACAAACATAAAAACTTCCAAGGGGGAGTGAATACTTTATAGGCACTGTATGTCAGCTCCCTTGAATTCTATAGATGAAGAAGGAGATGCTCATGTGGGTGGTTTGAGAGGTGATTCCTCTTACCCTGTGCATGCACTGGGCTTTAGTGTGATCTCAAAGAATTGATGTGCATTCTCAGCAGCACCCTGAATGCTTGTGGTCCTTTTTGAGATGTTGTGGGTGCGTAATTTTTTTCTCTATCCTTTGACCACATCCTTAAATCCTTTCTGTGGTCCCTTTAGGGAAGCTCTTCCTCTAACAGAACATAAAATGCAATGTCTGTTGGGCACTGGATGTTGTGTGTGTGTGAATGATGTGAGCTGGCTCAGCATAACTTGGTGCTGGGGTGATTGGCCTTTTACAGGAGAACCAGATCACTGAACAATCATGTTCATGGGCTGGGTTGGAGGCATCAACTTGGTTTTCCTCAGTTGGCCTGATGCTCATTGGTGTAGTGGTGTATGCAGTCAATGGCCTTTGTGGACAGGCAATTTGTAGGATGTGAGAGGCATTCCCTTTTTCCCAAGGGACCTCTCTGGAAGCTTATTGTGAGGGGCTACAGTTGAGCATGGTGAAGGATGAATTTTGTGCCTGTAAAGTTTGAGGCTCATGTTTTTCTGTCAATGAGTTGACAGTGATGTGGAAATGGATTTGAGAAAAGCATAGGTGAGATGAGCCAAGGACTGTTTATCTGTGACATTCACATCCTCCACATTTCCCAAATTATTGTTCAGTCATCAAAGTAATTCAGTGCTTCAAAATACTGCACAGGATGTCCGTTTCTTGCAACCATTCAATGTAGGGTCAAGGCACAGTAACACATCTAATGAGCATGTCACTGCCCATGGGGCACAACACTAACTATCGATTTTAAGCAGCCAGCTATTTTGCTAGATCTTTCAGCTTGGTCTTTTGTCTCTTTCCTCTTCTTTTCTAACTGCTGGATTTTACATTAGTTACTTTGACAATCTCAGCCTCCACCCTGTCACAGCCATTGCCTTTGTTCTCTTCACCCCTCCCCCCTCAGCGTCAGAAAGCACACTTGTTTTTCTTTTCCAGTTCTGATAAAGGGTTCTTGGTAGAAATGTGGACCCTGTTTCTCCCCCCACAGAACCTGCCTGACCTGCTGAGTATCTCCAGTGTCCTGTCTTACCACTGTGACAACAGTTCCTAATAAACAAGTGGACACCTGGCAAGAAGACTCAATTTTATTTCCCCTAGTTATGAAATATCATATTAAACTGGAGGTCCTAGCAGTAAAATGGTCACTGAACTGGAAGTAATGTCCTGTCCACACGGTTGTGTGTACTATGTGCAGGTATGCTTTGGTCTTTTACTCTTTGGAGGCTTGTCCTTAACTGTACTGTTGATGTGAACTAGTCAATGGGTCTAACAGTGAACTTGGGCATGAGATATCCTTTGGACACAGTAAAAATTCAAACCGTACACCAACTGGCTGGTGGAGCTTAACTAGGAGGGATGCATCACACCATTCCGATTCTCCAAATAAAACCATAGTTGGTGGTTAAATGGAAAATGACTTGAGTAGAGGACTTAATTTTCTGTTTGCTGCTGGTTCTACGTGAGTAGTGGTGACTGAACCATGATGCTAGTTGGGGTAACTAGAGTTGTGGCATGTTTTACTTTAGTCTTGTATTAGAGCACTTGTTGTTGGACACTGAGTACACTGTTTGGAGGTTGCTAATACGATAAAGTATATTTCTTATGCTCAGCTTGAAATTGTGGTTAAACTATCACTTCATCGTTGTAATGAAATGAGGGAAATGCACGGTGTGAGGAGCTGGTGTGATGAGATATTATCACCCTTCTCTCTCTGAGTTGTAAACATTACAATTGCTATTGGGTTCTAGTTCTCTATTGTGGAGAATTGCATAGCTCATCTTCCAAGTATTGGCTGTCTACTGAAGTGACACAAGGTGTGTGCAAGGTGGCAATATTTAACCCCTTGATCAAGTACCTTTAATAAGTGACCCCAGCAACATTAATGCCAAGAAGGAATCTTGATTTTCTATTTTCTCTTTTCTGCTTGCAGTATGATAAGGTCATCTGGACCTTTACTAATTTATGTCAGCTGTTAATTGCACCTCCTACTTCAAGTTTGTAAGGGCCACAGTTCTCTTAAGGAGCAGAGTGACACTGTTAGTACACCTTCAACCCTTCAGAGGGATGTTAGTTGATTTTGGACTGTTCCTGCTACATTCCACACTGGGTAATTGTGAGGGCTGACTGGCCTTTGTTACCTGATAGTGTCAACAGTAAAAATACAACATTTTCTAATTAATGTCTAGCTTTCATCTCGTTAAGAGTCATTGGTTATCTTCTGGCTGTATGTATCCCATCTGGAGTGGGAGCCATTGCCCATGGTATTCCATGGCGCTCCATTGGGGAGTGGGAGCCGTTGGTCTGCTGTGTTCCATGGCGCTCCATCGGGGAGTGAGAACCGTTGCCCACGGTATTCCATGGCTCTCCATCGGGGAGTGGAAGCCATTACCCACGATATTCCATGGCTCTCCATCGGGGAGTGGGAGCCATTAGTGTGCTGTATTCCATGGCTCTCCATCGGGGAGTGGGACCCATTAGTGTGTTGTATTCCATGGCTCTCCATCGGGGAGTGGGAGCCGTTGGTCTGCTGTATTCCATGGCTGTCCATCGGGGAGTGGGAGCCGTTGGTCTGCTGTGTTCCATGGCTGTCCATCTGGGAGTAGGAGCCGTTGCCCACGGTATTCCATGGCTCTCCATTGGGGAGTGGGAGCTGTTGGTCTGCTATGTTCCATAATAGGAGCTGTTGTCCAAGTACTTCAGGTGGAGTGGGAGCCACTATTGGCCAGGAACTGTGTGCTTCTGAATTCTACTCCACAATCTTTACTTCTTGCCAGGAGCAATCAATGTAATAAAGAGGTAGGACTGTGGCCATCCATACTTGTTGCTTAGTTTCATATCACTTGAGGGGAGAGTATACAGTATTTGTGTGACCTATTAAATACTGCTTTATGAAATGATTCACCAGAACTGAACACAGGTGACCCCAAGTGGGGCCTGACCAGGGTCCTATACAGCTGTAACATTACCTCTCATGGCTTGAACTCAATCCCACGGATGATGAATGCCAATACACCATTCTCCTTAACACCACTGTCAATCTGAGCAGCAGCTTTGAATGTCCTATGGACTCGGACCCCAAGATCCCTCTGATCTTCCATACTGCCAGGAGTCTTGCCATTAATAAGATGATGAGAAGCATTGATCGTGTGGATAGTCAGAGGCTTTTTCCCAGGGCTGAAATGGCTAATAAGAAGGGGCAGAGTTTTAAGGTGCTGCGGAGTAGGTACAGAGGAGATGTCAGGGGTAAGTTTTTTTTAAGCAGAGAGTGGTGAGTGCGTGGAATGGGCTGCCGGCGATGGTGGTGGAGGCGGATACAACAGGATCTTTTAAGAGGCTCCTGGATAGGTACATGGAGCTTAGAAAAATAGAGGGCTATGGGTAACCCTAGGTAATTTCTAAAATAAGTACATGTTTGGTACAGCATTGTATTGTGCTGCAGGTTTTCTGTGTTTTTAATATTGTCTTCAAATTTGAATCTACGGAAATGAACCACTTCACATTAATCTGTGTTGAACTCCATCGGTTACTTCTCAGCCCAGTTCTGCACTCTACTGATGTCACGCTGTAACCTCTGACAACCCTCCAGACTATTCACAACACCCTCAACTTTTGTGTCATCAGCAAACTTACTAACCCACTCTTTTCTGTGAAATTGAAGGAGGGGTCTCAGAACAGATCCCTGTGGCACACCACTGGTCACCGACCTCCATGCAGAATATAAACCATCTACAACCACCCTTTGCCTTCTGTGGGCAAGCTAATTTTGGATCCACAAAGTAAGGTCTCCTTGGATCCCATGCCTCATTACTTTCTGAATGTATGGGGATGGGGAACCTTATCCAATGCCTTACTGAAATCCATATACACTACATCCACTGCTCTACCTTCATCAATGTGTTTTGTTACATCCTCAAAGAATTCAATCAGGCTCGTAAGGCATAACCTGTGCTTGACAAAGCCATGCTGACCATCTCTAATCAGATTGTGTCTCTCCAAATGCTCATTAATCCTGCCTCTCAGGAGCTTTTCCAACAACTTGCCTACCATTGAAGTCAGACTCACTGGTCTATAGTTCCCTGGTTTACCTCTACTCCCTTTCTTGAACAAGGGAACAACATCTGCAACCTTCCAATCCTCTGGTACTTCTCCCATCCCTATTGATGATGCAAAGATCGTCACCAGAGGCTCATCAAACTTCTCCCTCGCTTCCCACAGTAGCCTGGAGTATATCTCGTCTGGTCCTGGGGACTTGTATAACTAATACCTTTCAAAAGCTCCACCACATCCTCTTTTTTAATGTCTGTACACTCAAGCATTTCAGTCCACTGTAAATCATTCCCATAATTGCCAAGGTCCTTTTCACTGGTGAATACTGCAACACTCACAACACGCTGGAGGAACTCAGCAGGTCGGGCAGCATCTGTGGAAATGATCAGTCGACGTTTCGGGCCGGAACCCTTTGTCAGGAATACTGCGGCCTCACCAGTAACCCGTACAGTCGCAGCATAACCTCCCTGGTTTTAAATTCAATCTCTCTAGCAACGAAAGCCAACATTCCATTTGCCTTCTTGATAGCCTGCTGCACCTGCAAACCAACCTTTTGTGATTCATACACAAGCACTCCCAAATCCCTCTGCACAGTTTTTAACCATTTAAGTAATAATCTGCTCTGTCATTTTTCCTTCCAAAGTGGATGTCAATTTAGTGTCATTAGCAAACTTGGATACACTGCACTCGGTCCCCTCTTCCAGATTGTTAATGTTTATCATGAACAGTTGTGGGTCCAGCACTGACCCCTACAGCACACCACTCACCACTGATTGCCAACCAGAGAAACACTCATGTATCCCAACTCTCTGCTTTCTATTCGTTAACCAATATTCAATCCATGCTAATACATCGCCCCTAACTCTGTGCATCCTTATTTTGTGGCTAAGTGTTTTATGCGGCACCTTGTTGAATGCCTTCTGAAAATTCAAGTAAATAACATCCATCTGTTCCCCTCTTATCATTTGTGCTCATTATATCCTCAGAACTGCAGTAAGTTTGTCAAACAGGACCTGCCTTTGTTGAATCTCTACTGTGTCTGCCTGATGGATCCATTTCTTTCCAGATGACTCACTATTTCTTCTTTAATGATAGCTTCAAGAATTATCCCAACTACAGATGTTAAACTAACTATAGTTAACTGCCTTTTGCCTACGTCCTTTTTTTTTTTGAACAGTGACGTGACATTCGCTGTCTTCCAATCCACCGGGACCTGCCCAGAGAATTTTGGTAAATTATCACCAAAGCCTCTATTATAACTTCTATTTCTTTCAGTACCCTGGGATGCATTCCATCAGGACCAGGGGAGTTGCCTATCTTCAGGCCCAGAAGTTTGTTCAGCGCAGCCTCTTTAGTGATTGCTATTGTGTCAAGGTCCTCACCTCCCATCGCATCCATAATATTTAGCATGTTAGACATGTCCTCCACCGTGAAGACCAACAGAAAGTCATTAAAAGCCTCTGACATTTCCTCATTATCAATTCTCTCTTCTCGTCCTGTAGCGGACCTGCATTCACTTAAGCTACTCTTTTCCGCTTTATATACTTTATACTGTCTGTTTTTATATTTTGTGCTAGTTTATTTTCATGATCTAGCTTCCCTTTCTTTATTGCTCGCTTAGTGGTACTTTGTTGCTTTTTAAAGTTTTCCCAAACTTCCAGTTTCCCACTGCTCTTGGCGACTTTGTATGCACAAGCTTTTAGTTTGATGCCTTCTTTTATTTCCTTAGTTATCCAGGGCTGGTTCTCCCCACCCTTACTGTCCTTGCTATTAACAGGAATATACTTTTGTTGAGCACTGTGAAAAATCCCTTTGGAAAGTCTTCCACTGTTCCTCAACTGTCCCACCATATAGCCTGTGTTCCCAATCTACACTAGCTAAATCCTCCCTCATCCCATTGTATTTGCCATTGTTTAGGCATAATACACTGGTTTTAGATTGAACTATTGCACCCTCCATTTGTATGGGAAACTCAATCATAGCGTGATCACTCTTTCCAAGAGGATCCCTAACCACAAGATCACTAATTTTACCTGTCTTATTGCACAGGACCATATCTAAGATGGCACGTTCTCTTGTAGGTTCAGTAACAAGAAAGCCGTCATGGATGTATTTTATGAAGTTGTCGTCAAGTCTCCTTTGACCAATTTGATTCACCCAACCCAGTCCTCCATGATAACTGTTATACCATTCTACGTGCCTCAGATATTTTTCGGTTTACCTGTGCCACTGTAATGTTATTATTTGGTGGCTGATAGACAACTCCCACCAGTGATTTTTTTTCCCCCCTTTTACTATTCCTAATCTCTACCCAGATGGATTCGACATTCTGCTCCTTGGATCTTGTATCGTCTCTCACTATTGCCCTGTAGGGTGCTACTCCAGCTCCCTTACCTTCCTGCCTATCCTTCCATATTATCTGATATCCTTGGATATTTAATTCCCAATCCTCTCCACCCTGCAACCACGTCTCTGTAATAGCCCTTAGTACTGATTTGTGCTACAAGTTCACTGACCTTATTTCAAATGTTATGGGCATTCAGATAAAGTGCCTTTGATAAAGCACTCGTGCTTTTAAAATCTTGTAATCTTTTTCTCTTTTGCACTGACTTCTCTTTACTCCACTCTTACTTTTCTGTTTTTTAAGATTGGTGTTGTAGATAGTGTAGAAGACTGGCAGGGAATATAATATAATATAGACGTGGGTGGAGAAATGGCAGTTAGAATTTAACCCAGATAAATGTGATGTGTTGCACTTTGGTAGGGGACATGCAAAGAGATGGAATACTGTTAAGTCAAGATCCTTAAATGTTGATGAGCAGAGGAATCTTCGGGTCCATGTTCATAGCTCTCTGCAAGTGTCCACACAGATTTATATAGTAGTTAAGGCATGTGGCATTGAGGCAATGAGTTCAAAAGTCAGGAAGTTATGGTTCAGCTTTATAAGACAATGGTTAGGCAGCATCTGTAGTGTTGCATTCGATTCTGGTCACCCCGTTATATGAAGGATGTTGAGGCTTTGACGAATGTACAAAAGAGGTTTACCAGGATGTTGTCTGTATCAGAGGGCATGTGCTATTACAAGAAGTTGCACAAACTTGGGTTGTTTTCTCTGGAGTGGCTGAGGGGAGATCTGATAGGTTTATAAGAGTAGGACGGGGAGCAGGGTTGAAATGTCTATAACCAGAGGACATGTATTTAAAAGTTGCTGGTGAACGCAGCAGGCCAGGCAGCATCTCTAGGAAGAGGTGCAGTCGACATTTCAGGCCGAGACCCTTCGTCAGGACTAACTGAAGGAAGAGTTAGTCCTGACAAAGAGTCTCGGCCTGAAACGTCGACTGCACCTCTTCCTAGAGATGCTGCCTGGCCTGCTGCGTTCACCAGCAACTTTTATGTGTGTTGCTTGAATTTCCAGCATCTGCAGAATTCCTGTTGTTGACATGTATTTAAGGTGAGGGAAAGTAATTTCAAAGGAGATGTGAGGGGTAAGTCTTTTTTTCAAATAGTGGTGAGTGATTGGAATAGGTGTGTTGCTTCTGGATGCTTAGCATCTTGGGGGCCCTTCCTGGCCCCAGGGATCATTTCTGCTCTCAGGCAGAATGAATAGAAGCAGTGATACCTGATCGCAAGTGTGTTCTTCCTTGGGCAGGGGTCTTGACCTGCACTCTCTATTCCAGGTTCTACCAGGACCTATGTAGTTCTGTAAAACATCTTTACTCCATACTTAAAACCTTTTGCAATAAAAATCCAATACACTGCTTACCTTAATAGCCCATTGTAACTACATGTTAACTTTAAATGATTCTGGTACAAGGACACCCAAGTCCCTCTAAACGTCAATGTTTGTTCTTCAGTCTGATAATTTAAAGATACCGTTACTATATTTTCTACCATAATGTTTGACCTCCATTTTTTCAGTGTTATATTTTGTCTGTCATATCCTTCACTTCTCTCATCTGTATCTCTTAAAGCTGCTTTCTATTGCCCTGGCAACCCATAACTCAACAACAGGCCTGAGTATATCACATTTGATATGGATTGTGAACAGCTGGCGCTCTAGTGCTGATCCCTGTAAATTTCCATTCCTGTAATGTCCTCACTTTTATATTTCCTGGGTCTCCTGGTTCCTCTGGTACAGAGGATCTCCTTCTTGGTAGGAGACTGGCATGACTATCATTTAACTTTCTCAGAGGAGAAGTGTGGCCTTCTCCTCTGGCCCGTCTGGTCTACACAGTAGACACTGGGTTGCTGGTTTGACTGCATGGAGTGTTCCTTTAAGATCTGATATACCACACTGCACCATGAGGGAAGCTGTGGGTCATTCAGATATAAACACAGCACCGATATTAGCAAGTGCACGTCTTGTCATTCAAGGAATCTTTTGTGGCAAAACCCACAGTAGTGCTGTTGTGTACTTGTGGGGAATGAATATTGGAGACAGACCCTTCATTAGAGAACTGGATTTGACAGAGGTACTCCATTTGATTTTTCTTTTCCCCAGTTCCCCAAAGGTGGAGCTGGTATTTACATACACAGGGAGATGTGTACGTCGATGGTGAGATTTTGTGGACATGATAAAGGATATTTCTGACCTTCTGGAGGTGAGGACATCTGTCTCCCACCTTCATTGCAAAGTTCAGTGGAGAGAATTGGTTCAGGACAGTTTGGCAGCTGAACATTTCTCTATCTCAACATCCTCCCTCTTCCAGCAGCTTGCCTGGTGTTTCATAGCGTCCATTCATTCCATCCTCTAGCTTTGAAGGGAGCCCTTCCTTTTGCACAGTGTCTGGACAAGACCTTGTGGTCAGGGAGTGTCACTGATCTCCACAGAACTCAATCAGAAAGTTGAATTGGGCACATCGAAGCACAAACTACTGCAGATGCTAGAAGTCTCAAGCAATCATGGGGATTGTGATGGGCAGCATCTGTGTGAGGGAGAAGCAGAGCTGAAGTTGAGGTATTTGGAGGTGTGTCTTTGTTCCCATTATCAAACCTGCTCTTAAATTGATCCCCCTAAATCAGGATGGGAGTAGGCTGACCTTCTTCCGTATGCACTCTTGAGGTGCACAGCATCAAAATTGTTGGCATCTGGTTTCTGTGTAAATGGGAAAAGGCACCTCAGTGGGGTAGTGGAAGGCCTTCAATGCTGGGGAATTCAAGTTGTGGCCATGCAGTTTGTTACCAATGGTGGCTCTGTAGTCAGTGGGCCCTCTGAGTGGAGGTCATGGGGTAAGTGTGGGGCTTTGTGCAGTCAGTGGGGGCCCAGTAAAAGTGGGATCTTAGTGACTGCAAATAATAGAGGAATTTGTTCTCTTTATATTGTTTGTAATAGGTTTACTGTTCAGTTTGAATCTTGCAATGGTCATTTCCTGTCACATGATAAGTTTGATAATGCATTTCGGATGTATGAGTGTGTTTACAGGAGCTGAAGTTCCATTTTTGTTCTGAAAAGCTTCGAGAGGTTTTGGTTGATGGGTCACATGATTTGCTTTAGTCTATCATTTGCTCATGTTTACAAGTAGCTCCTATTTGGAACTGTAATTGGATGAGCAATGCCTTTGATGTGGTTCTCCGAGGTGCTATAGGGTGATGCAAGTGAAATGGTAACTGAAGTCGTCATGCTACAACAGTTTCACTTCTGAGTTAACTAGTTTGTGCCTATTGAAGGAATGTATTCAGCAAGTTTAAATTTGTACCAACTGCACACCACCCCAGCGTGTGCAAATGCATGTGGGCTGTGGACCAGCACACTTGAAAGCTGGGCAGGGTATGCATTTGTGCGGGCATGTGGTCAGGGACTGTGTGTAAGTGAGGTGGTGTGGGTTAGGCAATGCTTGTTTGGAGGGTCTTGTTCTCTTTTTGTACCTAGGTTGCAGGAGGCAAGTAGCTAGGTGACTGTAAGGACCAGGGAAAGGGATTAGGAAGGCCATGCAGAGTACAGCTGTGGTCATTCCCCTCAACAACAAGTATACTGTTTTGTATACTATGGGAAAGCCACATCAGTCAGGTCCATAGCTCTCAGGGAGGAGAAGAGTAGTGGTAATAGGGGTTTTAATACTGAGGGGAGCAGACAATCTGTGGATGTGAAAGACTTCTGGAAGGATTGCCTCCTTGGTGTCATGATCAGGGATGTCTCCGATGGAAACCATGGTATTCTTAAATCGCTATGAAAAGGGATGAGGTATTGAGGTATTGAAGAGTGAATATAGGGAGGCTAGTAAGGAAGCTAAAAAGGACCTCAAGGTGTCTTTGTAAGTGGAGATGTGGGTAGTGTAGAAGGTTGTCATAGGTTATAGTGGGATTGCCATGATGCATAACTGGACTGAGAAATGGCAGATAAATCCAAACAAGTATGAAGTGGCACACTTTGGAAGGTTGGAATGCAATGTGGAGGAACAGCAGGATCTTGGGTCCACATCCGTAGATCTTTCAGAGTTGCCATGCAAGTTGCTAGGATGGTTAAGAAGGCGTAAGGTGGCCGGCTGGTGGCGCAACGACATTGGTGCCGGACCCGGGAGCGGCGGTTCCCGGGTTGGAAACTAGTCGGGTCCGCCCCCGAGTACGCTTTCCATCCGTGCTGGGTTGAGTGTTGAAACCACAACTCGACCTCTCGTGAAACAAAGGGAAAATGCTGCGAAAATGTCTGTGTGGGGAGTGGCGTGCCACACAATCTCTCTCTTGCTCCGTACCTTGGAAAAAGCCATGAAAAATCCATCATCACAGACACACGCATGGACGGAGACGCAGACACACAGATGCACACGCACGCGCAGAGACTCGCACGCACGCACGCAGGCACATGCCAAAAAAAAAGGCATATGGTATATTAGCCTTCAGTAATCGGCAGATTGAGATCAAGGTCTGCGAAGTAGTGTTGTAGGTCTATAATACTCTGCTTTTACTACACTTTGAATGTTGTGCTCAGATCTGGTCAACACATTACAGGAATATTTTAAAGATTTAGAGTGCAGAGGAGGTTTACTAGGATGCTGCTTGGATTAGAGGTTAAATCTTGAAAGGTTGAGCAAACTAGGGCTTTTCTCTCTACAGCAAAGGAGGTGAGAGGCAACTTGATCGAGATGTATAAGACGAGAGACTGTCTCTATTATGAGAGGATATACTTTGAAGGTGATTGGAGGAAAGAAAAGGGGATGTCCAACATGAGATTTTGGAGATGTTGGAAATGCTGAGCAGCACACACAAAATGCTAGAGAAACTCAGCAGGTTGGGCAATGTCTATGGAGAGGGGAAAAAAAGCAATCAATATTTCTGGCCAAGACCCTTCATATCGGGTGCTGTCTGATCTGAGTTCCTCCAGATTTTTGTGTGTGTTGCGAGCATAGGTCAGAGGTAGGGTTTTTAGACACTGAAGGTGTGGTGGCTGAGGCTTTGTATACGAGAAATTTAAGAGGGATTGGCACATGGATAATAGAAAAATGGGAGGGAAAGGTTAAAAGGTTGGCACAACATTGTGGGCCAAAGGAGCCTTACTGTGTTTTTATATTCTAAACAAATTACACAGATTCAATGTTTACGAGGAGGGAAAGGAGATTCAATGTTTACGAGGAGGGAAAGGAGATTCATCTGGGATTATAAATTGGGCCCTTCTTTTATATTGAAAGTCAGAGCAGTTAGAAGCAATGGCCAGCTATCTGTCTGTGTCAGAGCACAGAGTGGAAAGTATGTATCCTGAATTTACGTGTGAGCATTTGCTGCTCAGCAGAGAAAGATAGAAGTGAGCACGTTAAGGATGGAGAGGTTGGAAAGTCTTAGTACTGATGCTTCAGTTCTGGTGCAGCCAATTAGAATTCTTCACATGTCCCACTAATCATCGTGAAGGGTTGAATACATGAAGCAGTGTGGGTGGAGAGTTAACCCAATGTTAAATCTCCACTGGCGCAGCACCAGATTGCTTACTGTCACATGGCAAAGAATTAGTGGACTGAATTATATAATGGCAAACATTGCAGTGTTTCAGTCCACATAACTACCCATTCATTTCAACTGGCTGTTATTGCTAATTATTAACTGCTGCAGTTTATGATTGACCGGCAATCCTGAGACCCCATCAGTGAGAAAGTGTAGAATCTGAGCTTAGCATGCTAGTGATACTCGCCCTTCACCCCGAGAGTTGTGTTGCTTAGTTGCCAACAGCTGTGTTTGTGTTGTCTTCTACTGCCTTCCACTGACACAGCTATAACCATCAACTGAAGGCATTGAGAACACTCAAGGTGGCATTGCTGATAAACTGCAAAATACTGGGAACTTGGGCGGGGTAGCACCTATGGAGGTAATGTCAGCACTACGAAAGAGGAAAAGCAGTATAGTAGCGAGAAGTTGAAAAGGTGGGGAGGATGCTTGGGGTGAGGTTAATGTTTCTGGTCGGGCAAATCGAGATTGTGGTGGTGAAAAGCTGTTGATAATATTAATGGTTGATGAATTAGAAATTGAATTGAATTGACTTTATTTCTTACATCCTTCACATAAGGAGTAAAAATCTTTATGTTATGTCTCTATCTAAATGTGGAATGTGCAATCATAGTAATTTATAATCATTTATAATAAATAGAACAGTTGCTCCCACCTCGGTAACTCAGACCACATCTCTGTTATGCTAATCCTAGCATACAGACTGCTTGGCAGACGCTCCAGACCAGTTCAGAAGCAGGTAAGAACCTGGCCAGCAGGAGCCATCTCTGTTCTTCAAGACTGCTTTGAGTATACTGACTGGCACATGTTCAGGGAGGCTGCAACCGATGGCGACTCTACCAACTTGGAGGAGTACATGGCATCAGTGACTAGTTACATCAGCAAGTGCATTGACTGTGGCCAAGACCATCACTACACGTGCTAACCAGAAGCCAGGGATGACCACGGAGGTGCGTGCGCTGCTGAGGACCCATGACTCTGCCTTCAGAGCAGGCGACAAGGCAACCCTAACAACAGCGAGGGCCAGACTGTCCCGGGCCATCAAAGAGGCGAAGTGTGTACACGCCCAGCGAATCCACAGCCATTTCCAGGACAGCAGCGACACGCGGCGCATGTGGAAGGGCATTCAGGACATCACCAATTGCAAGACAACATCATCTGCCTGTGCTGGTGATGCCTCCCTCCCAGATCCTTTGAATAACTTCTACCCTCGTTTTGAGGTGGAAAATGAGGTGGTGGCGAGGTAGACCACCCCTCCTCCAAACGACCAGGTGCTGTGTCTTACCATGGCCGATGTGAGGAGAACCCTTTGCAGGGTCAACCCACAGAAGGCTGCTGGACCAGGCAATATTCCTGGCAGAGTGCTCAGAGGATGTGCAGACCAGCTGGCAGAGATTCTCACTGACATCTTCAACATCTCCCTGAGCAGCGCCGTCGTTCCTACGTGCTTCAAGGGCGTCACCATTGTCCCCCGCCGAAGAAGTCTTCAGTGTCCTGCCTCAACGACTACTCACATCCATCATCATGAAGTGTTTCGAGAGGCTCGTCATGAGGCACATCAAGACCCTGCTGCCCCCCTTACTGGACCCCCTGCAGTTTGGGTACCGTCCCAACCATTCAACAGACGACACCATTGCCATCATCCTCCACCTGGCCCTAACCCACCTGAACAAAAAAGACACGTATGTTCGAATGCTGTTCATAGGCTTCAGTTCAGCATTCAACACAATCATTCCTCAGAAACTGATTGGAAAGCTGGGTCTACTGGGCCTGAACACCTCCCACTGCAACTGGATCCCAGACTTCCTGACTGGGAGACCTCTGTCAGTCCGGATTGGAAGTAGCATCTCCAACACCATCACACTGAGCACGGGAGACCCCAGGGCTGTGTGCTCAGTCCACTGCTGTTCATTCTGCTGACCCACGACTGTGCTGCAACACACAGCTTGAACCACATCATCAAATTCGCTGATGACACGACCGTGGTGGGTCTCATCAGCAAGAACAATGAGCATACAGAGAGGAGGTGCAGTGGCTAATGGACTGGTGCAGAGCCAACAACCTGTCTCTGAATGTGAACGAAACAAAAGAGATGGTTGTTGACTTCAGGAGGACACGGAACAACCACTCTCCGCTGAACATTGACGACTTGTTCACCTGGTGGAGAATCTCACCTGGTCCCTCTACACCAGCTACATAGCAAAAAAAGCCCAGCAGCGTTTCTACTTTCTGTGAAGGCTGAGAAAAGTCCATCTCCCACCCCCCACCCTCACCACATTCTACAGAGGTTGTATTGAGAGCATCCTGAGCAGTTGCATCACTGCCTGGTTCGGAAATTGCACCATCTCGGATCGCAAGACCCTGCAGCAGATAGTGAGGTCAGCTGAGAAGATCATCGGGGTCTCTCTTCCCGCCATTAGAGACATTTACACCACACGTTGCATCCGTAAAGCAAACAACATTATGAAGGACCCCATGCACTTCTCATACGAACTCTTCTCCCTCCTGCCATCTGGTAAAAAGCACCGACGTATTCGGGCTCTCACGACCAGACTATGTAACAGTTTCTTCCCCCAAGTCTTCAGACTCCTCAATACCCAGAGCTTGGACTGACACCAACCTACTGCCCTGTACTGTGCATATTGTCTTGTTTATTATTTATTGTAATGCCTGCACTGTTTTGTACACTTTATGCAGTCCTGGGTAGGTCTGTAGTCTAGTGTAGTTTTATGTTGTTTTTTACGTAGTTCAGTGTAGTTTTTGTATTGTTCATGTAGCACCATGGTCCTGAAAAACATTGTCTCATTTTCACTGTTTACCGTACCAGCAGTTATGGTTGAAATGACAATAAAAAGTGACTTGACTTGAATATAATAGAGTACACTCAAATCAGCATGAGTTCATCAATCTGATGGCCTGGCGGAAGAAGCTGTCCCAGAGCCTGTTGGTCCTGGCTTTTATGCTATGGTACCGCTTCCCAGATGGTAGCAGCTGGAATAGATTGTGGTTGGGATGGTTTGGGTCCCCAGTGATCCTACGGGCCCTTTTTACACCTGTCCTTGTAAACGTCCTGAATCATGGGAAGTTCACAACTACAGATGCACTGGGCTGTCTGCACCACTCTCTGCAGAGTCCTGCAATTGAAGGAAGTACAGTTCCTATACCACATAGTGATGCAGCCAGTCAGGATACTCTCAATTGTGCCCCTGTAGAAAGTTCTTAGGATTTGGAGGCCCATACCAAACTTCCTCAACCGTCTGAGGTATAAGAGGCGCTGTTGTGCCTTTTTCACCACACAGCTGGTGTGTACAGACTACCTGAAGTCCTCGGTGATGTGGATGCTGAGGAACTTGAAGCTGTTTACCCTCTCAACCCCAGGTCCATTGCTGCCAGTAGGGATTAGCCCGTCTCCATTCCTCCTGTCATCCACAACCAGCTCCTTTGTTTTTGTGATATTGAGGGAGAGGTTGTTTTCTTGACACCACTATGTCAGAGAGATGACTTCTTCCCTGCAGGCCACTTGGTTATTGTTTGAGATGAGGTCAATCAATGTAGTGTCATTGGCATTTAATTAGCAGATTAGAACTGTGGGTGGCGATACAGTCATGGGTATACAGAGAGCAAAGGAGGGGGCTTAGTACATAGACCTGAGGGGCACTTGTGCTGAGGGTCAAAGGGTTGAAGGTGAGGGAGCCCATTCTTACAACCTGCCGGTGATCTGACAGGAAGTTTAGGATCCAGCTACACAAGGCAGGGTCAAGGCTGAGGTCTCTGAGCTTCTTGTTGAACCTGGATGGAACTATGGTGTTGAATGCTGAACTGTAGAACAAGAACAGCATTCTCACATAAGCATTCTTCTCCAGATGTGTAAGAATGTTATGTAGAGCAGTGGCTATTGCGTCATCTGTCAATCATTTGTGTCGGTAGGTGAATTGTAGGCGGTCCAGTATGGGAGGCAGCATGCTGCAGATGTAGCCCTTGACCAGCCTCAAAGCATTTGCTTATTATTGAGGTGTGTGCAACAGGACGCCAGTCGTTCAGGCATGTTACCTTGGTCTTTTTTGGTACAGGGACGATGGTGGATAATTTGAAGCAGGAGGGCACTTTACACTGGGAGAGGGAGAGATTAAAAATGTCTGTAAACACACCTGCCAGTCGTGCTGCACGTATCCTATCCTATGTACTAGGGAGAAAGTGAAAGATAGGTCGTAACTGTTATGAATGCTGAACGGATCAGGCAGTGTTTGTGAAGAGTGGAAATTTAAGGTAGTATTACAGAAGTACCTACAGGAGAATTGGCCACTTCTGTTATAAATTACCTGGAATTGTGAAATTTAATGCTAGAGGCTGCAGCGTGCCTGATGGATAAATTGCTGTTCCACTAACTTGTGTTGAGCTTGTTATGACATGCAGAAGGCCCAGGCATGAAAGGTTGGAATGGAGAATTGGTTGTTAAATTTCTGCTTGCTTCTGCAGTTTTGACATCCTGTGCATCAGAGGCATGACTTCAGCTGCTGAAGTCCAAAGCTGTGGAATTCCTCCTCTAAGCTTCCTTGCCTCTCTAGCCTTTGAGAAGTGCCTTAAACCCAGCTCCATTGACCAAACATTTGATGATTTATCCAATTTCACGTGGCTTGATAGCCAATTTTGTTTGTTAATTCCCCTGCAGGGTGTATGGAGACTTTAGCAGTGTTAAATGTATCATATCCACTGACTTGTCTAATTGCTTTCAATGTGCAACTTCATAGGAGTCCGGTAGCTTCCTGACTGCAGTGGGTTTCTCATCAGGAAGTGCTGTTTTTTTTTTCCGACAGTTTTTTCCTTTGTGTTCTTTTAATAACTGTGCAGCTGGATCATCTGTAACTTTATTCTGCATTCCTAAAAATGAACATATTAACGTACATTTTTCCCTGCAAGTGACCATCACTATAACTTTCCTTCCACCCGCGTGTAAGTCATTGTGCACAATGGACAAGGAGTTGTATGGGGCTTGGCCATAATCCTCGGATATTGTTCCTGCTAAATAGAGGGAAGAATATTTTTTTGATAAAGTTGTCAGCAAAGCCATAAAAGGATAAATGTACTCTCATTGGTCACTATATTAGTCACACATAAAGAACTTGCTGTGGTCTTTTGCTCTTGTAGCCCATCCACTTTAAGGCTCAACTTTTGTCTTAGGAGAAGCTCTTCGGCACACCACTGTTGTAATGCATGGTTATTTGAGTTACTGTCGCCTTCCTGTCAGCTTGAACCAGTCTGGTCGTTCTCCTCTGAGCTCTCATTAACAATTACTTTCACCCACAACACTGCTCACTGGATGCTTTTTTTTTCACCATTTTCTGTAAACTCTAGAGACTGATCTGTGTGGAAAATCCCAGGTGACCAGTTTCTGAGACACTCGAACAACCCCATCTGGCACCAACAGTCATTCCATGGTCAAAGTCACTTAGATCACATTTCTTCCCTGTTCTGATGTTTGGTCTGAGCATCAACTGAACCTCTTGACCATATCTGCATGCACTTGTGCATTGAGTTGCTGCTACAATTGGCTGATTAGATATTTGAATTAATGAGCAAGTGTACCTAATAAAGTGGCCACTGAGTATGTGCAACAGGTGATGTGGTTTCTATTCTGTATGACTGTATACAAGATTATAGTTGTGTAATGTTACAGTACAGGAATGGGCCCTTCATCCTACCACGCATGTGCTGACCTTAATGTCCATGTGCACTAATCCCACGTGCATACATTAAAACCATAATCTGAGTTTTACCTATTTAAAACTATCTAAATATCTCTTGTATGTGGTAATGGTATGATTCCACTACCTGCTTTACCAGTGCAGGTATCAATCACTTTTTGTGTTTAAAAATAAATAAATAAATCTCTCCTCTCAGATCAGAGGAATAAATGACTGCAGATGCTGGAAACTAGAGCAAAAAAAACACTGCTGGAAGAACTCAGTAGGTCAGACAGCCGCCAGAGATTTGGCTCAACCTGAGTTCTTCCAACAGCTTTCTTCAACCCCTTGAATCTCTTTGAGACTCCTCTCTGACTTTAAAACCTATGCTGTCTTCTTTCTTGACAGCCCTTCCAAGGGGGGGAATATTTTAATTGTCTGTGCCTCGATGTATATCTCCACAGATCACCCCTCAGACTCCTTCACTCCTAAGAAAGCAAGCCTAGTTATCCAATCTCTGGCTATGACTGAAGTCCTGTAATCTCAGTAATACCCTTGTGAATGAATCTCCTCTGCACTTTACAGTACAAGCACATCCTTCCTATAATGTGATGACCAATAGTACAAGCAGTCTCACCAGTGTTTTGTGAAGGTGTAACATGATGCCTCAACTTGGTTCTAATTGATGACCACTGAAGGATAGCATGCCAAATGCAGCTTTCTTCATCCTTCCTAAGTGTAGGAAGGGAGGCAAGCAGTCTGGTATATCTTCAGGGTGTGCACCAGAAATAATTACATAAATATTTTAAGCACAGATGGAACACATGAACTTCCTAAATCCTTGGATATGTATTGCTTTCTAAACAAATATTGAATCAGGTTTAGAAGAATGTCACCAGAGCTTCTTCAGTGCTCCTGTGTTTGCACCTTGCACAGTCTAATAGAGTAGGGAGTGGTTAATCACTTGGAAACTATCCCCTTTGAGTTTAACATGGACATGTCTACTTTACTAATCCCCTGTGGATCTACATGCACAAAGTGAAGCTCGGTGGCAAAAACTGCCCACTCATGCTGTACAAATTGTACCAGACCAAACCCACAGTACACCATTCTTATCAAGAAAAAGATATGACAACCTTAGCAGTAAAACGTATAATCTGGAGAATTAAACTGATAATGTGATCTAGGCTAGAGTTCAATATCTGAGAATATCTAAGAATAACACAGAAGGCACAAGAGTGGCTCCACTTCATTAGGAGTTCGAGGAGATTAGATTTGTCAAAGACTGGCAAACTCCTACAGATATATATATGGTGAAGAGCAGTCAATCTGGTTGTATCACAGCCTGGTATGGAGTCTCCAGTGCACAGGATTGCAAACGGCTGCAGAGGTTTATAGATTCAGGTTTGAAGAACAGCTTCTTCCCTTCAGCCATCAGATTTCTGGATGGTCCATGAATACTACCTCATTATCTTTTGCAATATTTATTTCTGTACTTTGTAATGATTCATATGTTCTGTACTGCTGCTGCAAAACAACTTGTAACAGATGCCGGTGATAAATCTGTTTCTGAAGCTTGTGCAAAGCAACTGGACTCTGTCATTATTGGAACATACATCAAAGTTGCTGGTGAACGCAGCAGGCCAAGCAGCATCTATAGGAAGAGGCGCAGTTGACGTTTCAGGCCTGAAACGTCGACTGCGCCTCTTCCTATAGATGCTGCTTGGCCTGCTGCGTTCACCAGCAACTTTGATGTATGTTGCTTGAATTTCCAGCATCTGCAGAATTCCTGTTGTTTCTGTCATTATTGGGGCTGTTTTTCATGGTTGCCAATTAATGTTTGTAGATTAACAGCAACAAGCTGGACTTCACACTCAAACTTCAGTTCCCTTGACATTCAATAAGATCTTGGCTGGTCCTGTGCTGTATCCATTTTCCCATCCTGTCCTAGTATCCTCTGATTATGTTTGAAGTCCACACAAAATTTGACCTCTTACTTTTCCTGGTCGAAGTCCAAAAAAAATCATGATTACAATATTACAGCTTATTGCAACTTCTGAAAGCAGTAACCAAGCCTTCCCGCTGCCAATTCGAGTTAATATTTTAACTAATCAATGCTTTTGATCACCATTGCACATATACATGGAATGCTGCCACAGGAAAGCTGCAACGATCAGTGAGGCCACACTCTCTTCTCGCTACTACAGGAGCCTTGGGCTCCCATACCACAAGGTTCAGAAACAGTAATTACCCTACAGCCATCAGGCTCCTGAGCCAGTGTGGATAACTTGACTCACCATACCTCTGAACTGATTCCACAACCACAGATTCACTGTCAAGGACTCTGCAATTCATTCTTGGTATTATTTTTTATTTTCACCATTCATCTTTTGCACATTGGTTATTTCCCAATATTGATTGGCACCTGATTAGTTCCAATGGTTTAGACAGGGCAGAGTTTGTTAAGTGTGTCTAGGATGGATTCCTGTCACAATATGTTCAATGCCATACTAGATCTAGTATTAGGTAACGAACCGGGTCAGGTAACAGATCTCTCAGGGGGTGAGCATCTGGGGGACAGTGACCACTGCTCCCTGACCTTTAGCATTATCATGGAAAAGGATCGAAACAGAGAGGACAGGAAAACTTGTAATTGGGGAAGGGCAAATTATGAGGCTATCAGGCTAGAACTTGGGGGTGTGAATTGGAATGATGTTTTTGCAGGGAAATGTACTATGGACATGTGGTCGATGTTTAGGGATCTCTTGCAGGATGTAGGGATAAATTTGTCCCGGTGAGGAAGATAAAGAATGGTAGGGTGAAGGAACCATGGGTGACAAGTGAGGTGGAAAATCTAGTCAGGTGGAAGAAGGCAGCATACATGAGGTGTAGGAAGCAAGGATCAGATGGGTCTATTGAGGAACGTAGAATAACAAGAAAGGAGCTTAAGAAGGGGCTGAGGAGGGCAAGAAGGGGGCACGAGAAGGCCTTGGCGAGTAGGGTAAAGGAAAACCCCAAGGCATTCTTCAATTATGTGAAGAACCAAAGGATGACAGGAGTGAAGGTAGGACCGATTAGAGATAAAGGTGGGAGGATATGCCTGGAGGCTGTGGAAGTGAGCGAGGCCCTCAATGAATACTTCTCTTCGGTATTCACCAATGAGAGGGAACTTGATGATGGTGAGGACAATATGAGTGAGGTTGATGTTCTAGAGCATGTTGATATTAAGGGAGAGGAGGTGTTGGAGTTGTTAAAGTACGTTAGGACGGATAAGTCCCTGTGGCCTGATGGAATATTCCCCAGGCTGCTCCACGAGGCGAGGGAAGAGATTGCTGAGCCTCTGGCTAGGATCTTTATGTCCTCGTTGTCCACGGGAATGGTACCGGAGGACTGGAGGGAGGCAAATGTTGTCCCCTTGTTCAAAAAAGTTAGTAGGGATAGTCTGGGTAATTATAGACCAGTAAGCCTTACGTCTGTGGTAGGAAAGCTATTGGAAAAGATTCTAAGAAATAGGATCTATGGGCATTTGGAGAATCATGGTCAGATCAGGGACAGTCCGCATGGCTTTGTGAAGGGCAGATCGTGTCTAACAAGCCTGATAGAGTTCTTTGAGTAGGTGACCAGGCATATAGATGAGGGTAGTGCAGTGGATGTGATCTACATGGATTTCATCTACATGCATTTGACAAGGTTCCACGTGGTAGACATATTCAGAAAGTCAGAAGGCATGGGATCCAGGGAAGTTTGGCCAGGTGGATTCAGAATTGGCTTGCCTGCAGAAAGCAAAGGGTCATGGTGGAGGGAGTACATTTGGATTGGAGGGTTGTGACTAGTGGTGTCTCACAAGGATCTGTTCTGGGACTTCTACTTTTCGTGATTTTTATTAACGACCTGGATGTGGGGGTAGAAGGGTGGGTTGGCAAGTTTTCAGACGACACAAAGGTTGGTGGTGTTGTAGATAGTGTAGAGGGTTGCCAAAGATTGCAGAGAGACATTGATAGGATGCAGAAGTGGGCTGAGAAGTGGCAGATGGAGTTCAACCCGGAGAAGTGTGAGGTGGTGCACTTTGGAAGGACAAACTCCAAGGCAGAGTACAAAGTAAATGGTAGGATACTTGGTAGTGTGGAGGAGCGGAGGGATCTGGGGGTATATGTCCACAGATCCCTGAAAGTTGCCTCACAGGTAGATAGGGTAGTTAAGAAAGCTTATGGGGTGTTAGCCTTCATAAGTCAAGGGATAGTGTTTAAGAGTTGCGAGGTAATGATGCAGCTCTATAAAACTCCGGTTAGGCCGCACTTGGAGTACTGTGTCCAGTTCTGGTCACCTCACTATAGGAAGGATGTGGATGGATTGGAAAGGGTGCAGAGGAGATTTACCAGGATGCTGTCTGGTTTAGAGAGTATGTATTATGATCAGAGATTAAGGGAGCTAGGGCTTTAGTCTTTGGAGAGAAGGAGGATGAGAGGAGACATGATAGAGGTATACAAGATATTAAGAGGAATAGATGGAGTGGACAGCCAGCGCTTCTTCCCCAGGGCACCATTGCTCAATACAAGAGGACGTGGCTTTAAGGTAAGGGGTGGGAAGTTCAAGGGGGATATTAGAGGAAGGTTTTTTACTCAGAGTGGTTGGTGCGTGGAATGTACTGCCTGAGTCAGTGGTGGAGGCAGATACACTAGTGAAATTTAAGAGGCTACTAGACAGGTATATGGAGGAATTTAAGGTGGGGGGTTATATGGGAGGCAGGGTTTAAGGGTTGGCACAACATTGTGGGCCGAAGGGCCTGTACTGTGTTATACTATTCTATGTTGTATGTTATTTGTGTATAGTTTTCCCACAAATTCTGTTCTATTTATTTTCCTGTAAATGCCTGTGAGAAACTAAATCAAGATAGTGAGTATATGGTCATGTATGTGCTTTTTGATAATAAATTTAATTTTACTTTTGCTTATATGCCCTCTAATCCAGGCAGCATCTTTGTACACCTTGTCCTCATCATAGAACATGGAACAATACAGCACAAGAACACAGTGTCGTGCCAAACCACCCAAACACTAATCTCTCCTACCTACACCATGTGGATATTCCTCATCTTCCTTGCATCGATGTACATATCGCAATGCCTCTTAGAAGCCTCTAATGTATTTGCCTCCACCACCATCCCAGTTATCTACCACTCTGAGTTAAAAAAAAACTTGCCCCTCAAATCCCACTTGAACCTACTTCCCTCCCCCCCAACCATCTTTAATGTATTTCTTCTGGCATTAGGCATTTCAACCCTGGGCCTCTCATAATCTTGTAAAGCTCTATCAGATCTCCCCTCAGCCTTTGGTGCTCCAGAGAAAACAACCCACGATTGTCCAGCCTCTTGTGATAGTACATGCCCTCTAAACCAGGCAGCATTCTGGTAAGCCTTTTTTGCACCCTCTCCAATGTCCCAACATCCATCCTATAGTGGGAGCAACCAGATCTGTATGCAATACTTCAAATGAGGCCGACCTAGAGTTTTATAAAGCCAAACATTTTAATTCTGATTCCTATTGCAGTTCTGATATGTCAGTCCATTGCCGCCTCTTGAGCCATGATTAGGCTGTTCTCAGGATGGAGGAGCAACAACTTGTATTCCATCTGGGTAGCCTCCAACTTAATGCCATGAATATTGATTTATCCCCCCCTAAAGTTCCTTGCCGCTCCTTCCTATTTCCCACTCTGGCTTCCTACCTCTTCTCACCTGCCCATCACCTTCCTCCTTCCATTTCTCCTATGGTCCACTTTCCTCTCCTATCAGATCCTTTCCTCTCTTGCACTTTATTTTTCCAACCCAGCTATTCACTGTCACCTTCAAGCTATCCTTCTTCTCCTGACCCTCATCTTTTTATTCTGGTGTCATCCTTCTTCTCCTGACCCTCATCTTTTTATTCTGGTGTCTTCACCCTTTCTTTCCAGTCCCGAAGCAGGATCTTAGCCCGAAACATCAACTGTTGTTCATTTCCATGGATGTTGCCTGACCTGAGCTCCTCCAGCATTTTGCATGTGATGTTTTGGATTTCCAGCATCTGCAGAATTTCTTGTGTTTAGGGCCTAACTAGAGTTTTATAATTACCCAACTCTTAAACTCAATTCCTTGACTCATAAAGGCAAGTGCAACGTGCCTTTATTACCACCATATCACCATATCTGTGTGGCCACTTTAATGGAACTATGAACATGGAGCCCAAGATCCCTCTGCTTAATGATACTGTTAATTTGGCCAGGTTAAACACTATCTGCCATTTCTCAACTTGTATCTGCAACCGATCTCCATTCAGTGGTCACTTTGGTACACCTGTATACCTTGTTAATGCAAATATCTAATCAGCCAATCATGTTGCAGCAACTCAATGCATAAAAGCATGCAGAAATGGTCAAGAAATTCAGTTGGTGTTCAGACCAAACACAAGAATGTGGAAGAAATATGATCTGAGTGACCCTTGAATGTGGAATGATTGTTCATGTTAGATGCCAAACAAAAGAAAATCTGCAGATGCTGGAAATCTAAGCGACACACACAAAATGCAGGAGGAGCTCAGCAGGCCAGGAAGCATCTGTGGAAAAGGGTACAGTCCATCTTTCAGGCTAAGACCCTTCAGCAGGACTGGTCCCTAACCCAGTGGGAGAACAGTGGCGCGCTCGGTGTTTGGACTGTCCAATCAGTTGGAAGTTTATGTCTTAATGGCCGATTTTAAAGGACTGTGAAGCAGTCTCCAATTGCTGAAGAGTCTCAGCCCAAAACATTGACTCTTTTCAATAGATGCTGCCTGGCCTGGCGAGTTCCTCCAGCATTTTGTTCATGTTAGATAGGGTGGCTTGTGAAAATGCTGATCTCCTGGGATTTTCAGACTGTGCGGTTGTCTAGAGTTTACAGAGAATGGTGCAAAAAAACAATAAAAAATCCACTGACCGGCAGTTCTGTGGGTGATCAAAAGAGGTCAGAGGAAAATGGCCAGACTGGTTCAAGCTGACAGGAAGGTGTGTAACTCATAACCATGCATGTCAAACCTTGAAGTGGATGGGCTACAGCAGCCCATATTCCTATTGGTCATAAATCTGATCCCTAAGAATCCTCTACCACTGAAGTGAAACTCGCTTGTCAATGGTTTCCAGGATTATTCCAGTTTCCCTAGAATATTTGTGTTTAGTCTCACAAGGTAGAGTAGCGGTTAGCACATTGCTTTTATAGCACCAGTGTACTGGGTTCAATTCCCACTGCTGTCCGTAAGGAGTTTGTACATTCTTTCCGTGACTGCGTGGGTTTCCTCCGGCTGCTCTAGTTTCCTTCCGCATTCTAAAGATGTATGCCTTAGTTAATTGGTCACATGGGTGTAAGCGTGGGCTTATGCTAGAAGGGCTTGTTACTGTTCTGTGTTTCTAAAAGGGAAAAACAAAATAATTAAGAAAAAAAAGACAACTTTAGCTACTCTCCAGTCCTACGGAATCTTTGGTGAGAGAAGAATGAAGGTCTCCTTTATCTCCAAGTGCCCTTGCAAATTGGCATGCTCCACAATGAACTCCTTATCTCCCATTTCCTTGTTCATAAATACTAATGTAAAGTACTTATTTAGGACTTGACTTTCCTCTGCTTCCAAGCACACATTCCCTCCTTCATCCTTGTGTGATCCTATCTGCTTCCCAGTTATCTTCTTACTTTTGATGTATGGCTTTGGAATTATCTTTAATCCTACTTGCTAATACTTGTCATGGCCCTTCTGACTTCGAGAATTCCCTTGTGTTCTTTTTTGGCTTCTATATAATCCTCCAAGGGCTCCATTTGATCTTGGCTTCCTAACCCTTAACACATTTCCGTTTTCTTGACTAGCTACCTCTCTTGATATGCAAGGTTCCTTGACCTTGCCACTCTTGTAAGCAAACCAAATTTTAAATGTTTAAATTGAAAAAAAATACACTTTTGCTCAAAATTGATTTTGGGTAGTGTGTGTGTGTGTGTGTGTGTGTGTTGAACACCCAAAGATTGTCTGTGCTGCAGTACTGCTGTCTCTTCTCATTCAGCAAAGGCTCCACAGTTGCCCAACCACATTCTGGTTTTAAGTTCCTGTTTAACATTTGCAGCCTCTCGGTTTATATTTTCAACTTTTTTTCTAAAAAAAAAAGTACTCAACATGAACTGAAAGTTAGTGTCACTGGTTTTCAAATCCTCTTCCACTGCTTTCAAATTAGTCATGTGATGCCAACCTTGAACAGCATTGAAAATGTGCTTACTGTTATAAAACATATCCTTAACCACCTACATTTTGAAGATTAATTTTGACATGTTAAGTTAGCAACAGTCATTTTTAATCTTTATGTTTGATCTTTTCATTGAGGGTAAGTAAATTGAGAAATTCATTCTCATTTGAAGTGCTATTGGCATGATACTGTGCCAGTTTACTCACCTGCTATATGGGGAAGATGTTTATGCTGTTGAAGTCTTTGTGTGTGATTTCTTTCTTTTCCAAGACTTTTCAAATTAACCAGATGCCAGAGAGATAAAGTGGACTGAATGTTATTCCCTTGTTCAAAAAGGGGGCAAGGATAAGCCTAGAACTAGACCTGTCAATTTTATCTAAACTTTGAACTGGGACAAGATTAACAGTCAGCTGAAGGGGAATGGATTAACTGGACAAAATGGACAAGCCATCGGTATTCTTCAGAGCCAATAGTGTGTAACGAATTTAATAGAATGTGAGTTAACAGATAACGAGGATGATGCAGTCAAAAAGTGGGCTACATGAACCTTTACAGAGCCTTTGTTCAGGCATTCCATGATAATAGCTTTATCAGCAAAAGTGAAGCAGGTGGCAGAGCAGGGATATTGATAGAAGGTTGGTCAGTTAACAGACACCTGAATGTTATAGTTGATTCTTAGATGGGAGGAAAGTGAACAGTGGCTTCCCCAAATTGGTATTGGTGCCATTGATCTAAAGATCTAGACATGATGGTGTGAGCCACATGTTCTGGATGACACACATCATGGTGGGATTGTGAACTGTGAAGAGGATTGGAGCTCTATAGGAAATATAGCAGTTTCAGATGATGAACAGAATTGTTTGCTTGTTACAGCTCTGATCTCCATCACTGCTATAGTAGGCACTGCAGAAGTCACTCACTCCGGCTCAGGTGTCTGTTCTCCTTTTATGGTCTAGTGGTTGGTGTCGACTGCAGTGTCTTGGGTCAAATGATGTCAGAGTTGAGTGCTCAGCATACTTCAATTGCCTGTTACACACAGAAATGAATGGGGGTGGGGTGGGGGAAGAAACTAAGACTGTAAGATATAGGAGTACAGTTAGGCCATTCGACCAGTTATGTCTGTTCTGCCATCTATTCCCCGCCCCCCCCAACTCCTCTCTCCTGCCTTCTCCTTGTAACCTTTGCCTTTATTAATTGAGTAGCTATCAGTCGCTGCTTTAGATGTTGTTTACCCAATAGCTTGGCCTCCACAGTCATCTATGACAATGAATTCCACCGATTCCTAACTCTTTGGCTAAAGAAATTACTCCTTATCTCTATTCTAAAGGAGTATCCTTCTGTTCTGTACTGCTCTCTGGTCCGAGACTTACCCACTACTGGCAATGTCTGCGGGTCCACTCTGTCTAGGAGTTTCAATATTTGGTAGGTTTCAATGAGACTTCCCCCTCTGTTCTTCTAAACTCCAATGAGTACAGGCCCAGGGCCATCAAACGTACCTCATACATTAGCCCTTTCATTCTTATAAATCTGCTCTAGATCGTCTCTAATGGCAACACATCCTTTCTTGGATTAGGGGCCCAAAATTGCTTACAATACTCTGTGTGATCTGACCAGTGCCTTATAAAGCCTCAGCATTGCATCCTTGCTTTTATATTCTAGTCCTCTCAAAACGAATGCTAACTTTGTAGTTGTCTTCCTTACCACCGAGTCAACCTGCAAGTTAACTGTCAGGGAATCCTGCACGAGGGCACCCAAATCCTTTCCCACTTCTGTTGAATTTTCTCCCAGTTTAGAAAATAATCTATGCCTTCTACCAAAGTGCATGACCATACACTTCCTTACATTGTATTCCATTTGCCACTACTTTGATTATTTTCCTACTCTGTCCAAGTCCTTCTGCAGGCTCCCTGCTTCCTCATTTTTGTATTACCTGCCAACTCAGTCACAAAGTCTTCAATTCCATCATGCAAGTTATTAAAATATAACGTGAAATGTAGCGAATCTAATACCTCTCTTCTCCAGTAGCCAACCAACTACTTTATTCTCATTCTTGCCTTCTACCAGTCAACCAATCTTCTTGTACTATCATGGGCTGTATCTTGTTTAGCAGCCTCATGTGGTACCTTGTCAGAGGCCTTCTGAAAATACAATTAAAGAACATCCTCTGACTCTCCTTTCTCTATCTTGTCTGTTATTTCTTAACGGAATTCCAACAGATTGGTGAGGCAGGATTTTCCCTTAATCAAACCATGCTGACTTTGGTCTATTTTATTGTGTCCTTCCAAGTACCCTAAAATGTCATACTCAGTCAAAGCCTCTAACATCCTGCCCACCACTATGTCATACTCAATCAAGGCCTCTAACATGCCAATCGCTATGTCATAGTCAATAAAGGACTCTTAACATCATGGCCACCTCTAAGGACAGGCTAACTGGGCTGATAATTTCTTGTCTTTTGCTTCCCTCTCTCTTAAGGAGTGGAGTGACATTTGCAATTTTCCAGTCCTCGGGAGCCATTCCAGAATGTAGTGATTCTTGATTGAACACTACTAATACTTCCACAGTCTCTTCAGCCATCTCCTTCAGAACCCTGGGGTGTAGTCCATCAAGGTGACACCTTCAGACCTTTCAGCTTCTCAAGCACCCTGGGGTGCAGTCCATCAGGGTGATGCCTTCAGTCCTTTCAGCTTCTCAAGCACCCTAGGGTGTAGTCCATCAGGGTGATGCCTTCAGAACTCCCAGCTTCTCAAGCACCCTGGGGTGTAATCCATCAAGGTGACACCTTCAGACCTCTCAGCTTCTCAAGCAGCTTCTCCTTAATGACTGCTTTCACTTCTGCCCCCTGACATTCTTAAGTTTCTGCCAAGTTGCTGGTGTATTCCACAGTGAAGATGGCACAAAATACTTATTTAGTTCCTCTAGTATTGCTTTGTTCCCTATTACCTCTTCAGTGTCATGTTCTAGCAGTCTGATGTCCACTCTTTTTTGCTTTTTGTTCTTTATATATCTGACAAAGTTTTGGTATCGTCTTTTATATTATTGGCTATCTTACCTTCATATTTCATTGCTTCTGTCTTATTACTTTTCTTAGTTGTGTTTTGTTGGTTTGTTGCCTGCTGTGATTATCTCATCTTCCCTTTAGAATTTTTCCGTGGCATTAACTCATCCTGTCTTCCAAATTTCTCCAATAACCTCCAGCTGTTGCTACATGAACCATCAACCCTGCTAGTTCAACTTTAGCTAGCTCCTTTCGCATGCTTCAGCTATAATACTGATACATGTGATTTATAGCTTCTCCCTCTTAAACTACAGTGTGGTTTTTAATATACAGTATTTCTGTTTTTGCATGTTTTTTAATCTATTCAATGTATGTAATTGGTTACTTTATTATTACTATTTTTATTGTATTTTTTTTTCTCTGCTAGATTACGTATTGTTTTGAACTGCTACTGCTGCCAAGTTAACAAATTTCATGTCACATGCTAGTGATAATAAACTTGATTCTGATCCTGATATGTAAGGCAAAGTGTGATGTATGGAATTCATTCAGCAATTAACTTTAAACCTTTGATCTTTAGTTTATTTTTATTGATGTTTCGAGATTAAGTTTTTGTTGGTTGGGCTGGCATTGGTTATCCACCCTTTATTGTCTTTGGTGAATTGCTGCCTTCAACACCAGCAGAACTGCAGATAAAATACACTCGCAATTCTGTTAGAGAGGAGAGATCCCAGACTAGACCCAGAGATGAAGGACCGGCAATTTACTTCATTCAGGGTGGTCTGTGTTGGTGTGGTGTTTGCATTCTTCCAGCCTTCTTGTTCTTGGTGGTAGTGATAGGGGTGGGGTTTCTTGGAGATGCCTAGGCAAGTGACTGTAGGTTTTTTTCAGATGACTTACCCACTGCAATTGCTGTGTTGATAGTGGAGAGGTTGAGTACAGTATTTAGGTTCATGCATGTTGTTGTTAGTAATGGGCTTCTTTGATTTGTACTCCCAGGTAACTGGAGAGCTTATCACCTTTCTAATGTGCTTTTATAGGTTGTGTGAATGTGAAAGCAATGTCAGGAAGAGAGTTGCTCGCTTCTGTCCAGACCTTGAAACTATGGTGTTTATGTGGTAAATCAGCAACTTAACAGGACTAGTGGTGACCTCCAATGGAATGCCATTGAATATCAAGGATAACGGGTTAGACTCTCTTGTTAGAGACGCTATTGACTGGCAATATTACATGCTAGTCATTAGACTGTGCCAAAGCTAAAGAAACTAGAGTTGCAGGGAGATGGGCACCAGAGTACTAAGGCAGATGTGCCAGTGGAATGGTTGTGGGGAAAGATAATATTAATCCTACATACAAAGACAAGTCTAAATGTTGAGCATGGTCGGAAAAATATTTCTATTTGTGTCTATGAGCATGGATCAGCCTAAGGAATTATGACATTGCAGTCATTAGTGTGATAGTGCAAAGGCCATGTCAGAAAGTGAGTTTGTTTCTGGCCAGCTCTTGTAGCCATGATACTTGTGTGGCTCAGTGGATCTTGGTTATGGAGGGGCGGGACTGACAGCTCAATATTCTAGAGTTCTGTTGTTTTAGCATGATGGAGAGGTAGGCATTAAGGGGAGAGGGGAGTGGCATGTATTCGGAGAAAGTATCACCAGTGCTCAGACAGCAGAGACTGAAGGGCTCATCATTTGGGGCTGTATAGATGGAATGGAGGAATAGGAAAGGTACATTATAAGGATTACATTAAGGCTACCCAATAGTTAGTGGGATTTAGGGGAGCAAATTAATATAGAGATAGCAGACAGTTGCAAGAAAAATAATGTTATGATAAGTGATTTTAATTTTCCACTGTTGACTGGGAATCCCATGCTGGATGGGACTGGATGAGAGAGAGTTTGTCGAATATGTTTATAGAAGTTTCTGTCATTGGTATACGTACATAGGTCCAACTAGACAGAGTGCGATACTGGATCTCCCATTAGGGAATGAGATAGGGCAGGTGACAGAAATGTGTGTAGGGCAATTCCTTGGATCTAGTGATCATAATTCCGTTAGTTGCAAGGTAATTATGGAGAAGGATAGGTCTGGTCCTCGGAATGAGATTCTAAATAGGAGAAAGGCCAATTTTGATGGCATCAGAAAGGATATGGCAAATGTGGATTGGGGTGGGTTGTTTCTGGCAAAAGGATGCTTGGTAAGTGGGAGGCATTCAAAAGTGAAATAGTACAGAATTTGTATGTTCCTATTGGAATAAAAGGCAAGACTAACTGGTTTAGGGAACTTCTGTTTTCATAGGATATTGAGGCCATGGTTAAAAGATGTAGGCAGCAAGGAACAAATGAGGTACTTAGAGTATAAGAAATGCAATCAATTCAATGTTAACTTCGAGGACGACGTCAGAGGGTGATGGTAGATGGTTGCTCTCTGACTGTGGGTGTACTGTGGGAATATTGATGGGTCTGTTGTTGCTTGTCATCTATACCAATGATCTAGATGATAATATGGTAAACTGGATCAGCAAATTTGCAGATGACGCCATGATTGGGGGTGTAGTGGACAGTAAGGAAGGCTGTCAAAGTTTGCAGTGGGATCTGGGTGAACTTGAAAATAGGATGAAAAATGGCAGATGGAATCTAATGTAGAGAAGTGTGAGGTGTTGCACTTTGGGAGGACAAACCAGGGTAGGACTTGCATAGTGAGTGGTAAGGCACCAAGGAGTGCGGTAGATCAGAGGATCTGGGAATACAGATTGATAATTCCTTGAAAGTGATGTCACAGATAGATAGGGTTGTAAATAGAGCTTTTGGCACATTGGTCTTCATGAATCAAAATATTGAGTACAGGACAATATGTTGAAGTTGCTTAAGACATTGGTAAGATCAAATCTGGAGCATTGTGTGCCGTTCCAGTCACTTACCTATAGGAAAGACATCAATAAAATTTGAAAGAGTTCAGTGAAAATTTATAAGGATGTCACCAGGACTTGAGAACCTGAATTACAGGAAAAGATTGAATTGGTTAGGACCTTATTCCCTGGAGTTTAGGAGAATGCGTGGAGATTTGAAAGAGATATTCAAAATTGGGAGGTATATATTTAGTGGCGACTTTATTAAATAACTCCTCTACCTAATATAGTGCCCACTGAGTATATGTTCATGGTCTTCGACTTCAAGGTTCAACATATTGTGCACTTAGAGATGCTTTTCTGTACACCACTTTGGGGGGCAAATCTGCAGTGACTGTGCCTTGCTCTGTGGCTCAGGGAAGCGGGGAGAAGAAGATTCCATATTTAGTGAAGCAGATGAGAGGTTTTGTGGACATGAAAGAGATACCTGCATGCTGTGTTGTCTCCCAGGTGCCAGGGTCAGGGATGTCCCAAATCAGCTCCACAGCATTCTGGGTGAGCCCGCAGAAGGCATGGTACATATTGGTACCAACGACATAGGTAGGAAAAGGAATTAATTCCTGAAGAGAGAATATAGGGAGTTGGGTAGAAAGGTGAAAAGAAGGACCTCTAGAATAGTAATCTCTGGATTGCTGCCAGTGAAGTTAAGAATAGGATGATTGGGCAGATGAATGCATGGCTGAGAATTGGGGCAGGGTTTCAGATTTCTGGATCACTGGGATTTCTTCTTCTTGTATGACTTATACGAAGAGGAATGGTTACACTGGATCTTGGGGAGGAGGGGCGGCAACAATATTGTTTGGGAGGGCTACGTGCTGAGAATGGTTCTATTGCTAAAACAAAATGGATTCAAATTCTTACAAAGAGGTGACATAAGATCAGAAGATGTAGAACCCTTGTAGGGAGAATTAAGAAACTGCAGGAGTAAAAAGAGCCTGATGGGAGTTGTATACAAGCCTCTGAACAGTAGCCAGGATGTGGGATGCGAGTTACAATGGGAGATAGAAAAGGCATGTAAAAAGGGCAATGTTATGATAATCATGGGGATTTCAGTAAGCAAGTAGATTGGGGAAAATTTTGTAGTGCAGCTTGCAGTTGAACCCACTAGGGAAAAGGCATTTCCTTTCTCTCCCCCTCTCTCCCCCTCCCCCCCTCCCCTCCCCCCCTTCCCCCTCCCCCCCCTCTCCCCCCTCTCCCCCCTCTCCCCCCTCTCCCCCTCTCCCCCCTCTCCCCCCCCCCCCCCCCCCTCTCCCCCTCTCCCCCCTCTCCCCCCTCCCCCCCCCCCCCCTCTCCCCCCTCCCCCCCCCCCCTCCCCCCTCCCCCCCCCCCCCCTCCCCCCCTCTCCCCCCCCCCCCCCCCCCCCTCCCCCCCCCCCCCTCCCCCCTCCCCCTCTCCCCCTCTCCCCCCTCTCCCCCCTCCCCCCCTCTCCCCCCTCTCCCCCCCCCCCCCCCTCCCCTCCCTCCCCCTCTCTCCCCCCCAGATTATCTACTGATGTCTATTATAAACCCATGCATTTTCACAGCTACCTGTACAGTACCTCCTCCCACCTTGTTAATTCTAAAAACACCATCCCCTTCTCTCAATTCCTCTATCTCCATTGCATCTGCTGTCAGGATGAGCTTTTTCATTTCAGAATGAAGGATATGTCCTCCTATTTAAAAATAAAAAGGGGCTTCCCTTCCTTCACCATCAACGTTACTCTCAACAGCATCTCTTCCATTTCACGCATGTCTGCTCTTATCCCATCCTCCTGCCACCCTACTTAGGGATAGGGTTCCTCTTGTCCTCACCTAACACCCCACCAGCCTCCGTGTCCACATAATTCTCCAGAACTTCTGCCATCTCCACTGGGATCCCACCACCAAGCACATCTTTCCCTCCCCCTTACTTCCTGCTTTCTGCAGGGATCACTCAGTACATGACTCCCTTTTCCATTTATTCCTCCCCACCGATCTCCCTCCTGGCACTTAACCTTGCATGCAGAACAAGTGCTACACCTGCCCCTACATCACCTTCCTCACTACCATTCACAGCCCCAAGCAGTCCTTCCAGGTGAGGCGACACTTCACCTGTGAGTCTTTTGGGATCATATACTGCATCCGGTCCTCCCAGTGTGGCCTCCTGTAAATCAGTGAGACCCAATGTAGATTGGGAGACCACTTTGCTGAGAATCTGCGCTCTGTCCGCCAGAAAAAGCGGTAACTCCTGCGTCCACCTATTTTAATTCCACTTCCCATTCCCATTCCAATATGCCAATCCATGGCCTCCTCAACTGTTGTGATGAGGCCACATTTAGGTTGCAGGACCAATACCTTGTATTTCATCTGGGCAGCCTCCAACCTGATGGCATTAACAGCAATTTCTCGAACTACTGGTAATGCCCCCCACTGTTTCACCATTCCCCATCCCCGTTTCCTCTCTCACCTTATCTCCTTGCCTGCCCATCGCCTCCCTCTGGTGCCCCTCCTCTCCCTTTTTCTTCCATGGCCTTCTGTCTTCTATTAGATTCCCCCTTCTCCAGTTCTGTATCTCTTTCACCAATCAACTTCCCAGCTCTTTACTTCACACCCACTTCAGTTTCACTTTTCACCTTGTTTCTCCCTCCCCTTCTCCCACCACCCCCCAACCTTTTAACTCTACTCATCTTTTTTTGCTCCAGTCCTGCTGAAGGGTCTCCACCTGAAATATCAACTGTTCTTTTCCATAGATGCTGCTTGGCCTGCTGAGTTCCACCAGCATTTTGTGTGTGTTGCAGGAAAAAGGCAATTCTGCATTGGGTGTTGGTAATGAACCAGATTTGACTAGGGAGCTTAAGGTAAAGGAGAGGCAGTGATCATAATATGATAGAATTCGCCCTGCAGTGAGTGAGAATACGAATGTGTGTATATGTGTTTATATATAAATAAGGCATCCATTAGTCTTGCGAGACCATGGATCTGCACCTGGATAGTCTTCACTCTCCAGGGCACAGGCCTGGGCAAGGTTGTATGGAAGACCAGCTGCAAGTCTCCCCTCTCCACGACACCAATGTTGTCCAAGGGAAGGGCATTAGGACCCATACAGCTTGGCACCAGTGTCGTCGCAAAGCAATGTGTGATTAAGTGCCTTGCTCAAGGACACAACACATTCCCTTGGCTGGGGCTCGAACTCACGACCTTCAGGTGGCTAGTCCAATGCCTTAACCACTTGGGCACATGCTCACACATGTGTTTATGTATACAATCAGTATTATAGTAAAGGGAATTGGAGAGACGTGAGAGGAGCTGGCCAAGATTGATTGGAAGGGGTACTAGCAGGCATGACAGTGATGGCTGGAGTTTCTGGAGCAATTTGGAGGTGCTGGAGAGATACAGTACATCCCAAAGATGAAGTATTCTAAAGGGAGGATGACACAGCTACCGCTGTCCAGGGAAGTCAAAAAAAGGGGTATATAATATTCCAAAACTTAGTGAAAAGGTCGAGGATTGGGAAGCTTTTAGAAACCAACATAAGTCAACTAAAAAGCCATAAGGAGAGAAAAAATGAAATATGAAGGTAAGCTAGGCAATAATACAAGAGGATAACAAAATATTTTTCGGATATGTGAAGAATAAAAGGGGTGAGAGGTGATATTGGACAGTTAGGAAATTACACTGAAGAGGTAGTAATGGGGGCCAGAAACGGCGGATGATCTTAATAATCATTTTGTGTCAGTCTTCACTGTGGATGACACCAGCACTATGCCAGAAACTTGGGAATGTCAAGGGGCAGAAGAGATTATTGCTATTACTCAGAAGAAGGTGCTTGGAAAGGTCTGAATGTAGATCAGTCACCTGCACCAGATGCAGTACACCACAGGGTTCCGAAATGGGTATCTGAGGAGGCATTAGGAATGATCTTTCAAAAATCGCTGGGATCTGGAAGGGAGAACTGGTAAATTCCAAATGTTACTCCACCCTTTAACTAGGGAGGGATGTAGAAGGAAGGAAATTATGGGCCAATTAGCCTGACTTTAGTGGTCCATTATTATGATTTGGAGTCCATTATTAAGGATGAGATATTAGGGTAATTGGAGGGAAAAGATGAAATGACTCAAAGTCAGCACGGTTTCCTTATGGGGAAAGTCACGCCTGGAAAATCTGTTGGAATTTTTTTGAGGAAATATCGTGCAGATATACAAAGGAGAGTCAGTGGATGCTCTTTACTTGGATTCACATCTGAGGCTACTTCACCAGATAAGAGCCCATGGTACTATACAGGAAGGTTGCTAGCAGAGAGGATTGGCTGATTGGCAGGAGGCAAAGAGTGGAAACAAGGGGGGGGGGTAGTTTCTGGTTGGTTGCCAGTGACTAGTGGTGTTCTGCAGGGATTGGTGTTTGGACTGCTTTTCATGTTATATATCAGTGATCTGGATGACGGCATTGATTACTTTGTGGCCGTGTTTGCCGATGATTCAAGAATTGTCTACAGGGGTATTGAGACAGATTTGAAGAATGGGCAAAGAAGTGCAGATGGAATACAGTGTCAGCAAGTGTACAGTCAAGTAGATGAAATAAAAGCATAGACTATTTTCTTTTTTTTTGGTGCGTCTGTGCTTGTGCGTCTGCGTGTGTGCAATGTTGGCGGGACGATGTCTTCATGCCTTTACAAGGCACAGAGAGAGAGAGAAAGAGAGAGAGAGAGACTGTGTGGCGCACCACTCCCCACACAGACATTTCGCAGCACTTCTCTTTATTTTACGGGGTCGAGTTGCAATCTCGACACTCAACCCTGCATGGATGGAGGCATACTCGGGAGCAGACACGGCTGGGTTTGAACCCGGGAACCTCCGTTCCAGAGTCTGGCGCTGATGTCATTGTGCCACCAGACAGCCCAGACTATTTTCCAAATGAAGAGAAAATTCTAAATTTTGAGGTGCAAAGGGATTTGGGAGCCCTCATGCAGGATTCCCAAGAGGCTAATTAGCTGGTTGACTCAGTGGTGAGGAAGGCAAATGCAATGTTAGCATTCATTTCAAGAGGAATAGAGTTTGAGTCATAGAAAAGTTCAGCACATAAACAGGCCCATCTTGTATAAACTGCCAACACAAAATACTCTGCAGATGCTGGGGTCAAAGCAACACTCACAACATGCTGGAGGAACTCAGCAGGTCAAGCAGCATCCGTGGAAATGATCAGTCAACGTTTTGGGCCGGAACCTTTCGTCTGGACCCTTCATAGTCCTGATGAAGGGTTCTGACCCGAAATGTTGACTGATCATTCCCGCGGATGCTGCCTGACCTGCTGAGTTCCTCTAGCGTGTTGTATAAACTGCTGCCTCCCATCAACTTGCACTGGGACCATAGCCCTCTATACCCCTACCATCCATGTACCTATCCAAACTTCTCTTTAATGTTGAAATGGAGCTCACATGCACCACTTGTGCTGGCAGCTCATTCCACACTCTCACATCTGTCTGAGTGTAGAAGTTTCCCCTTGTATTCCCCTTAAACTCCCCCCCGCTTCGCTCTTAACCCATGACCTCTGGTTGTAGTCACATCCAACCTCTGGAAAAAGCTGCTTGCATTACCTATAACCCTCATAAGGCAGTGCTTAGCACAGTACCAGTGACCTGGGTTCAATTTGAATAGAGAAATTGTAACTGTGTGCCTGGCTGCCTGGAGGTCCTCAAGGAAGTCATGTTGGACAAGCCTGGCGTGAGTAAGGAAATGAATGAATTAGTATTGGTGAAAAGCACAGCAGGTTAGCTGCTCTGGCAGAGAGCTGGCACAGCTAGAATGGGCCAAATGGTTTCTGCACTGTACTCATTGTCTGATATTATAGATATTTTATATATATATATATATATATATGTAATATATCATGGACAAGGATAGATCTGGTCCTAGGGTTGAGGTTCTGAACTGGAAGAAGGCCAAATTTGAAGAAATGAGGAAGGATCTAAAAAGCGTGGATTGGGACAGGTTGTTCTCTGGCAAGGATGTGATTGGTAAGTAGGAAGCCTTCAAAGGAGAAATTTTGAGAGTGCAGAGCTTGTATGTTCCTGTCAGGATTAAATGCAAAGTGAATAGGAATAAGGAACCTTGGTTCTCGAGGGATATTGCAACTCTGATAAAGAAGAAGAGGGAGTTGTATGACATGTATAGGAAACGGAGTAAATAAGGTGCTTGAGGAGTATGAAAAGTGCAAGAAAATACTTAAGAAGGAAATCAGGAGGGCTAAAAGAAGACATGAGGTTGCCTTGGCAGTCAAAGTGAAGGATAATCCAAAGAGCTTTTACAGGTATATTAAGAGTAAAAAGGATTGTAAGGAATAAAATTGGTCCTCTTGAAGACCAGAGTGGTCGGCTATGTGCGGAGCCAAAAGGAATGGGGGCGATCTTAAATGGGTTTTTTGCATCTGTATTTACTAAGGAAACTAGCATGAAGTCTATGGAATTAAGGGAAACAAGTAGTGAGATCATGGAAATTGTACAGATTGAAAAGGAGGAGATGCTTGCTATCTTAAGGCAAATTAATCCCCAGGACCTGATAGGGTATTGTCTCGGACCTTGAAGGAGACTAGTGTTGAAATTGCAGGAGCCCTGGCAGATATATTTAAAATGTCGGTGTCTACGGGTGGGGTGCCGGAGGATTAGAGAGTAGCTCGTGTTGTTCCGTTGTTTAAAAAAGGATCGAAAAGTAACCCGGGAAATTATAGACCAGTAAATTTGACGTCGGTAGTGGCTAAGTTATTAGAGGGAGTACTAAGAGACAGGATCTACAAGCATTTGGATGGACAGGGAGAGTCAACATGGCTTTGTGCGTGGTAGGTCATGTTTGACCAATCTATTGGAGTTTTTCGAGGAGGTTACCAGGAAAGTGGATGAAGTGAAGGCAGTGGATGTTGTCTACATGGAATTCAGTAAGGCCTTTGACAAGGTCCCGCATGGGAGGTTAGTTAGGAAAACTCAGTGGCTAGGTATACATGGAGAGGTGGTAAATTGGATTGGACATTGGCTCAATGGAAGAAGCCAAAGAGTGGTAGTAGAGAATTGCTTCTCTGAGTGGAGGCCTGTGACTAGTGGTGTGCCACAGGGATCAGTGCTGGGTCCATTGTTATTTGTCATCTATATCAATGATCTGGATGATAATGTGGTAAATTGGATCAGCAAATTTGCTGATGATACAATGATTGGAGGTTTAGTGGACAGTGAGGAAGGTTTTCAAAGCTTGCAGAGGGACTTGGACAAGCTGGAAAAATGGGCTGAAAAATGGCAGATGGAGTTTAATACAGACAAGTGTGAGGTATTGCACTTTGGAAGGTCAAACCAAGGTAGAATATACAGGGTAAATGGTAAGGCACTGAGGAGTGCAATAGAACAGAGGGGTCTGGGAATACAGATACAAAATTCCATAAAAGTTGCGTCACAGGTAGGTAGGGTCGTAAAGAGAGCTTTTGGTACATTGGCCTTTATTAATCAAAGTATTGAGTATAAGAGCTGGAATGTTATGATGAGGTTGTGTAAGGCATTGGTGAGGCTGAATCTGGAGTATTGTGTTCAGTTTTGGTCACCAAATTACAGGAAGGATATAAATAAGGTTGAAAGAGTGCAGAGAAGGTTTACAGGGATGTTGCCGGGACTTGAGAAACTCAGTTACAGAGAAAGGTTGAATAGGTTAGAACTTTATTCCCTGGAGCGTAGAAGAATGAGGGGAGATTTGATAGAGGTATATAAAATTATGATGGGTATAGATAGAGTGAATGCAAGCAGGCTTTTTCCACTGAAGCAAGGGGAGAAAAAAACCCAGAGGAAATGGGTTAAGGGTGAGGGGGGAAAAGTTTAAAGGGAGCATTAGGGGGATGCTTCTTCACACAGAGAGTGGTGGGAGTATGGAATGAGCTGCTAGACGAGGTGGTAAATGCGGGTTCTTTTTTAATATAGCCCCCCTGGCCAGCCTCAGGGTCGCTTGGCTCGCTGTCGTCTAGGGAAACAGCCCTGGGCCCCGCCGAACTGGGTAATTAGTTTGTGTGGATGCTGTGTGATGTACCCCACCCCGCCCAAATAACAGACAATGCACCAGATACGATTAAATGCTTTACAGTTTATAGATATTACTGAAACTATATAATTAATAGAGAATAAAATATAAAAGGAAAATAAAAGGCGCCACACTTATCAAAGTTCAATCTCTTCGTGCACAAACAGTTGGAGCTCAGGACCCTTCTTCTTCACCCTGCGACCCCTTGGGCCACCTCAACCGGCCGCCTGGGACCAACAACGGTGGTCGACCAGACGCTCCACACGAGTCCATCTCCGTCTCCTCTCCTCGCCGAACGCCCTGCTCGGGGTCCGACCCCGTTAGCAGACATCACAGCACCTGGCCCATCCTCTGTCTCTCTCTCTCTCTCCCACCTTCTGCCCCAAAGAATATCTTCAGATACACCAAAAACATAAGAACCACAGCCTAACCCAAAACAAGCTGCTAACGCAAGAACTTTCTCAGCATTTAACATAACAAAGAAGCATTCCCAAGTATAACATAACAAAGAAGCCATTTTAATTAGCCTACGCAGTAACATAAAAGATGAAACCCCCTTACACTCTCCCCCCGCTAAACGAAGTCATGACTTCTCAAGTCCTCATGATTTCTAAATAACTCGCCAACCAGTCCTGCAGATACACAGATACACACATACACAGATACACACAGTGACAGTGCCCCCAACAGTGGACCTTACGCCCATCCCACGGGCGCTACATAGGCCAACCTATCTGGGAGCTTCCTAATCCTCCGAGACCTCCGTAGCCCCTCACCTAAACCCTAAAGGCTCAGACATTACTAGGGATATCTTGGGCCTGCCTGCCAACTCCTCTCTCACTCAGGCCACCATTACAACTCGGAGCCCCATGTCCTGTGTCCGGGTCCGAGCTTCTTTTCCTTCCTGGTCCTGCCGCAACTCAGACTGCTCACAGCTAGCCCTCCTCACTACACCTGACTCAGTGGGAGAAGGGCCAAAGGTCTCTTCCTCAATTATGGGGAAGTTAGCGAAAGACAGCATGTACCACATGTCCAGCACATCATCCTTCGAATCCGTATTCTTCCTCATTCCCTCGATCAGTAACTGCTGTTTAGGTTTCTCCAAACTGAAACATTTAGTCGGGGCTACCCCTTCAGCCTCCTGCAGTCGATACGTCAGCTGCTTCGGGGACTCCTTCAACTCTTGCCACAGCCTCCGCAGCTCTGTCTTAGGGTTCTTGGCCATCTCAATCTGGGACGCAGTTACCCCACCAGCTTCTTCCACACTGACCTGAAAAGCAGCAGTTAAAGGATGTTCAGTCTCCATTTTTTTCTTCCTGATGACGTCTTCCAGGTCAACTTTCAGTTTTTCCACTTCATTTAAACTGTCGATAGTCATCTTCAGGTTCCTTTCAAGCGTCCACCTCCCTTTTCCGAGATTTGTCCTCCATTTCTTCACCTCCTTGAGTGTAGTCAAACTCCCCTCCCTGGGCTCTGGGTTTTCTGTTGGTCTTAGTCACAACACTTCCTTGATCTTCCCCAGCTTGTAAGTCTTCCAATCTTTTCTGAATCGATGTCTTGAGTTTCTGCTGATCCCTTCACAGGTGGGTCATTGTTTCTTCTCGCTGGATTAATTCATCAGTACATGACCGCAGTGTCGGCTCGGAATTCCATTGCTCCTTCTCCACGTTGACGAGTGTGAATTCCAAGTCTGCAATGGTCGTCCCACAAGTGCAGCACTCAGTCTCCGGCCGGCATTTCTGGGCACTCAGTTCAGCAGTGCAAATCCCCTCTCTCCCCTGTGTCTCATTCAGATTGACGACCTGGGTTTCCATCCCCAGGTCCACTACCATCTGTTCCAACACCAGGAAGTTCAACTGGTATGTCGGGTCATTTTTCTCACATTGCACCAAACTCCTCCAGCCAAAACCTCCTCCACATGTGACACTTCGCTTCTGTCACCTGGGTTCAGCCACTTGCCTTGCCTCATAGTCCCCCCAGGCAAATCCAAGCTCTAGGCGGTCATCCACATACGCCAAAAATCCACACACCTTCACTTCCCCCATGGTCTTCCTCATGCCCCACGGGAAGGATGCAGGGGCTCTGGATATGCTGTTGGGCATCTTTTTGGATTGGAAGAATCCTAGGAACTAATAATGGCCATCGTTGGCTCAACAGCCACATTCCTCAGGATCTGGCAACATCCACCCCTCAGATCCAGCACAATAAACCACGTCGCATAATCCACACACACGCTGCCTTCATCTTCCACGCCGCCAGGGTCCAGTTGCCGCGACCTCTCTCTCACTGAGGTGTCTTCAGCAGTCAACTCCCCTACCTCGTGGTAGTTCGGAGCGTCTACTAAGAGGGTCTCACCCTCAGCTGCTTTCCCCAGGCCGTACCACCGCTGGTTCTCGTTTAAATTTGGTACTGGCTCAAGGCTACTACGCACGTCCTCAGAAGCAACTCGACACGCTGGGTGCCCAGAAAATGCCTCCATGAACTCCAGGGTCATTAACCAATCATTGTCTTCTGGATAACTACTGCCACTAGTACTCAAACTCTCCGGTGCCCTTGCGGTTGTCAAGGGTAAATGCTTCAGACACCAGTTGTAAAACGGACTGTACAACAACTTGACCTGTGCCCCGGGGTCGAGGATGGCTTTAGCATCGCTTCCCTCTATCCGTAACGACACCCTGGGGCGTGGTCCCTCTAAGCCTTCAGGAATAGGGTCTTTTCCTTTTGGAAGTTCATTGGTACATTGCTGGGAATGTGCTACCTCAGAGGTCCCAAGCCGTTTCCCCACTGGGCCTCCACTAAGTTTCCCAACACCTCTCTGATCAGCTGAACAACTGAAGGAGGGGCTGATGCCCTGAAATGATCCCCCTGGCACTGCAAGCAATTTAGCTGCCCTCCTAGCCAGAGAAGACATACTGAAAACTTTTCCCCCTGTGTAAGTGAACCTGACAGCTCTAACACCATCACCAGCCCGCCTACTTAAACTTTCAATCAATCCCTGTCGCTCTCCCTCAACTGAGCACTGCCAACATCTAACAACTGAGAGATCCGCTCCGCCTACGTCTCGCATGCCTCCGCCCCTCTTGGGGTGGACACTATCCCAAACGCTGGGCGGAGCCTGCCAGAGCTAGAACATTTATTCGCAGACACTACCTCCAAATCAGACCACTCTTTTCTCTCTCTCCCAACAGCATGGACAGCCCCGAGTTCCACCTCCAACTCGTCAGTGCTAGTCTGAACTCGAACAAAGACCTCACGCACCACGCATACAGCAATAACCAGTAAATAACCCACAGAGACACACATTACTGATTTAAACAGGGCACCCACACAGCATACCAGTAGATCCAATCCTGGACAAAAGCCCATACAGTGTAGCCCCCCAGCCAGCCTCGGGGTCGCTCAGCTCGCTGTTGTCTAGGGAAACAGCCCTTGGCCCCGCCAAACTGGGTAATTAGTTTGTGTGGATGCTGTGTGAGGTACCCCACCCTGCCCAAATAACAGACAATACACAGATACGATTAAATGATTTACAGTTTATAGGTATTACTGGAACTATATAATTAATAGAGAATAAGATATAAAAGGAAAATAAAAGGTGCCACACTTATCAAAGTTCAATTTCTTCATGCACAAACAGTTGGAGCTCAGGACCCTTCTTCTGCACCCTGCGACTCCTCGGACCACCTCGACCGGCCGCCTGGGACCAACAACGGTGGTCGACCAGACGCTCCACACGAGTCCGTCTCCGTCTCCTCTCCTCACCGAACGCCCTGCTCGGGGTCCAACCCCGTTAGCGGACATCACAGCACCTGGTCCATTTTTTCTTTATCTCTATCTCTCTATCTCTATCTCTATTTCTATCTCTCTCTCTCTCTATCTCTCTCTATCTCTTCCCCCCCCCGCCTTCTGCCCCAAAACCCCACACATAGAATATCTTTAGATACACCAAAAACATAACAACTATCCCAATTGGTTCGTAACATCATCTTATCACAGCCTAACCCAAAACAAGCTGCTAGCGCAAGAACTTTCTCAGCGTTTAACGTAACAAAGAAGCATTCCCAAGTATAACATAACAAAGAAGCCATTTTAATTAGCCTACGCAGTAACATAAAAGACAAAACCCCCTTACATTAACATTTGAAAATAAATTGGACAGATACATGGATGGGAGGTGTATGGAGGGATATGGTCCGTGTGCAGGCCAGTGGGACTAAGCAGAAAATGGTTTGGCACAGCCAAGAAGTGCCAAAGGGCCTGTTTCTGTGCTGTAGTTTTTCTATGGTTTCTATATGCAGGAACATGGGGAAATGGGTCCAGTGATTAAGCTGGAAAAATCTTGATGTTGCAGACATGATGCAGAAAATAGGTCAGCAATGATGCCAAGGCTTCAATAGCATTTAAGGCTGATACCTGAGAGAGGGACAGGCTTTCCCACGTGTAGTTGGAGAATGGTCCTGCACAGTCACATAGGATATCTGTGGTGTTTTGGAAAAGTGCCCAATGCACAGGAACTGGAAGGATTAAACAATGACTTCCAGAAAGATGGCACCAGTTTAGGAATGTGCCATATGTTCAGTCGATCAAAAGAATTTTTTATTTTCTTATTTATTTTGTTTATTGAGATACAGCTTGGAAGAGGCACTTCTGGCCCTTTGAGCCATGATGCCAGTTAAATCCTGGTCTAATTACAGGACAATTTGCAATGCCCGATTAACCTCCTAACTGGTGTGTCTTTGGACTGTGGGAGGAAATGGGGGAACCCATGCGGTCACAGGGAGAACATACAAACTCCTTACAGGCAGTGGTGGGAATTGAACCCAGGTTGCTGATACTGTAAAGCATTGTAATAACCGTGATACTACCATGCCACCCCAAAGTAGTTGTGATGAGTTTAAGACTGTAAGACAAATCAGAATTTGGCTATTCGGGTGTGCTCTGCCGTTCAAGCATGGGTGATTTATTACCCACTCAACTCCACTCTCCATGCATGAAATTGTGCTTTGTTCAATAGATATCAAAAGGAAAACTATCAAATTGTTGGAACAAGTATACCTCATCCAAAGTGAGGTAGCTGTGGTTGCTGGAGGTGTAAAACCCTCAGCTGAAGACATCACAACAGGATTTCTTCAAGGGAGTGTCCTAGTGCCAACCATATTCAGCTAATTCAATGACATTCCTCTGTCACACGGTCAGAAATGGGAATGTACACTGCTGATGGCACAATGCTGAATTCTATTTACAACTCCTCAATAAATGAAGCAACCCCTGACTGCATGTAGCATGGCCTAATGAGATGTAGTTATAGAGCACAACAGCACAAAATGGGCCCTTTGGTCCATCTAGTTAATGCCAAACTATGCTGCCTAATTCTATCCTAGAATTCTAATCCTAATTCTATCGACCTACATCTAGGCTCTCTGTGTACTTATCCAAACTTCTCTTGAGTACAGCAACTGAATACTTCTGCAGGCAGCTTGCACCACTCTGTGTAATTAAGTTACCACTCCAATTTCCCATATTTCGCCTTTCACTCTTACCATATGAACTCTAGTTCAAGTCTCACACAATCTCATTGGAAAAAGCCTGCATCCTAATTACACTCAGTGGCCACTGTATATGATACAGGAGCAGAATTAGGCCATTTGGCCTGTTGGGTCTGCACCACCATTTCATCATGTCTGATCTATTTCCCTGTCAGTCCCCATCTCCTGCCTTCTCCCCATATCCCTTCAAGCCCTGACTGATTAAGAATCTACCAACCGCTCCCTTAAATATGCCCAATGACTTGGCCCCCACAGCTGCTTGTGGCAAAAAATTCCACAGATTCACCACTCTCTGACAAAGGAAATTTCCCCCTTATCTCCATTTTAAATGGATGTCCCTTAGGCTGTGTCCTCTGGTCTTAGACTGTCTCACCATAGGGAGCATCCTCTTGACATCCATTCTATCAAGGACTTTCACCATTCGATAAGTTTCCCTGTCAGCCCCCTCATTCTTCTGAATTATATTGAGTATGGGCCTAGCACCATCAAACACACCACACAAGACTTTCAATTCCGGATCATTTTTGTGAACCTCCTGTGAAACCTCTCCAGTGTCAGCACATCTTTTCTTAGATGAAGAGCTCAAGACTGCTCAATACTCCAAGGGAAGCTTCAACAGTGCTTTATAAAACATCATTATTACATCCTGGGTTTTATATTAATTAGTATGTAGAAGTCCCAACAAAACAGTGTGCATATTTAATCTGCTATTAGGGAATGCGACAGGTCAGGTGACAAGTTTGCGAAAAATAAGTCTGATTCGTGGGTTGAGGTTCTAAATTGGAAAAAGGCCAATTTTGATGGTATCAGAAAGGATCTGGAAAGTGTGGGCTGGAACAAGCTGTTTCTGGTAAAGGTGTACTTAGTAAGTGGGAGGCCTTCAAAAGTGGAATTTTGAGAGTACAAAGCTTGTATGTGCCTGTCAGAATAAAAGGTAAATATAGCAGGTGTAGGGAACCTTGGTTTTCAAGAAGAATTGAGGCCCTCACTAAGGGGGAAAAAAGGAGCCGCATAGCAAGTACAGTAGGGTAAGAACAAATGAGGTACTTATGGAGTATAAGAAATGCGAAAGAATACTTAAGGAAGAAATCAGGAGAGCTAAATGAAGGCATGAGGTTGCCCTAGCAGACAAGGTGAAAGAGAATCGTAGGGGGGTTCTACAAATAATGTTAAGAGCAAAAGGATTGCAAGGGGCAAAATTGGTCCTCTGCAAGATCAGAATGGTAATCCCTGTATGGAGTCAAAACAGATGGGGGAGATTGTAAGTGCATTTTTTTTGTGTCTGTATTTATTGAGATGGACACAAAACCAATTGAAGTGAGGCAAAGCAGCATCAACTTCATGGACTTCATAGACTACAGAGGAGGAGGACCCTGTGGGAGGCAAGTGCAGAAATTGCCGGGGCCTTAGCAAAGATATTTAAAGCATCTTTAGTGACAGGTGAGGTAACAGAGGGTTGGAGGATAGCCAATGTTGTTCTGCTGTTTAAGAAAGGCTCTAAAAATAAACCAGGAAACTATAGGCCAGTGAGTCTGACATCAGTTGTGGGAAAGGTATTAGAAGGTATTCTGGGGGACTGGATATACAAGTATTTGGATAGACATGAACTGATTAAGGATACTCAGCATGGCTTTGTATGTGGTAGGTCAGGACTAACCAACTTTATAGAGTTTTGAGGAAGCTGCCAGGGAAGTGGATGAAGGCAAGTGAGCCTAATCGTGGGACAATTTACAATGGCCAATGACCTAATGTCTCTGACATTAAATTGGACCTTTGAACTTTTGAACCTTGAACCGGTATGTCTGCACTGTGGGAGGAAAGCCACGAGGTCACGGGGAGAATGTGTGGAATGTAATGCTGCCCCTTGTTTCTTTAAACTCTACCCTTAATAAGGGAATATAATTATCCTTACTACCAAACGAAGCAACGGTTGATTGTCTTTGCAAGCAGGGAGCAATGATATGTTTTCACAGGAAATATCTCATGCCAGTTCGATGGTTGTGAGGACACATTGATATTTGGCTAGATATTGATGAAACTAGTGCCATGTGCATAGCTCTCGACTAAATATAAGCAAGGTATGCAATCTTGCCGAAGGGTTTTGGTCTGAAACGTCGACTGTACTTTTTTCTATAGATGCTGCCTGGCCTGCTGAGTTCCTCCAGCATTTTGTGTGTGTATACAATATTTGTAACTGTTAGTGCAAGATTAAAATTCTCAGAGGTTAAAGTATGTTTATTTTCCTTTCTTCGATCTGTTATGAATATGCACCAAAGCTTGTATTTTCACATTCTTATTTCTCATGTTATACTATGGGGTACAATAACAATACTGTTTAGAAATTGTTATTTTTCAAGTTGAAAAGATTAATATTAATAATTTTTGAAGCCTTTCTCAAATGCTTCATTTATTTCAATCTTTTAAAAACGCAAAAATGAGGAAATCTGCAGATGCTGGAATTTCAAGCAACACACATAAAAATTGCTGGTGAATGCAGCAGGCTAGGCAGCATCTCTAGGAAGAGGTACGTTGACTGTACCTCTTCCTACAGATGCTGCCTGGCCTGCTGCATTCACCAGTAATTTTTATGTGTGTTGCTTTATTTCAATCTGTCTGTTATTTGTAGTAAAACAACAACTGCATAAGTAAGCAACAGGACTCGTTCTTTTTTTCTGAAAGTCCATAATTGATGTTATTAATTAATGATCGTCTCTGCGCAGTAACCATGGCATGCGAGAAGATTTTCAGAAGAGGATTACCAATTGGGCACATATTCTCAAAAAGGTTCACCACGCCTGCTCTAAAATCTTCATTTGGGCAATTATAATAACACGGGGAAAGTACATGTGTTTAATAGATCAGTTACTTTAAAGTTTTCATTAGTATAAAGATTGAGTAAATTCTAAATGAAAATGAAAAGCACTGCAGGTGCTGGAAATGTGAAACAAAAATGGAAAACATTAGAATCAGTCAACAGGTCAGGCAGAGTGTACTGCTGTACACCTGCTCACAAACAACTGCATGGCCAAACACTTGAGTAATCACATTGTCATGTATGCCGATGACAACAAAAGTGGGGCTCATCACCAACAACGGTGAGACCGGAGGTGGAAGAGCTTGAGGCCTAGTGTCAGGCAAATAACCTCTTCCTCAATGTTAATAATGCAAAACAGATCGTTATCAACTTCAAGAGACCTTCCGCCACTTACACCCCTCCTTACATTGGCCTCTACTTTCTGAGGAGGCTGAAGAGAGCTGAACTATGCACATGAACTATACCTATGATCTTCTACAGATGTGCAGTGGTGAGCATCCAAACATGCTGCATCACTGCATGGTACGGAAACTGCACTGGGGCGAACAGGGAAGCTCTACAGTGGGTACTCATAATCCGTAGTCATTTCCAGCACCAGCCTACCTACCATCAAGTGTACAGAAAGGTGCCAGAAAAGGATTAATAATATGATGAAAGATCCTTCCCATCCTGCTTATGGACTGCTTGTCCCATGCCCATCAGGGTGTAGCATCCACACCAGGACCATAAGACAAAGGAGCAGAAGTCGGCCATTCGGCCCATTGAGTCTGCTCCGCCATTTTATCATGAGCTGATCCATTCTCCCATTTAGTCCCACTCCCCCGCCTTCTCACCATAACCTTTGATGCCCCGGCTACTCAGATACCTATCAATCACTGCTTTAAATACACCCAATGACTTGGTCTCCACTGCTGCCCGTGGCAACAAATTCCATAGATTCACCACCCTCTGACTAAAAAAATTCCTTCGCATTTCTGTTCTGAATGCGCGCCCTTCAATCCTTAAGTCATGCCCTCTCGTACTAGCTTCCTCCATCATGGGAAACAACTTTGCCACATCCATTCTGTCCATGCCTTTCAACATTCAAAATGTTTCTATGAGGTCTCCCCTCATTCTTCTAAACTCCAAGGAATACAGTCCAAGAGCGGACAAACATTCCTAATATGTTAACCCTCTCATTCCCAGAATCATTCTAGTGAATCTTCTCTGTACCCTCTCCAACGTCAGCACATCCTTTCTTAAATAAGGAGACCGAAACTGCCCACAGTACTCCAAGTGAGGTCTCACCAGTGCCTTATAGAACTTCAACATCACATCCCTGCTCCTATACTCTATTCCTCTAGAAATGAATGCCAACATTGCACTCGCCTTCATCACCACCGACTCAACCTGGAGGCTAACCGTAAGGGTATCCTGTATGAGGACTCCCAAGCCCTGTTGCATCTCAGAACTTTGAATTCTTTCCCCATTTAAATAATAGTCTGCCCATTTATTTCTTCTGCCAAAGTGCATAACCATACACTTTCCAAGTTTGTACTTCATTTGCCACTTCTTTGCCCATTCTTCCAATCTATCCAAGTCTCTCTACAGACTCTCCGTTTCCTCGGCACTACCGGCCCCGCCACCTATCTTCTTATCATCAGCTTAGCCACAAAGCCATCTATTCCATAATCCAAATCGTTGATGTACAATGTAAAAAGAAGCGGCCCCAATATGGATCCCTGTGGAACACCACTGGTAACTGACAGCCAACCAGAATAGGATCCCTTTATTCCCACTCTCTGTTTCCTGCCAATCAGCCAACGCTCTATCCACGTATGTAACTTTCATCATGTCAACTCTTGACCTGAGACCTTTCTTCTCAGGTGTCAGCATGTAACAACCATCAATCTCGAAAACAGTTACTTTCCCTAAGCAGTGAGGCTGATCAACACCTTCACCCACTAACCCATGCCTCTACTACTTATCATTTCCCGTCAGTCACCTTATGAACAGACTCTTATATCCAGTGTCACTTTATAGATGTACAATATGACTGTATAAAAGCTATCTTGTGTATTTATTATGATTATGAAGACACGTAGTCCTCTTTTATTGTCATTTAGTAATGCATGCTTTAAGAAATGATACATTATTTCCTCCTGTGTGATATCACATAACACAGGACAAACCAAGACTGAAAAAACTGACAAAACCACATAATTATAACATATAGTTACAAACAGTGTAACAATACCATAACTTGATGAAGAAGTCCGTGAGCACAGTAAAGTTCAAAGTTTCTCAAATGTCCCACATCTCACGCAGACGGGAGAAGGAAGAAAAACTCTCCCTGCCATGCCGACCGCAATCCGACTCTGAGTCATCCGAAAACTTCGAGCTCTGATCAGCTCTCCGACACCAAGTACTGAGCGCCATCTCTGTCCAAACAATTTGACATCCTTCTCGGTTGCCAAAAGCAGGCAAGGCTGGGGATTTTGAGGCCTACCCTCCGAAAGATTCACGACCACACAGTAACGACAGCAGCGAACGGGCGTTTCAGAAATCTCTCCAGATGTTCCTCTGTGCTTTCACGTCCATTCTCCATGAAATCAGAATTGTCCACGGCCCCTATTTAACAGATATGATATCATTTTTCACCGGAGGGCTGCGCACGCGTGGTGCGCTGCCATCTTCTCCTCCTGCCTTATCATGTTCATTGTCTCATTGTTTGTGTTGCTTTGGATCTTGCGTAACAATTATTTTGATCTCCTTTTGACTTGTGTACTGGAAATGATGTTAAACAGTCTTGCACTGGTGGGAAGAGGCTCAGCTAATACTTGAAGTCAAAGACCCTTCATCAGGACAGTTTCTGATATGGGTTCTGTTGACCTGAAACATTAACTCTGTTTCTCTTTCCACAGGTAAATTATAAATGTTGAAAGAGCAGAAGGCTTCATTTTGTTGCAATCTCAAATTTAATATGCGTCACTGTGGCATCATATGAACGCCAGCGGGTATTACTATCCTCAGTTCTCAACTCTTGACCTGAGACCTTTCTTCTCAGGTGTCAGCAGGTGTCCAGAAAAGTGGTATAAACCACAGAAGTCGCTCACCACCTTAATAATGATGTCTATCCAGACCTGCATTTAACAATAGCCTGCTGTTGATGTGTAGTTGCGGTATTGGGATAAAGCACAGGCAGCAGTTATGGAAACGGGACCTGCTGAAGGGAGAGCTGCTTAGTTTTTCATGCAGCCCCTCGTGACTACAGTACATAGATCTGATGCACACAACAAACACTGGCTACACTAGCAGCAGGACTGTTCATTCTGCCTGGGGTCAGATCCCATGTTACAATAGGGCTGCAGCTAGTGCAGGTTATAGTGTTTGTACATTGCAGTGTCCTCAGACTATTCCCTACCTCCCCGTGGAAGCTGTTCTCTGGGTGATGTGATATATGTCAACTGTATAATTGGGGAGTTGGGCTCAAATTGCTACTTTCTGTTCCTGGGGAGAAAATGTGTATTTAGCTTAATTGTGAAGGCTTATGATTTTTATATAAGGTTACTTTAGACTGACTTATCAGTGGCTTGAGCCTCATCTCAAAGCCTGAACATGGATGCAAATCTCACTCTAAAGACTTGAGCAAAAAATCTTGTGCCGACATGTTGTTGAGCTTTGGTGATTCCCAGCAAGAGTGACTCCCAGTGAGAATTAAATGGAGGTGGTCTCCTCAGATTTGGGTAAATGTAAACCATCAAATTATGCTGTTTTGTAAAATAGGCAGGATCTTCCAGTTATCCTGTCAAGTTAATTCCTCAACCAAATTTGATCTATTCATTGACAAGTAACAATCTGCAGACTATTTCTGGGTAGGTGGGTTTCTTTATTGAAGGTGGTAGGTACTATGAATGCACTGCCGAGCAAACTGGAAGAAGCAGATGTGATAGCAATATTTAAGAGGCACTTAGATAGATGAATAGGCATGGGATGATTAGAATAATTGACATTGTTGTCAGCACATTGATCTATGTTCTAGAAATTTCACTTTTAAAGGACGCCCACTTACTAAGTACAGCTTTGCCAGAAACCAACCTGTCCCAATCTACACTTGCCAGATCCTTTCTGATACCATCAAAATTGGCCATTCTCCAATTTAGAATCTCAACCTGTGGACCAAACCGGTCTTTCTGTTTGTTTACTTGAAACTAATGGCGTAGTAATCACTAGGTGCAAAGTGTTCCTCTACACAAACTTCTGTCACCTGCCCTGTCTCATTCCCAAATAGGAGATCAAGTATTGTACACTCTCTCATTGGGACTTCTGTGTACTCTTTAAGGAACTTCCCTGAATGCATTTGACAAACTCCCTATTCTATCTAGTCCTTCTGCAGTATGGGATTCCCAGTCAATATATGGAAAGTTAAAATCACCTACCATAACAGTCTTGTGTTTCTTCCACCAGTCTGCCATCTCTCTGCAAATTTGTTCCTCAATCCCTAGCACTGTTGGGTGGTCTATCATATAGCCCCATTAACATGGTCATACCTTTCTTATTTCTCAGTTCCAATCATAAAGCCTCACTGGACAAGTTCTCTAGTCTGTCCTGACTGAGCACTGCCGTGACATTCGCCCTGACTAGTAATACCACCACTCCTACTTTAATCCCTCCCACTCTGTCATAGCTAGGACAATGGAACCCAGAATATTGAGCTGCCAGTCCTGTCCCTCTTGCAACTAAGTCTCACTAATGGCTACAATGTCATAATTCCAGGAGGCTGATCCACGCCTTAAGCTCATCTGCCTTTCCTGCGATACTTTTTGCATTGAAAAATGTTGTAAAAAATAATCACTCCCTACTGTGTAGATAGTTTTCTTCTTTTGATTGTTCTTTCTTTCCTCTCCTTTCTATAAGTGTATACCTCAGATAAATATGTGGAAATTTGTGACAAATATGACTATATGATGTATATTTACAGTATCTGAAATACATCTTATGGAAATGTTTGTTTGATGATGGACTTCAATAAAAAAAAATTCCAAAAAAAAATATACGCAGCTCATACACTAGTCGCACCATGCTCAACCTTTTGATTCCTCACTTTGTCTGAGTTCTTATCAGCATCTGTCTCCACAACCTCTTCACTAACTGTTCTGGCATTCTGGTTCCTATCCCCCTGCAACTCTTGTTTAAACCCCACCATGCAGCACTAGCAAACCCTGCACTAGGATATTAGACCCCTTCCAGTTCAGGTGCAAACTGTCTCTTGTTGTTGTTTGTCCTTCGTAGTCGAAGGTGACCATGGCTTCAAAGTCAAATGGGAGATTGGTGGCTGTGGGTCCAGAGGTGACCGATGAGGCCAATCCGGGCCCTGAAGGCTCGCCCACAAGTGGGACACAAGTGAGTGGGTGCTGTCATGGCAGTGGATGCTGCTTGGGCCTTGCACACAGCACGCTTTTGTTGTACCTCGATGATGCGCCTGACCTCAGCTGCACGGGCTCCTGTGGTGATCTTGCTGCGTCAAGCTGGACGGTCGAGGGCAAGCGTCTCCCACGTGTTGATGTCGACACCCAGGCCTTTGAGGGACGCTTTGAGCCAGTCTTTATAACGTTTCTTCTGCCCCCCGACTGAGCGCTTGCCCTGACACAGTTCTCCGTCCAGCAGCTGCTTAGGCAATCGGTTGTCTGGCATTCTGACCACATGTCCAGCCCACCTGGCTTGGGCTTTCAGCAGGAGGGTGTAGACGCTGCAGAGCCCAGCTCGTTCCAGGATTTCCGTGTCGGGGACTTTGTCCTGCCACCTGATGTGGAGGAGTCTGCGGAGACAGCTCAGGTGAAAGTGGTTGAGCTGTTTGGCGTCTCTGCTGTAGACAGTCCCCGTCTCACTGGCGTAAAGGAGGGTGGTAAGGACCACTGCACAGTAGACCTTCAGCTTGGTGGTAAGGCTGAGTCCTCTCCGCTCCCAGAAGTTCTCACGGAGTCTCCCAAAGGCGGCGCTGGCTTTGGCAATCCTGTTAGTGACCTCAGCATCTATGTTCACTGCGCGAGAGAGTATGCTGCCCAGGTAGCTGAAGTTGTCGACTGCCTGGAGGTTCTGGCCCTTCACTGTGATGCGCGGCTCCTGGTATGGCTTTCCTGGGGCAGGCTGGTACATAACTTCGGTCCTTTTGGTGCTGATAGTGAGACCAAAGTTGTCGCAGGCTTCTGAGAAGCAGTCCATTTCACGCTGCATCTCCTGCTTTGTGCTGGCGTTGAGTGCGCAGTCATCAGCAAACAAGAAGTCTCTGATGACAGTCTCTCGCACCTTTGTGACTGCCTGCAGGTGCCTAAGGTTGAACAACCTGCCGTCAGTCCTGTACCTGACGTGGATTCCTCCTTCGTAGTTATGGAAGGCATCTGTCAGCATGGCAGAGAATACCATACTGAACAGAGTCGGGGCAAGAACGCAGCCTTGTCTGATGCCATTTGTCTCTGGGAAGGCCTCCGACTCGTCGCCGTCATCCAGAACTTCCACCATCATACTGTCGTGGAACTGCCGGATGATTGTGATGAACTTGCTGGGGCAGCTAAACTTCTCCATGATCTTCCACAAGCCTTCTCTGCTGACCGTATCGAAAGCCTTGGTTAGATCGACAAAGGTCACGAAGAGGTCGAGGACACGGGCCAGAATCTTCCCCGCAATGGAAAAGAGGGAGATGCCTCGGTGGTTGTCGCAAGACTGGTGGTTGCCTTTCCTCTTGTAGATGTGGACCATGCTGGCATCTTTCAGGTGTTGCGGGACCTGTCCCTTTTTCCACATGGACTGGAAGAGTACAGTCAGCTTTTGCATCATGACAGGGCCTCCTGCTTTGTATACCTGAGCAGGGATTGCATCGGGTCCTGGCGCTTTGCCACAGGAGAGTTGCTTCACTGCCTTCCTGACTTCATCTACTGTGGGGAGGGTGTTGAGGTTCTTGTTGATCTCTACCTGGGGCAGGCGGGCAATGGCCTCATTGTTGATGTCGGCAGGGCGGTTAAGGACGTTGTTAAAGTGCTCAGCCCACCGATCCAGAATCACCTTCTTCTCTGTCAGCAGCTGCGTCTCATCAGTGTTGAGGGGTGAGGAGCCGGAGGACTGGGGTCCGTATACAGCCTTAAGCGCATCGTAGAAGTGCTTTATGTCGTGGCTGTCTGCATAGCCCTGGATTTCATTGGCCTTCTTGCTGAACCAGCTGTCCTGCATCTCATAGAACATAGAACATAGAATAGTACAGCACAGTACAGGCCCTTCGGCCCACAATGTTGTGCCGACCCTCAAACCCTGCCTCCCATATAAGCCCCCACCTTAGATTCCTCCATATACCTGTCTAGTAGTCTTTTAAACTTCACTAGTGTATCTGCCTCCACCACTGACTCAGGCAGTGCATTCCACGCACCAACCACTCTCTGAGTAAAAAACCTTCCTTTAATATTCCCCTTGAACTTCCCACCCCTTACCTTAAAGCCATGTCCTCTTGTATTGGGCAGTGGTGCCCTGGGGAAGAGGCGCTGGCTATCCACTCTATCTATTCCTCTTATTATCTTGTACACCTCTATCATGTCTCCTCTCATTCTCCGTCTCTCCAAAGAGTAAAGCCCTAGCTCCCTTAATCCCTGATCACAATGCATACTTTCTAAACCAGGCAGCATCCTGGTAAATCTCCTCTGTACCCTTTCCAATGCTTCCACATCCTTCCTATAGTGAGGTGATCAGAACTGGACACAGTACTCCAAGTGTGGCCTAACCAGAGTTTTATAGAGCTGCATCATTACATCGCGACTCTTAAACTCTATCCCTCAACTTATGAAAGCTAACACCCCATAAGCTTTCTTAACTACCCTATCCACCTGTGAGGCAACTTTCAGGGATCTATGGACATGTACCCCGAGATCCCTCTGCTCCTCCACACTACCAAGTATCCTGCCATTTACTTTGTACTCTGCCTTGGAGTTTGTCCTTCCAAAGTGTACCACCTCACACTTCTCCGGGTTGACCTCCATCTGCCACTTCTCAGCCCACTTCTGCATCCTATCAATGTCTCTCTGCAATCATTGACAATCCTCTACACTATCTACAACACCACCAACCTTTGTGTCGTCTGCAAACTTGCCAACCCACCCTTCTACCCCCACATCCAGGTCATTAATAAAAATCACGAAAAGTAGAGGTCCCAGAACAGATCCTTGTGGGACACCACTAGTCACAATCCTCCAATCTGAATGTACTCCCTCCACCACCACCCTCTGCCTTCTGCAGGCAAGCCAATTCTGAATCCACCTGGCCAAACTTCCCTGGATCCCATGCCTTCTAACTTTCTGAATAAGCCTACCGTGTGGAACCTTGTCAAATGCCTTACTAAAATCCATATAGATCACATCCACTGCACTACCCTCATCTATATGCCTGGTCACCTCCTCAAAGAACTCTATCAGGCTTGTTAGACACGATCTGCCCTTCACAAAGCCATGCTGACTGTCCCTGATCAGACCATGATTCTCTAAATGCCTATAGATCCTATCTCTAAGAATCTTTTCCAACAGCTTTCCCACCACAGACGTAAGGCTCACTGGTCTATAATTACCCGGACTATCCCTACTACCTTTTTTTGAACAAGGGAACAACATTCGCCTCCCTCCAATCCTCTGGTACCATTCCCGTGGACAACGAGGACATTAAGATCCTAGCCAGAGGCTCAGCAATCTCTTCTCTCGCCTCGTGGAGCAGCCTGGGGAATATTCCGTCAGGCCCTGGGGACTTATCTGTCCTAATGTATTTTAACAAATCCAACACCTCCTCTCCCTTAATATCAACATGCTCCAGAACATCAACCTCACTCATATTGTCCTCACCATCATCAAGTTCCCTCTCATTGGTGAATACCGAAAAGAAGTATTCATTGAGGACCTTGCTCACTTCCACAGCCTCCAGGCACATCTTCCCTCCTTTATCTCTAATCGGTCCTACCTTCACTCCTGTCATCCTTTTTTTCTTCACATAACTGAAGAATGCCTTGGAGTTTTCCTTTACCCTACTCGCCAAGGCCTTCTCATGCCCCCTTCTTGCTCTTCTCAGCCCCTTCTTAAGCTCCTTTCTTGCTTCCCTATATTCCTCAATAGACCCATCTGATCCTTGCTTCCTAAACCTCATGTATGCTGCCTTCTTCCACCTGACTAGATTTTCCACCTCACTTGTCACCCATGGTTCCTTCACCCTACCATCCTTTATCTTCCTCACTGGGACAAATTTATCCCTTACATCCCGCAGGAGATCTCTGTACATCGACCACATGTCCATAGTACATTTCCTTGCAAAAACATCATCCCAATTCACACCTGCAAGTTCTAGCCTTATAGCCTCATAATTTGCCCTTCCCCAATTAAAAATTTTCCTGTCCTCTTTGATTCTATCCTTTTCCATGATAATGCTAAAGGCCAGGGGGCGGTGGTCACTGTCCCCCAGATGCTCACCCACTGAGAGATCTGTGACCTGACCCGGTTCATTACCTAGTACTAGATCTAGTATGGCATTCCCCCGGTCGGCCTGTCCACATACTGTGACAGGAATCCTTACTGCACACACTGAACAAATTCTGCCCCATCTAAACCCTTGGAACTAATCAGGTGCCAATCAGTATTAGGGAAGTTAAAGTTACCCATGATAACAACCCTGTTATTTTTGCACCTTTCCAAAATCTGCCTCCCAATCTGCTCCTCTGTATCTCTGCTGCTACCAGGGGGCCTGTAGAATACCCCCAGTAGAGTAACTGCTCCCTTCCTGTTCCTACTTCCACCCATATTGACTCAAAAGAGGATCCTGTTACATTACCCACCCTTTCTGTAGCTGTAATAGTATCCCTGACCAGTAATGCCACCCCTCCTCCCCTTTTTCCGCCCTCTCTATCCCTTTTAAAGCACTGAAATCCAGGAATATTGAGAATCCATTCCTGCCCTGGTGCCAGCCAAGTCTCTGTAATAGCCGCTACATCATAATTCCATGTATGTATCCAAGCTCTCAGTTCATCACCTTTATTTCTGATGCTTCTTGCATTGAGGTACACACATTTCAGCCCTTCTACCTTACTGTCTTTACACCGTTTATTCTGCTTCTCTTTCCTCAAAGCCTCTCTGTATGTTAGATCTGGCTTTACTCCATGCACTTCTTTCACTGCTCTATCGCTCTGGGTCCCATCCCTTTCGCAAATTAGTTTAAACCCTCCTGAACCATGCTAGCAAACCTACCTGCAAGGATATTGCTCCCCCTCGAGTTCAGGTGCAACCCATCCAATCTGTACAGGTCCCACCTTCCCCAGAAGAGATCCCAATGATCTAAAAATCTAAAACCCTGCTCCCTGTACCAACTCCTCAGCCACGCATTCAACTGCCATCTCCTCCAATTCTTACCATCTCTGTCACGTAGCACTGGCAGCAATCCTGAGAACGTCACCCTTGAGGTCCTGTTCTTCAGCCTTCTGCCTAGTTCCCGAAACTCACACTTCAGGACCTCATCCCTCTTCCTGCCTATGTCGTTGGTCCCAACATGTATCACGACTTCTAGTTGCTTTCCCTCTCGTACCAGGATGTCGTGCACCCGGTCAGAGACATCCCGGACCCTGGCACCCGGGAGGCAACAAACCATGCGGGTGTCCTTCTCACGTCCACAAAATCTCCTGCCTGCTCCCCTGACTATAGAGTCTCCAATGACGACAGCTTTCCTCTTCTCCATCCCACCCCTCTGCACCACAGGGTCAGACTCAGTGCTGGAGGCCCTGCCACCGTGGCTCACATCTGGTCGGTCCTCCCCGCCAACAGTATCCAGGACGGTAAACTTATTATTCAGGGGAATGGCTACAGGGGTGCTCTGCTCACCTTCACTTTCCCCGCTCTGACTGTCACCCAACGACCTGCTTCCGACCCCCTAGGTGTGACTACCTCCCTGTAGCTCTCATCTATGACTGCCTCATTCTCCCTTATGAGTCGAAGGTTATCCAACTGCTGCTGCAGATTCCTTACACGGTCTTCGTGATCACCCAGCCATATGCACTTCTGGCAGATATGACTCTGCGGGAGAGGGGAGTTCCCCCAAGACTGCCACATCTCACATGAGAGACACATCACCATCTCAGGAGACATTGTAAAGACTAGCTGCGAGCTATCTTGTCCTCCACCTCTTCTCGTCGAAGCCTCTCGAGTCAAAGCCTCAAAGCTCCACTCCTTCACTGGCCCACTCACGCTCTGACCCTGACTACTCGCGAAGTTTTTTCTGCACCTTTCTTCTTGCGTTGGTAAAGGCATCTGTCTTGGCTAGCGACGTGGGGTCGTTTTGATGCGCTCTGTAATGTTGATGTTTCTCCGTTAGTAGTTCCTGTATTTCTTCATCATTCTCATCGAACCAGTCTTGGTTTCTTCGGGTTGCTGGTCCGAGATGTTCGATGGCGGTAGTATAGACAGCGTCTCTGAAGGCCGTCCACTGTTCCTCAATGCTGGTCCCGTCATCCTGTGGTGTGTCTGGCAGTCTGCCTTCAAGGTCATCGACGAATTCTTCTGCAACCCTGCTGCTTTTCAGCTTGGAGACATTCAGCCTCTTTGCAGTCTTCTGCCCTTGGGGTCTTCTCATGGGCAGAATGCAAAGCCTGAATTGGGCACAATGAGGCGGTGGTCGGTCCAGCAGTTGGCACCGCACATGGCTCTCGTCACTCTGACATCCATCTTGTCCCTCTTCCTGGTGATGATGTAGTCAATCAGATGCCAGTGCTTCGAGCGTGGATACATCCATGACGTCTTCTTACGGGTGGGTAGGCGGAACAGGGTGTTGGTGATGACAAGGTCGTGTGTGGCACATGTCTTGAGGAGCAGAAGGCCGTTGTTGTTACACTTGCCAGTGCCGTGTCTTCCAATGATCCCTTCCCAGGTTTGGTAGTCTGTCCCTACTCTGGCATTGAAGTCCCAGAGAACGATGAGCTTCTCTGACTGTGGGATTGCTGAGATGAGGGCGTCGAGTTCTTCATAGAACTTGTCTTTAATGTCATCTGGGTTGATCATGGTGGGAGCGTAGGCACTAATCAGCATAGCACTCTTCTTGTTTGCAAGTGGGAGCTGAAGTGTCATCAGGCGGTCGTTGATGCTCTCTGGGTGCTTGGTGACTTTACAGGCGAGGTTAGAATTGATGGCAAATCCCACGCCTGCTTCTTGTCGTTCAGCGCTGCTGCGACCGCTCCAGAAGAACGTGTATTCACCACTACGTTCTGTCAGCTGGCCCTTGTCTGCTAGTGCGTTTCGCTGACAGCTGCTATGTCCACGTTGTAGCCAGCTAGCTCTTTTGCAACCAGTGCAGTTCTTCTCTCTGGTCTGTCTGCCTTGATGTTATCTAGCAGAGTTCTCACGTTCCATGTGCCAAGGTTGAGCACCATCACTTTCTTCTTCACTGTTGTAGGTCGACCGCTATGAGGGATCCCCACCAGCCGCGGTAAGCTGGCCAGGGTGAAGTGAAGCAGACTATGTTTGAGGCACCTTTTCCAGCCCCTTCCTCCGTGGAGGTGAGCAGAGCGATCCTAAAGAGGGCTGCTCAGACACCCAGGGGGCTGCTGAACTCAACTGCTGCTTCGGTCCAGTAGAGAGCCACCCTATGCCCTGGGTCACCTGTGTGCAGGTTTGTGACTACAGCTTCCAGTGTATCCGTACCTGCTGCTTCGCCACTCCCCCATCGCCACAGGACTTTAGGTTGTGCGTTGGGTTTGAAGTCATGACTTGCGCTTGACTTGGATTAAAGTGAGGGAGAGTTGCGCAGGTTGTCAGCCTCACTCTCTCGTCCCGGCCTATCTGGACCCAGTGGCAAGACATAGTCGAGACGGCTGGAGATAGGTCAGGATGCAGTGGATGGCCAGCAGTGTTCTGTGTGTCTCACTGTGCCCTCTTAGCGCTCCACGACGCATTGCTGAGAATCGCCTTTCTGCCCGTTGAACCAGTGATGGTTTCTTCCGCGCAGTCCGCCGAATCCAGGCTTCACACGCTAGGTAGACAAGCCCTGAGTGTTGTGGGTCTACGGCAGTTCTTGCGGCATGCTCGCAAGCCTCCCTACCCATTGTTGGGCATCCGCATCCGCCTTTACAGCCGTTGGGAGATGTCTCCTCTTCCGCCTGCTCCGCCGTTGGGTCTCTTCTAAAAATCTTGTGTCTTCCTCCTTAGCCATGTATAATGTGCCTATTGCTGGCCTCACTAGCATGTGGCTCAGGTATGATCACAACCCTAGAGATCGTGCTTTTTAACTTAGCACCTAACTCCCTGAGCTGCCTATGCAGAACCTCGTCACACTTCCTACCCATGTCATTGGTACCTACATGGACTATGACCTCTGGCTGTTCACTCTCTCACTTAAGAATGCTGAGGACTCGACCTGAGACATCCCAGACCCTGGCACCTGGGAGGCAACTTCCCATCTGGGGATCTCATTCTCGTCCACAGGACCTCCTTTCTGTTCCCCTGTCATTACAGCTTGCCTCTTCTCTCCCCACCCCCGGTTCTGAGTCGTAGAGTCAGACTCAGTGCCCAGAGACATGACCACTGTGACTTTCCACTGCTAGGCTATTCCTCCAATAGTATTCCTAGTGATATGCCTGTTGTTGATGCAGGATGGCCACAGGGGTACTCTGCATTGGCTGATTAACCTCTTTTCCCTTCCTG